>NC_139220.1:187836003-188121003 GCF_055691185.1 Crinia signifera
CAACATTCACCAACGGGAGCAGCATGAGGTGCCAGAGCCCGGAACTTTGCCCAGTCAGCCCTGGACAAGGCGTCCGCCACGGAGTTATCCACCCCGGGAATATGTCTTGCCACGAAGTGAATGTTTAGCAGCAAACATTTTAGCACCAGCCGTGCTAGCAGGCGAACTACTGGAAGGGAGGAGGAACCCTGGCGGTTGATGGCGTGCACTACTCCCAGGTTATCACACCAGAATACAATGCTGGCATTGCGCAGCCTGTCACCCCATATCTCCAAAGCCACCACTATGGGAAGCAGCTCTAGGAGCAACAAGTTTCTTGTGAGGCCTTCGGTGAACCACTCCGGAGGCCATGGTGCTGCGCACCATGACCCGTCCATGAATGCTCCAAAACCCACCCCTCCTGCGGCATCAGTAAACAACTGCAGTTGGTGATTGTCGCAGGGGGGGGAAGGCCATATGAGGACCCCATTGAAATGCTCTAAGAAGGATAGCCACACTCGCAGGTCCCTTTTCAGCTCGGCTGAGAGCCGAATGAAGTGTAAGGGATGTCTGACCCCAGAGACGGATCTCTCAAGTTTTCTACAGAAAACCCGCCCCATGGGAATCACCCTGCACGCAAAGTGTAGCAGACCCAACAAAGACTGCATTTGGCGCAGCTGCAGCTTACCTGTGGAGAGCGCGAGGGATATTGCCGCCCTCAGCCGGGCCAGTTTGTCCAGAGGCAGCCTGCAGCATCCGGCAATAGTGTCGATCTCGATGCCCAAGAAGGAAAGGCAGGAAACCGGCCCCTCCGTCTTGTCAGCTGCCACCGGTACCCCTAGATACTGGAACAGGCCCTGCATGTATGCTAGCAAAGTTCCACAGCGCGATGATTCCGCGGGGCCCACACACAGGAAGTCATCCAGATAGTGGGCCACCCCGGACTCCCCAGATCCCGTAACGACGCACCAGTGCAAAAAGCTACTGAAACGTTCGAAGAAGGCGCAGGAGATCGAACAGCCCATGGGCAAGCACCTGTCCACGTAAAAACCCGTGGGGAGGCGAAAGCCCATGAACCGAAAAGACTCCGGGTGCAGGGGGAGAAGGCGAAAGGCCGACTCGATGTCAATTTTCGCCAGCAGTGCCCCTAGGCCATAACCCCGAACCATTGTTAAAGCCTGTTCGAAAGACTGGTATCGAACTCGGCACAATTCTTCGGGGATGGCGTCATTCACCGAGCTGCCCACAGGATGTGACAGGTGTTGAATGAGCCGATACTTGCCCGGGGCCTTCTTGGGAACCACTCCCACTGGTGATAAGACTAAATTGGCCACTGGGGGGAACTGGAAAGGACCTATCATCCTACCCAGTGAAACCTCCTTAGCCACCTTATCCAAAACCACCCCGGGCATCTGTATGGCAGATTTTAAATTTCGGGGTGCCGAGGTCGACACCTCCCCGTCAATGGGAAGGCGGAAACCTACGTCGAATCCTGACCGCAAGAAGGAAGCCTCCTCCTTAAGAGGGTATGCCGCCAGCCAACTGGCCATGCGGTCGAGTCTAATTGGGGAAACGGCCTTAGTGAGGGTGTCCACCTGCTGCTTGCGCAGCTGGCGGGCCTCCCTGCTTTCCTTTTTTGCATTCTTTGGCCGTGTGGGGGCCCCAACACTTAGTGCAACAGTGCTTGTATTTGCATCGCGCCCCCAGGGAACAGCCTGCCCCGTTGTATCCATAGCAGCGACCAGCGGAGGGTCCCCCAGCCCCCCCTCCTGCGCGAAAGGGCGTCGTGGCCTTCTTTGGAGGAGGGGTGGGGGCCGCGGTCGGTGGAGCTGCGGGTTTTGGGCCCATCCAGATCTCCACATCCTTGCAGCCTAGGTTCATGATTGCTAGCCCTGACTGTTTCCTTCTGAAACTCTCGTCATAGGATCGCCATGTCGAGTCCCCATCAGTAAGGAACATAGAGTGCATCATGTGTATGTAACGCATTACATTCATGTGTTCCTGGGGCCTAGTTTCCAGGTAACAGGCTGCAAACATGAAGAGGCCCGCTTGCCACCTGTGGTAAGTGCAAAAGGCCTCCTCCCCAATCCCCCCTTTACGCATAGCTGCGCGATAATCTTTTTCATCCTGTGCGGTCATCTTAAAGAAATTCACGTATTTCCCGTCTCTAATACGCTCTTGCACACTGCGTCTCAGGCCTCTAAGCACAGCGGTATTCTCGCACTGCACCACCTGACCTCTAGGGTATAAAGGGGACCCTGAGCTACCACTAGAACTGGAATGACGGCGACGTCGCCCGTGGCGACGCCGACGTCTCCTTGACTTTCGACCTCCCTCCTCCCCGGACGTCTCTGAGCCTGAACGTCCCGAGGATGAGGAGGAGGTGCGGGAGTCCCTACGCCTGCGCCGTTTGCTCTTTCTTTTCGACCCACCTGAAGTGCCGTCCCGAGGCACGAGGCTCAATTCCGAGGGTCCACCGTGGGCAGGGGCATCCGTGGAGGCTGGCCGGACAGCTGCAGCCGTGGATGTGGAAGCTTCTGGAGCTTGAATGACACCTGCTCCCAACGATGCTTGGGCCGACGTGGTGGGCACGGGCAGGGGAGGCGGGGATGCCACAGGGGCAGGCGCCGCATTTTGAGGTTGCCCCAAGAAAGATGACAGCAGCGCCAGGAACTGTCGCGCCTCCTCCCCCTCCATAGGGGCACGGGGGCCCGGGGTTGCCTGGGCTACTGCTGGGGCCCCACTAACGGGAGCCACTGAGGGCCCTCCCTCTGTATGCTGTTGCGGGATTCGCCTAGTAGCCTGCAACAGGCGCCATTTTGCCAGACTCAAAGGGGCTAACGCTGCCATCCTCCTGGTGGGGGTGGCAGCGGGGGCACTTAATGCATTAACTGCCCGTGTAGGGCGCGTGACTGAGGGCTGTCTATATCCCGCCCCAGGCTGCGTTGGTCTAATCGCCCGCCTGGGGACGCTGGGAGCGTCCCTAGCCCTTATGCTGGGCCTACCCCTTGCCTGCCGTGGAGTAGGAACGCTGGGGGCAGCAGGTGCGACCAGGCCTGAATCAGGCCCCGCCTGGCGGGTGCCTGACCTGGTCGCCACCCTGCGAATTGATGTCCCACGCGGGCCGCGGGTCTCCTGCCCGCGCCCGCGACTATCAGCACCACGGGCGCTACCCCTGCCCGACCCCCCTGTAACTGGAGAGGCTGCGGCGCTGCGGCCGCGGCCTCTCCTCGCGTGTGACGCGGTCGGATGCCCGGCCGCGTCATTTCCCTGTGCCCGGGCCGCGTGCGCTACCATCCCCTGGGCGTTAGCGCCGCCCGACCTCCTTGCTGCCGGAGAGGCAGCGGCGCCACGACCGCGGCCTCCCCGCGCGTGTGACGCGGCCGGCCGCCCGGCCGCGTCATCCACTCGCGCCCCAGCCGGCTCATCGCGCCCACGTGCGCTAGCCAACGCCGGTCCCCGCCGTGACCCCCCCCGGGTAACCGGACCCGGGGAGACCTCAGAGCCGGACCCAGCGCGACCCCTGTACGTGAGCGTCGACTCTGCCAAGCGGGCAGGCAGCCTGGAGACCCTTGAAGGACGGGGCATAGCCGCAGCGGAGCAAGGCCTAAAGCAAGGTAGGGATAGAGACAGAAGGGGGGAACAGAGTATGCACTATAAAGATATAGAAAGGAGAGATCAAAAACAGCTAGTAATTTTGGAGAAAACCTGACTCAGAGGGGAAGCTGCACTGGAGGTCTTGCCTGGTCAGCAGCTTCTTGGACAGGGGCAGATCACTCTAACAGCGTGATCCTTCCTAACCTACTTGGACCCTCCCCCCTGTCCTGATAGGCCTTATGCCCATCCTCATCAACATAGTCATGTGACCAACAGCATGGTGTACCCTATGAGAACCCTTAGTGGTTTATGTCCCTTCAGGCTTAATCAGCCTTCTGTGTTTCTATCCATTCTTTTTAGCACATTCCTCTGCCTAATATCAGAAGCTTCCCCAGATGATTCAATCTTCTTTTTTTTTTTCTTGGAGAGCCACTTCGCCCATGTGCAAAATATACCACTGTAACCCTGTTGCTAGATATCTAGAGAATATATAATAAGTCAGCTGCTACTAAAATATTCTTCATGGGGATTGCTATACAGCAACTTAAGGTGTGTACACACTGTACGATTGGCGACTGCTAATGGTGGGAGAAGGGGGGCTAATGCTGTGCAACATGGCCCTTGCTACATTAGTAGAAATGGACTATGTGCTGCAGTCTATTTCTACTTTTGATACCAACCAGGACGGTATACAGTCATATTGTCTACAACAATTAGGTCGACATGTTTTTTGTTTGTTTTTTGAGCAGACATGCCGACAGGCGGTATTTCATGCCCTACAATCCACTAGGGCGTGGTGGGAGAATATAATAGTGTGAGTGTAGCAAGGCACCGTGCCCTAAGCATAGTGAGCGCAGCAATGCACATTAACCTGTGTCCATGTCGACATTCGGGTCAAAACAGTGAAACAATCCATGTTGACTTAATGCTTGTGTCTACCTAGACACGTGTCGACCAAATGATCCACACCCACCAGGAGAGGCTGTGCATCAGTACCGCAAGCCCCCTTAGCACTGTAAAATTTTGGGTAACTTGCTGTACAATTTTGACTGTGTAATCAAAATCGAAATCAGAATCGCCCCACATTTACACCTTTATGTTTGCATACTACCGCACTGTTTGGGTTTTTCTGTTAAGGACTATTGGTGCACACTGGACAGATGTATATTAAATCTCATGAAGTGCTTTTATTGTGATAAATATTTGAATTTAGTGCTTGCAGTAGTCGTTTTCCTTAAACTATAAGAGTTTAAAATATGCTTTAGAATCTTTAAAAGGACATTCGTTCAAGTTTAAAAGGTTTTTTACTTAAGTCAGTGCTGCTGCTTCATATATTTCCTCATACATCTAGCATTAAGCTATAGAGATACATGGCATGAGCAGGCAGGTCTTGTGCAACTCTGATGGTGTTTACATTTTTTGGCCAAAACAAAAAACTTTAATCTTCAACACTTTTTTAACGTGTGCATCCTGTCTACATCTCGTGATAAAGGAGTATTTATGTTGCTATATAGATGCCTTAGGCTAGCAGTCTCTCATTGGAACTGGTGTGCTGAGTGGGTCTATTTGGCATGACTGCAGCAAAAAGGTGAGAGCACATCTGTAGGGCGCAGTCATTGAAGATCTGCAGTCCAATTGAACAATATATAATTACATATTTTTTATATACTGCTTCTGTTAAATTCTAACAGGATTTGGTGCACAGAATTGCCAATGTCAATTCACATTTTGGATACTGAAAGTGTCCTCAATGACATCTGTTCAGTCATATAGTGGAAAAGGTGGTTACACACGGCAAACCTTATCTAGTTGCATGCGCAGCTTCAGAATGGTCTTCTCTGCCTTGAGGAAGCAATCGTAGGTAACTGACGGTACTCCAGCTTCTGTGGAACTACATATCTGAGCATGCCCTAAGTATTACTGTTAAGGCGTATTAACTTTAGCTGGTCATGCTGTGATATTTAGTTCCACAGCAGTTGTAGTGCCAAAAATTGCATACCCGTGTCTTAAGGCCCATACACACTGGGCGATTTTGAGCTCAAAAGCTGCCCAGTGATTAGCACTATAGCTGCTGATATTACCAGCTGATAAGCGACAGGGATAGGTGGGGGTGGCTTTATATAGCGTCCTGCTATGGAAAGCCATCCACCCTTGCACCCTGTATGTACCTTTTGGGATTTAACAAAAGCTATTGAGGGTCCCAACGGTGGCTTATATTATTCAGTCAGAGGTCAGAAATCACAAGTGGTGAGTTGCACCTTAGTAATTCCTGTCATGCTTTATTTTCAGTGTGGGTGAAAAATCTGTTTAAACTAGTTTTGGGGTACATTATTGGCCTTGTGAACCGGGTCAGATTGGGAATAAATGTCTCCTCTGGCTGGGAGGTGGTAGTGGGCGTGTTGGGGGTAGAGGGTGGCATGCTTCTGTGGGTGTGATGGTGCTGAAGGTGACAGTCTGTTGATGTCAGTGTGTAAGAGGGCCACTTTATTAGTTTCGGGGCCACCCATGACACCAGGTAAAGACATTGTAGGGAAGTTAGCATAAAGTTGCAGGAAAATACAAGAGGGTGGCTGCAACTGTGTCTAAAACAGAATCAGGCCCTTTGAGAAGGGATCCGCCCCCTTCAACAGACTCTGCCTTAATGAGGCTGCTTTAAAAACATTCCCAGGCTGGTTTCCAACCTAATCTGCCCCTTCTGCACTTTGAAGTAATGACAATGGGAGTCCTATAAATGAAAGGAATGCAATGTTACACTAGTTCTTGTGTAGTGTATGTCCCCACTGGTTTCATTTATTAATGTTCCTCGAGGTTGACTTCTAGTTAGGATCACTTGGGTGGGTTATACAAGCTGGTGAGACATACCATGGTTTTTCTTCTTTGCTCTCATTGGGGCAGATGTATTAAGCTTTAACGAGATAAATCCAAGGGTGATAAGGGGGAGATGCACTTAAATTCGATGTGGTGATTATTTTTTCTCGGAATATTTTCGCATATTCTCCACAGCGTTATAGTCTTCATATCCGCCGTATGCTCTTCTGTGCGTTCTTCCGCCCTGTATTTGCGGTAAGGCACTGTGTGTGCGCGATGTCAGGCAGTCATATTCTGCGCATGCGCCCGCTGTTTAATTTTCATGGTTATGCGCACATTGCTTGTCCGGAAGCCAGGTCACCAGTGGGGCTCGCCTGTCTGTCACTGACAGGCTGGTGCGCACACCGCACATATTGTAAGTCACAAGCGGCGTCCACAATTCACCTGTGATTGCACCTCCCAACCTAAAAAAAAACCCTAAATGGTTCCTTTAATATTTAACTAGGCTAGCTTATTCCCTGTGCTCTAACGCCCGCTCAATAGTAAAGCAGGCTGTTTAACTTCGCCACCTCAAGCTCGCGAAGTTGAACAGCCTACTTTACTTAGAGCATACGGAATAGGAGGGAAGGCAATGCAGTTCAATGGGGAGCCAGCACCGTGGCGAAACAGGAAGGAATGCGGAAGTGCGGTGATCGCGCTTCGGGAAAAGAATACAGCATATGCGAAGGAGATAACTGCATAGAATAGGACCCCGGCGGTAAGCAATAGAGAATCCCGCCCAAGGAGAGATAAACGTCCAGCCAATCACCTGCTAACTGCCATGTTACAGCCTGTGTTTGAGTCAGTAAGGAGCTTATTGGCTGGACGTTTCTCTCCTATCCTTTATCACCCTTGATTTTATCTCTTAAGGCTAAAGGTGCCCACACACTAGAACAATTTTTTGGCCAATTTCCGATATTTCAGCCGATATATCATCCGATGTTTACCGGTAATCGGTCAAAAATCGGCCGATTTTTGTCCGATGCGCGCTCCCGTGGATCTTTTGCTAAATCTTCTGATCTTATGTGCTGCATGAAAGATCAGAAGATTTAACAAAAGATCCACAGGAACGCACACGGGATCTTAAGAAAAATATTTGGTAAAGATGTGCGCTTTCCTGAAATCTTTTGTACAGGACATGCAAAAGATTTGAAGGCTAATTTATGCGCACATCTTATGATCGCAGATCTTTCTAGTATGTGGGCACCTTTAATACATCTGCACCATTGTTCCTTTTGCAGGTTTTATGTTCAAAGTATACATCCAGTTTAACGTAATGAAATCACCAATAACTTAAAATGTAAATAACATTACAACTGTGCCAGCATTATCCTGTTGACCTAATGCCCCCACCTTTTACCTGTCGGCAGCATTCAATTTGTCTTGACTACTACTTCCTGTCTTCTTGTTACAGAAATTAAAGACAAATTTTCCAGTTCTATTGAAAGACAATCCTGGGTTTTCTTTAGGTTATAAGGTTTTAACCATACATGTATCATTTTCTGATTCATTTTTATTCTGACTGTACTATTTTAGGTCTGATTTACTCTGAGATAGTCATTAAAATTTCTTCTGCTTGTGATGCACTGGAGTATTACCTTCTTCCCTCTACATTTTTTGTGCACTAGAACCTAAAAAGTAATGGTTTCGTAAAGACCAAATGAGTTGATCCTGCAAACCAGACATGTAATTGACCGTCACTTTTTTTTCTACTCCTTCTTTGTCATCCTGGAACTTGTTCTGCTTTCATGTACTGGAGGTGCATTTTATGGTCTCCTGCTCTGTGTAAGAGCAATTCCTTGTTACTATTTTGATTCCCTGTAATGAAGCTGCTTGTACCATTACAGAGGCTATTATAAAGGCAGGTAATGTTGTGTGCAGACACTTGCACGCTTATTTGGCATGTCTATTAACGCTCTTAATATTAGCTCCTTTTTTCAAAGCATCCCCCTCACCGCAGATTGATTTTCAGGTTTCACTAGAGGTCAGCTGCTTTGGATTGCACAGAAATAAAAAGCTTTTTTGGGTGCATTAAATAAACAATAAGTTCACAAATCAGCGTTTTTAAAATAAACACTGATCATTCAGTTTCCAGCTGTTTCATGTTCCTGTTGATGGAAAATCATGGCTTTGAAAGTGTTGACCAGTTAGTCTTCCAGTAGGTTTTTCGTTTTTTGATATAAGTTCCATGCTTAAATTCAAATACCTTTTTTTTTACTGTATAGGTGGCTGTTTGAACTGGTGCCACCCAAGTAATAACAAATGCATTACAACTAAAGTTTAAGGGGTGGGTATAGTGTCTTGCATCCTAGAATAGGGGACGACCCAATAAGTCCATATTAAATTATAATATAATATAATATTATAATATAATATTATAATATAATGGATCTACTTGCCTATTTCACTCACCTAAGTCATCTTTGCTTAACAGCTGTAACCTTAGTACAATAAATATTGAAGTGCATCTGGGTTTAGTGTTGTACAAATCACAGCAGCCAGGTATAATGTGCCTACCATATGTTTCTATTAATTGGCTGTCCAATAATGTCTTGGCTTCTGCGATGTTTGTTTGCCTACCCATCCCTATGATCTTACAATTTTTTTTTTACTGCCCCTTTAAAGATAGTCTCAATATTTGAAGTCCTTTAAATTGATTCAGCTAACTTATAGAAATTAAGATTCCTTGACTTTAATAAGTTTGAATTGCATGCACTTGATGGGAATGTGAGACATCTTTCCATAGTGACAAGTTATAAGGTCTGGTTTAGGTGCTGTTGACACAGGATGCCTAACTTATAATACTGGTAAATGATAAAATGCTTACTCTAAGCATTATTTGTGTTAAAACCTAATGCTTTATTCACTAGCCTACAATCAGAGGTGTAGTGTGGAGACCCAGAGTAAGCTCATGTCTTGGTGCCTCCCCAAATGTACACATGCTGGAGTGCGGACATTATTAAAGGCATCCATCTACTCACACTCTGCAGGTACACTACTGCACATCATACTATTGCCTATACTACATGGAATGTTAAGCCAGCTGGTGCTGCGCTTCTTAAGCGGGGTTAGGCACTAAGAAGGGGGGAGGGGTTATGCACTAGTGAAGAGAGCTGGTTAGGCTGTAGGGAGGGGGAGGGAAGTATACTTGCCTGACCCCTTTTGGGGTTATGTCTTTATTTTGAACACCACAGTTCCAATGCTGGTAATCAATAAGTATCCCCTCTGTACCCTGCATAGTACTCGTACACAGCCACAGAGTGAGGAGTCAGTGCCAGGCATAGGTGACTCTGTACAGTAGTGCAGAAACCTCCCTGACAGAGGAAAGACTGGGCAGTAGAGATGACCATCGATTACTAACAATCATTGATGGTTTATAACCAATGTTGAATAGTTTTGCCATTGATAGAGAATCAGATGTTTTCCCTCAATCGATGGCACTAGTACGAATACTTTTTTTTTCGTGCGACACAGTGCACAGTGCTGGCCCCCCGGTCATAGGTGAAGCACTGCCTCTTCCCCTTTCCCCGGTTATAGGGGAAGCGCTGCCCGCTCCCCCCGGTTATAGGGGAAGCGCTGCCCGCCCCCCCCCGGTTATAGGTGAAGCACTGCCCGCTCC
This sequence comes from Crinia signifera, assembly GCF_055691185.1. Lineage (NCBI taxonomy): Eukaryota > Metazoa > Chordata > Amphibia > Anura > Myobatrachidae > Crinia > Crinia signifera. Next base: position 187,846,046 of record NC_139220.1, read on the forward strand.
CCCGGTTATAGGTGAAGCGCTGCCCCGTCCCCCCGGGTCAAAGGTGAAGCGCCGCCCTCCCCAGGTCAGAAGTGACCAAAAGAATAGGGATGACCATCCCAACTGGGCACTATATGACTTAAGTCTTGCCCACTCATGGGCCACGGTGGAAAGGGCATAATTAATGATTGATTTGGCGCTTCCCCCTTCCGATAAACCTGCGAATCATGACAATTTGCCACGAGGGGCAGGGGTTAGTGGTATAAATTTATATTTAGAAATCACCCCCTGAAACTTTTAGCATATAAAAGATCTCCCATCTCCAGAGTCAGACAGCCTCCTCTCCTCCCTCCCTTCTGGGCCATCCCTCATCACTGCTCATCTCTTCTCTTCTCCTTGGTCTCTGGAAGTAGGTGCAGCTGCTCTCTGGCAGGGATGGGGGGAGGTGATTGTAAAATGGCCTAATTTATGTATATCATACATAGTCCAACTTTTTATCCAAACTACTGTACTAAACAATCTGCTTATCTTTTGCAGATCAGTCTTCATAGAAAACTATTTAAACAAACCTACTGCATACCTTCCTGTGATTTCTACATCCAATCTGTGCCTATAAACTTGTCCATCTTTTTTTTTTTTTTTTTTTTTTTTGCAGACATCCAGTCTGCTTCTGTTGAAAAAAAAAAATATTGGCTGGTGGGGAAGGTGGCTCTTAGGTGGCTAAAACTAGTGTGTCTAGTCCAACTTTCTCTCAGACTAAAACATTGAGGTTACCAAATTAGGAGTATGCCAAAATAAGTCCCTTTATATACAGCACCGAGACATTGAGTTTGGCTTCCTAAAATAGGGGAAACTCAATGAGGCCTCAATGATTTCATGTGAACAAATGCTGGGCTAAGCTAGCTTTCATACTATGAAATTGAGACCAGTGCCTTTTCAAATATAATGCATGTGGGTATATTTAGCCAGCGTAGGCTGAAAGAACTTTGGGGAAGTCCACTTATAATTACTCGGAAATCAAATTTGAACCCACATCTGTGTTGCTCCTAATTTTGGTGTATAAACCACTAGGTTGAAAGTATAGTGCTGGCTACAAAATGGTGTTGATGCCCACATTTTGATTTTTTGTAAACTACTGAAGCAGACAGTGTCTACCTACTTCTGAGAGAGGTTAACTTGTTTGACAAGGTGGAAGCTTCCCCATACTCAAATGATTTCGAGGTTGATGAAATCATATGTTATTTAACACTCTGGTCAGACCGGTGGCTTCCAGTTGGTCCCCTGTTCCTCTGGTCAAACTGGAGGGGTGTTTGCCACGCTCCTTCCCCTGGCCTGTGGGGTAGACATGCTGGTGAGGTAACTGGGCTGCTGCTCGTAAAATACTATAAATCTCATCCTACTCCAAATTTATCTTCACCTTGTTGGTGGGCTGTTGGCTTCTGTACTTTCTGGGGAATTGTGGGTATACTGCTAGCCCTTATACCTGTGGATGTAGTCTTTCCTGGGTAGTGTGAGAAGGTAGATATCTCCATCTCAAAACAGGCAATTTTTTTTTTACATTTTCTTATTGGTTAAACTGTCAAGATGGATCAGCTAATATTGGTGATATAATACTGACCATGCACCTGTTGAGTTTTTTCATTGGGCCATCCTATTGCACTTGCAGATTTAGCTCATTGTATCATTGAGATCATTTCCAGCAATATCATAAATGTCATTAGCGCGATTGTCACAGATCGGTGCTAAAACACTTTTTTTGGGAAGCCTCAATATTCTGGTCCTATTTCTAATGCTAATTGTACTAAGCGTACTAAATAACAATGTATTTGAGAAATGCCGAGACATGCTTCTAGGTATGTCTAGAATAACACTGCCGTGAAGTTATAGCCTATACTCAGATTAAACTATTGAATTATGTTTTAATATTCCAAGCTCAATTTTACCTTGATTATACTAATAAAAAAAAATCTGTATTGGTGGGTAAGATAGGCCAGCAGTTATTTTGGCCTCCTTGGTTGAATAAGAATCTTTTGTCTTACTACAAACAATGGATCTCCTGTCATGAGACATATTTTGCTGTACTCAGCAGTGCCAGCTGATTCAGTTCAATTGGACAATTTGGTTGAGGATACTGGCCTGCAAGTCTCTCCAGAGTTGTTCAAAAATTTAGTTTTGGGGACAGCCTATGAGGGCATGTTTGATAGTATGGATATGAAGCATTCCAACCGACACTTGAAATGTTTAGAGAAGCACTTTGATATAGGTTGGCTGGTGGCATCCTTACAGAAGGTGATCCATACATATCATTTTGTAACCGGTTAGTTTTATAGATGGTCTATCTACTTACAAAATAGAAACTATAGTTCGATGTTTTCGTAACACTTTGTGGTAGAAGACCTATATTTTAACCCATAATTTCTTTCTGATCTTGGATAGTTTTAATCTATAGTCACTTTGTCTAATTTGTTTTTGCTATTCAATGTTTAACATATGTTCATATATGAAGTTTACATGATCTTGTCACATAATAGAACCTCAATAAAACATTGTTTAACAACGGTCAGTTTACAATACCTCCCACATTGCAAAGCCTAACGGAACCTATGCTCCATTCACTAGGTAATTCAACTGCTTACTGGTGGTATGTACACCACAAAATACAGAAACTATCATGAGCAAATTACTGGATTAAAAATCAAAAAAGGAAGATGGGAACCGCCTACTACTTTGCCGCAGATACTTTCAGGGGTGCAAAATATAAATTGACACTAGCCTAATATGCAGTTTTGGACTCTGACCATATGGGTGAATATTAATTGACTATTTTGTTTTTATCTGAATGATACCCAGTGTCCATACCAATTTTTCGGAGGCAGTTACTTATTCTTTTCTGTGTTGAGAAAAAAATATTTTGCGGTCTAGTAATCTTGTCTAGATTTTACTGTGCTGCAGTCATCTGAAAGACTAGGAAGGACCTGGTACACCAGAATATAGATGACAAGACACATGAATTACTGTCAGAATAAAGATGTTACAAATGGAACGGTGTCCCCTGTTATGCACAGGAAGCTAGTCTGCAAATCTGTGCTCATGTCTGTCTCCATGGTGAGAATGTTTTAGCTTGGGAAATGTCACTATTGATTGTCTGTGGCATGTAACTATGCAATGCCTTTTTTTTGGAAACTGCAGAGTTAAATCCACAGTATTGTAGCTGTGATCCGTCTGACTCGTCTGAATCTGCTAGCCGTTACCAAACCTACAAGCTGCACTCACGTGATGTCTGGGTCCCCACGTTCTGTCCAACCTGATAAATTCCTTGAGTGATCTAAACCAGTGGGGAAGTATATAATTGGCCACTATGTTCCTAAATCTTTTTGCCTCCAAATAAAGATAAACTGCAGCGATAAAATTGTTGCAGAGAAATGGTTTAATGTTGTATGCATAGTGACTTTGCTTATTAAACATCTGCCAAATTTCTTTCTTTTTTTTTTTGCTGCTGTTGTGGTGGTCTCTAAAAATAAATATGGACAATGGTGTTTGGAATTGAAGTAATATACCAGCATGTTAACCCCTCAATACCTGATAGCAGTTAAATTTACCCTATAACGGTTTGACCTGTCATCGTTCCTAAACTTCCTTTTACCTACATCAGAGTTGGCCAAAACTGTTCTCAAGATCTACCAACAGTTAGTTATCCAGGCAATCTGTGGATCTATAGTAGGAATGATTACAGCTGCACACCATAAAACGAGGACTGGGTTGGCAACACATGACTTGCATGAACCCTTTATGTGATTTAGAGTTTTCTCAACTCCATTGGCTTTGCATGATCTTTAATTCTGCCCTTGGCTTTTCTCTGACAGTCTCCTTTTTTGCATCTTAATAACATTGTCATTATTCCTCATTAGGAATACCCTTCTCTACTGTGACTACTGAACCTGATTGGATGTGTACATATAGGTGCAAAAGTCCACACTTAATTGGTTCTGGTTTGTTTTAATTTTATTTTATTGGTTACATGCGTTGTCACAGTATTCAGTGAGTTTTTTTCTTTTATCGGTATTAAACTTTGTTGCCTCTGAAACTACCCCAGTAATATCAAATTGAAATCATACCAAAGTCAAAGAGTCTTGACAGCCATAAAAAGAACCACCAGCATCTTATGCAGCAGTCATGTTTCAGCAATAACTAGACTGTTTCAGCATCAGCTTAGCAGTATCTATCACACTACATAGATGTTCACAAATAAAGGTCCTGCCTTTCCTAACAAGTAAAGTAACTGTTTAACCCATTCATTAACACATAGCAAAGGGTGCTTCCATATGGTGAATGTCAGCGGTGTGAATGTATACAATAGACTATTATCTGCGATGCTTCATTTTGCCCTTTACTACATATATGTGCTGTGTAAATGCCCAAGGCATCCAAGGACAGAAAAACTAATGGAACTGGATCCAGAGGAAGTTGCCCCCACCACCTAAGGACACATATATGTTGAAATAAGTGCTATACCAATAGGAAAGATATAGATGTACACATAAGCAAATATATACACACATATACACATTTATGTACACACACACACACACACACACACACACACACACACACACACACACACACACACACACACACACACACACACACACACACACACATCCACATATGACTAACCTTTTAAAGATGTACTATTAAAGTCTTGCTTTTTAACAAAGGACTCTGAAAAAGCCTTGTGAGTGCGCTCCCTATTGCCTACTGCACATATATATATATATATATATACATATATATACATATATATATATATATATATATATATATATATATATATATATATATATATATATATACATACATACCCCAGCATAGTAATCCTGCCTCGTTGGCTTTAATTCCCATGTATGCGCCTTTTTGGTACAGCTACCATCAAAACATTTTGACACCTTGTATTTTAAATCCAAATGTGTATTAGTGGTTTGCTTTGGTCATTTTATATTCATGTGTATTGCTGAAGTCATTGTCGAGCTAAAACTTGTCTGTTATATACTTTGTGTCCTATAAGGTATTCGATTTTAGTCTCTTTAGGCATACATTATGCAAGCTGTCTGCCCATGGCTTCGGTTCTATCTTGGTATGGTGAAGGAATTTTGTAAAACCTAATGTTAGGAAGAACTCCACCCAAAAAAGATTTGATAGTTTTTGAAGGTACTCTATAACAGTGGTTCTCTACCTCTGTCCTCAAGGACCCCCAACAGCTCACACAATTGCAAGTGAAGTAATTATCTCCACCTGTGGATCATTTAAAACGTGTCGGTGAATGAGTGCACCTGTGTGCCTGCTGGGTGACCTGGAAAACGTATACTGTTGGGGGTCCTTGAGGACCAAGGTTGAGAACCACTGCTCTAAAACAATGTTTGTGGTGCTTGGTTAGACTGGCCAAACCACTGTGCTCACACACCACTTCTGATCGCCCACTAGTTAAAGCCACGGAGGGAATCGATTGAATATCCCGTTAATAGCCTGAATAACAGTTGGCTGTAATCCCAGTGATTTATATATAATCCTGTCAATGTTCAGGTTTATACTGCACATTTATATATAATCCTGTCAATGTTCAGGTTTATACTGCACATTTATACGGCTGTCTGCAGGCTTGCAAGCAGTACCTCAAAGTAATTGATGTGACCATTTGGAGAGTTTCTGTGGCAACAGGGACTGTTAAGTAGGTGAGCTGAGGCCTGGGTCTTAGATTTCCTGGCCCACAAGCCTGGAATAAACCACTTTCATGAATAACATGAAGGATATGCAGATGGACTTTTTGGATAGTGATCTAAAGATTCACCAGCGGATCAAGGCATACTATATAGAAGGCACAGATTGTGATTTAGCAGTAGTGCTGCAGCTGCTATTGCCCTGTGTAAATTAGTGAATCAGGCCAGAGTATTTGTAATCTAATCTTTGTGCAGTTGCATTCATATCAAAGGGTATACCCCCACCACACACACATGCATGCTTATGTTTTGTGTTTATTGTCGATGGGACCGAGAATAATAGTAGATGCAGGACTATTTAGAGCTTGGATAATTGGGAGTATGCAAAGAATTTTTGACTTTTGCCAGTACTAATGGGGCCTACATACAAATGATTTTAGGTCATTTTCTAAATCTTTTTATCTAGCTGAATATTGCTCCATGTGTAGGGGCCATGCCTGCTCATCGCTATCACCTGTCAAAATGTATAATGCACGTAGTATAAATCTAGTCAGATTGCCAGTGTTCTCACCAGAGAACACTAGCCCTGCCAGATCGCTCAGCACACATCACTGACACATTGGTGGTGGCCGTGTGCGGAGTGATCTAGCATCTACGTATCACATCACCCCATTACAGACCTCTACTTTGTTGCAGTCTACTGAAGACTAAATTAGATTTTGACGAGATGTAAGTTTTGAATGATGCTTTGCTCCTAGTAAGACATGTGGTGGGTTTTTTTATGACCAGATCTGCTTTTATTTAGACTATTAATGTGGCAAAATGCTATACCTTGTGAACCCTCATTAATCAGTCCTTACACTGGCTGTGCTGTGCGCTCCATTTCTCACTTGATAAGCGAATGTTTGCCCTTTACTGACAAGCTTTTAATGAAGGCAAAATTCAGCACTTAACTATGTAATGTGTAGAGTTCAGGTACTACAGTGTACAAAATCTACTGTGTTTTTAGCTTGAAGGCAGATAGTCTTGGTAAGCAATGCATAAATTAGTTACAGATGTCAGTGTATGTAATGTGTAAAAGTTTATCTGAATTTAGGTCACTTTTTTTTTTCTTTTTTTTTAAATGGGCAGTTCACCTTTAGAAAGCTTTGTGTCTTTGTTCTGTATTTTCTAGACATGTTTTTATATTGGGCACATTTGCTTTTACTGCTCTAACTTGAAACACTACACTACATTTAGGCCCAAGTGGTTTTGCTCTTAACATTCAGTTTAGATTTGCATCACCTAAGATTACAGGTCAATCTAGGACAAGCCTGAGTGGTTAGACTACATGGATGGTATGGCGATATACGTAGGGGCATAGCGGAACAGTGGTTAACAGGCTTTTGCTATATTTGCACTACACTTTGGTTTTGTATTTTGTCCAACACATCAACTTGTTCGTTTTGCTGCTTAATAGATTTCATTGTAAATAAATTGCACGCTTTTGTAATGTATCACATGCGATTTTGAGCTGTGTGCATTTTGTAATAGATTGGAGAGATTTAGCACATTGCACCATGTATGGTCACCTTTAAGCTTGTCATAATTTTTATAATGCATGCTGATTTTGGGTACTGGGCCTTCTGGCCAGCTACAACAGTTATGGCAGTTTTACTCTGGCTAACAAGACTCCCCCCCACAGGACTCAGTCATTAGATATTTTTTGTACACCATTTGCTCAAAATCAGTTTACAGTAGGTCACCCAGATAACACTACTGTAGTAATTGCTCAATTTGATAAAATTGTTTGGAGGTAACCCTGCTTTCAGTATGCAGTCATTGGGTAGACTGTCTAGGCCTGCCACTAATGGTCTACAGTCACTAGGTAGACAACCTTGCTATGTTGACCATAAGCCTGTGTCTACCTTTTTTGCAGTGTCTACATAAGGTATGTTGACCTTTAGGTGTTGACCTAGCCACTGTCAACCTTTTTATCGTGATGACCTAGACATGGGCTGTCATATATACTGTAAACCCCCCCCCCCCCCCAGCATTCAGGATTTCTGATTCTAGTGGAAGCTTCTTCATAGGCAGGATGGTGTTAACAGGTTCATGCAATTTTTTTTTTTTTTAAACTGTGTGATGAATCATCGCCAGCACACTGATATCACAGCTCATTCCTTGCTCCTGATGACCTATTCACACTAGAGTCCTATAATGAAATTCAGATTCATAAGCATGGGCTGAATTTTTTCATAACCAGCCTTGCCTTAATGGAATGTTATAATTTGCAGATGCTTGAAGAATCGTCTGTCCTTGGTATAACTATTGCTTGCTGGCGTAATTGTCCCTGCTGGCACTGCGGGTATATCACAACCTACAGTAAAACACTTTGCATCAGGGCTGGGAAAATCAGATCATATTGGTACGGTGACAGTTTCAAGTAGATAAACCATTACTTGTACATTTTGCTTTTGATTTTGACCGTATATAGAGTTGCTGCTATACTGAATGGGGTCTGACTAAATTACTAGGAATTAGGTTTGTATGAAAGGTTTTTTTGGGGTGTACACCATGCAAACACACATGCGCCATAACCAGTTTACTCTTTGGCACTAGAATGTCTTTTCCCCGTGGAATCGGACAAATAGCATTTTAAGCACATAGATTCATGGATCTGTTGTCCATCTTCTACTTGCTTCAAATATGCACCCATTTATTACACTTTGGGATTTGAGGCTCACATCTGGGTTGATCACTTTCCATTATATTAAAGTTGGGGTGAATTTGATATGTTCAGCTTGGGTCTTACGCAAAAGAGGTCACAGGTCCACGGTAGGCAAACTATGTACCAAATTTTAATGCATTGTTCCACACCACCCCAGTCACAATCATTCATACCATTGGTTAGACCTACCCCGTGCTAGGTGATGGCTCTGAAACAGAAATTCTTGTTGCACATAGATGCCTCAGAATAGCAGAATTATGTAGCACAGTAGCTGTCCAGGTGTCACCCCTAACCCTGCTCCATCGCACAGAAATACAAAGATGCGTACATTTGTTACTGTGCATGTAAAGTTTGAACATATTCACTGGATACAACCATATATGTTGCAGCATATGTCTCAGGATCAAGCCCGATGTCTGGGTCCTAGATGACCTATTCCTTAAGAGAGCAACTTTTTTTTTTTTTTTTTTTTAGCAATAGAATATCAAATACTAATATTTTAACTGCAATATAGTTAAATTGCTAATTGGTTTTCCTATGATTAGGTAATATACTACGCTACCTATTTTCTTAGCTACTATCCATATAAGCAACAGATGACTAATAATTAAAGCTGTAGTGATCCTAAATGTAAGGATGTAATCATTGTAAATTGGGATTATTAGGAATGTCATTTATGATATAATTACTGGCAGCAATAGAAATCCCGACAAAGAACGTTAATCGGAACAATTGTGTAATTCCTTACTCACCAATTAAATGATCAAAAGCATCCTCTTACAGATATTAAATATGAAATATTAATCGTTATTGTAACAATTGGCAGAAATCCTAAAAAACAGGTGCATGAAAACTTGCACTAGGTTTAAATCATGAAATTATATGGCTGAATATATTAAATGCCGCTGGTATTTAATTCCATAATGACGTATAGCCCATGTGCGGAATCCAGACATGTTTTATATGGGATATTTTCTGCCCTAATGACCGTTTCTGTTTGGAAAATGGTTATAGAATTATTGATGTTTTTATACATTAGTTTTGTCCCTTTTAATCAGCCAGGACCCTGGGGAAGAGGACTGTACCAGTTACATTCCAGTGACTGTTTCTTAGCTTGTCTATATAGAAAATAGCAGTTATCAGGGAAACATAGGAGTAATCTGCTTAGACCAATAGAGAATTAGAAATAGATTTCGGTGTACATTTATATAGCTGTTGTGGTACATAAAAAAAAAAATTTTCACATCTAAGTTTACGGAGTACATGATACATGTGTACAGCGGTCTTAACAAGGTTGTATAACAGCAGACCACCTAATTTATGCTAATCTTTGTTTTACAGGTTGTGCAGGTGTTAAATGCAGACGCAATGGTGGTGAAGATGAACTCTGGAGAAATAAAAACCATTCACCTTTCCAGTATCAGGCCACCCAGGCTGGAAGGAGAAGGCTCTCAGGTAAGGATCTGTAATCGCGATGTCATGGCTTGTCTTAACTAAGCTTGGTAGGTAGACGGTCATTAGATCGACACACCAAGCGGTTATGGGTCATTGGGTCGGCCACAGGAAGATTGACATGCATTGGGGAAGGTTGAGTGTTAAAAGGTCGACATGGGTTTTGAGCCGACATGACAAACGTTATTTCATGCCCTACCATTCACTAGGGCATGGAGGGAGAACAGTATAGTTTGCCGAGCATGGTGAGCCCACGCTGTGCACTGTTACGGTGTCCATGTCGACATTCGGGACAAAAAAATGGAAAACACCATGTCTACCTAATGCTTGTCGACCTAAAGACCCTGTTGACCTAATCACCCATACCGGCTTGGTAGCACATTCAAACACTAACCATTCTTTACTCAAATTACATTTAATATGTATATACATGTGTGTACATCTCCTCAATGCTTGTATATATGTACTTTTGGGTGGGAGGGGTGGTGCTCTACCAGATGCTCCTTGGTCTTATAGTTGCATAAATGGCATTTGGAGATGTTTAAGTGGGTGTCGGATGGCTATTTTATAGGGCATGTTGGGAGCTCTGAGGTCATTATGTGGGGAAACACTTGTACTCTGAGCACCATACAGATATTGCAGAGACTCTTTGGAGCTGCCATCTAAGACCATTTGGGACCACCTGCAGGGCAGAGTGGCAGTAAGGAATACCAGTCATTGACAGCACATGTATAGGGTAGGATGGCAACATAGGCTTTAGGTTACAGATAATTACACAGAGCTTGAGGACAGCATTGCAATTTATCCCCAATTGCTGCAATCACTGTGATACTACTCTTACAGGGGGATAAAAATTGAAGGGGGTATTGGTTGTACAGGGACATCTGTAAATCTACCTTCAGAGGTGGTGGGGGTAACGAAGTTTGACAGCATATCCACTTGCTGCACGCGCTTGCTGACTGGGCTGTGGTTCATAATCCGCATTGTGTTGGACATTGGCTTTTTAGCCACATAAAATCTGTATGGTTCCAAGCATACAGTGAGTTTCTGTACACACCAAGTGGTATACTCTTGGTCCCCTTCCCACCATCAGGTTAACTGACTGACCCCTTGGGTTACCAGGCACCAAAGCCATTGCATTCTATGCACCCAGTATAGTTATGCCACTGTATGTGTTGATCTTGTTTTTTTAGTATGTTGTGTATATCCCCTTAATATTTGCTGTACACTAAAGTATCATAGCAATCCTGTTCCATTATATATGCATATATCCTTCGCACATTAGGCTTAAATGGTCTACATCTGGAAATAACTGAAATTACTACCTCTTACAGTTTTTCATAGTTGTATATTTAGCATTTGTTTGTGCCACACAGGCTAGGGCTGATTTAAGAAACGTTACATCCATGGAAATAACACCGATTTCTATATACCTGGGGTAGCCAACTCCAGTCCTCGAGAGCAACCAACAGTTAATGTTTTCAAGGTATCTTCACAGAATCACAAATGAAGTAATTATCTCCACCTGTGGATCTTTTAAAATGTGTCAGTAATGAGTACAGCTGTGCAGCAGCTAGGTGGTCTGGAAAATGTGAACTGTTGGTAGCTCTTGAGAACTGGAGTTGGCTTTCACTGCTATATATTGTACCTTCTAGTTTATTGGCTGATTTGGGTAGTGATGCTGTATCTTATTGTATATATCCCTGTATACGTATAAAGTCACCAATTACCTGCTTTCAGCCAAATCCAGGGGTCCACCTCTCTGCTCATCCTTCTGGACCACTGTGGATCATCCTCTCCTCCACACACTCTGAAACATTGTCCTCTCTAGCACTGTCTTTGACTGGTTTACCTCTTACCTCACCAACTGTTCCTTCTCCGTGTATGCCTCTGGCACCACTTCACCCCCTTCCATCCTTCCTGTTGGTGTCCCTAAAGATTCTGTCCGTGGCCCCATTCGGTTCTACTTGTACACATCTTCCCTTGGTGCACTCATTAACTCCTTTGGTCTCCAATACCACCTCTATGCTGATGACGCACAATTCAACCTCTCTTGATCTGTCCCCCACTCTTCTCTCTCAGGTTTCAGCTGACAAAACTGAACCCAGCCAGAGTAACATTTAGTACTAATAACTCTTAAGGTGCGCACACATGGGGCTAAATGATCGCTGGCAATATATTGCTCATCAATCATATTGCTCAGTGTCCCGTTTTCATCTGCGACCAGAGATGGTCGCAGATGAAAAGGTCACACTGCCGGGAGAAGAGGCAGTGGAAGTCGCTGGTCGGAGGAGCATGCTCCTCCGACCAGCGACCATTCAGGGGCTGAAAACTGGAGGGTGCACCAAGCGATTTATCGCCAGTGCACACTCCCATTGCTGGCAATATGGTCGCTCAGCGACCAGTTTTCCAGCGATATTTTCAATAATTGCTCCCATGTGTACGCACCTTTACTATTATCACCATTATCTCCCCCCACTGCCTGGGTGTTACTCTTGACTCCTCCCTTTCCTTTGCACCCCACATCCAAGCTCTGGCACAATCCTGTCTATGAATACCATGTCTAACCATTGACTGTTGGGAACTGCACCCCCATGAAATAATTATTAAAAGTTTGGGGAATTGATCCTGTGATTTCACAGGAATAATTATATTTCTTTGTGCAGGCATACCTTTGGCTCAGTCAAGGAGCAAACTCCCCACAATCCTGTCTGTTCCAGATACGCAACATTGCTTGCATCAGGCCTTTTCTCTCCCAGAGTGCAACTAAACTTATCACCTCACTGGTCCTCTCACGGCTCTACTACTGCAATGTTCTTCTTACTGGCCTCACTCTCATCCATCTTGCTCACCACCAGTCAGTCAACTCCAATAACCCGGCTCATCTTCTGCTCCGCTCCTGCCACTTCCCTTAAACCTAATCTGCACTGGTTCCCATTCTTCTACAGAATCCTCTTCAAACTACTCACCATCACATACAAGGCTATCTCTAATTCCATTGCTCCATATATCTCCAACCTCACTCCCTCCCGCCTCTATGGTCAGCTGATGAGTCTCTCTTCTACCCTGATCATTGCTTCCATCGCTAGAGTTCAGGATTTTGCCTGTTTTGCACTCAGTCAGAGGAGCATGCTCAATTACTCTACCCAACCTCGCAAAGCTTCAAACATCACTGAAAACTCACATATCAAAGCATACCGTTCTACATAACCTAATGGGCGGATCCTTCAACCCCCTTGCCTCATGCCTTGACCATCTCTGCTTGCTTACATCCTGCCATCAAGCCACCTCCCACTTGCCGCACCTCATGTCATCTGTATGTCGCCCCTTCCCTCCTGTTGTCAAAGCCCTCTTCTCACATTTCACATACAGCTCTGCCCTATTCAGCAAACATCTTTGTCCGCATACTATCCAGATGCTAATGGCTCAGCTCTATCTGTCCACCAGCCCCTAGTAGTATGTTGATTACTTATGTCTAAGCTCTAGTGTGTATTGAATTATGGTGCTTTGTTACGTGTACTCTGCCCTTTGTACGGCATTGCAACACATTAATGGCCCCTTATAACTAAAATCTAATGTGCTTGTGTCAGCAACTCAATGTTTGGGTTTCGCGCTTAATTTATAAACTATAAGATATAAATGCCTCCTAATCTGTGCCTAATGTTAATACAGATGCTCTTATATGTAGATATTTAGTATGTTATTCTATTTAGAAATGGGATTTGGGTATGTTATCTGGTGGTCTTGTGATGACCTTTTACGCCTTTATTTGTACTGGTAATTAGTGCAAATACTGGAGTGTTGGGTCAGGTTTTTGTTATAAACTGTCAAATTTGGATTTACTAAAAGACTGCAAAGGGGAATACAAGTATATTGATAGGTCATACAAAAAACAAAACACATGGGAATTCCCAAAGAATGCTGACTTGTTCATCTTGGAGGTTATAGGAAAAGGCAATTAATCTTAAGCTGCTGAAGGTCTTACAGGAAGGTAGGTCATGCATTGTTTCTGAATGATGAAATGCATTTCTGTATAACTGCATCAGTATACATTTTAAGGAAAATACGATGAAGTGGCAGTGAATTAGATCACTTCTATTAATGTCTGTTTGTAAGGCTCCACATTACTCTGCTGAGCCTTGACAACTGTGAATAAGAGATGTATGAAGCGGGGACACAAAAGACTAATACTGACCTAAAAACAAAGGGTGGTGATGGCCCTGCTTTTAGGAACTTCAACACTCTTCGGAAGAAGGCAAAGCTGAATCAATGATTGTAGCGCAAGCTGGGTACACACTAGAACGATACACTGAACTACATTTTTTACTATATAATTCCATGATGTCACCCGGACCCCAATTAACGTGCAGTCCTTGACGATAGTCAAATTTGACCAGATATTTAGACAGGAGAGATCATGAACGACTTGCACGAGCACGCATTGATTGTGGGTAGTGTAAGTAAAGCTAGAAAGGATGGATTTTTAGAGACCATTAAAGTGTGAAGGCTATGGCTGGTGCTGATCAGACATGGTAAAAAAAAAAAATTCAATAATGTATTGGTTATCAGGCTTTTGTAGTGAGTGAGGAGTTTCCTCAACCATCTATCCTGGTTTCCCAGCACTTATTGCTAGAAACAAACGTGCCTTAAGGGGATGTTGAGTCAAGCGGCTCACACTAGGGGGTGTCAAGTCCCCTGGAATTATAGAAGAACAAGGTGTGGTGGAGCGCTTAAAGGTTAAATTAATTAACAAGAATCAATTGGGTAGTACAACAATAAAGTGGTATTTTTTATTTTATATAAAAAAATATATAAGAACACAATATATAGCAGCAAGTGACTGTCACTTTAAAATAAAAAAATAAAATTACTTATCACACATGAAAAAGGACAAAGGAGGTTTATACTTAATTGGCGGAGTCCCAATTGGTGAACACGTGAGGTCCCTGGTGGATGTCCAAGTTGCATACTGTGTTTTATGGGAGTCCATAAACCATGCAGGATTTAGTTTTGCTGGAGGAACAATCGCTGGTCTCAGTCAAGATGATGTCCTCATGATTTATGCGACACTTGTACGCAGTTTTTTTGAGCAGGTGGTGGTGTCCCAAATACAGCAGTTGTAAATTCAGTTACTTTGGTTGGACAGAGACCGGAACCGAATGGGAGCCAGCTTGGATAGTAAATGGGAAACTCCGTTATATCCTCAAATTGTCCAAAAGAGTAAGGTCAGCAGGTGTCCATATCGAATTTCTGGACAAATGAAAAACCGTCTGTCGACCTTCCCATTGTCAACCTAATGTTTGTGTTGACCTTAGCTATGTTGACCTATTTCATATGTCGACCTAAGGCCTGTCAACCTTTAGTGGTCGACCCTATGACCCATACCCCTGGCTCCAGTTTGATCTGCTAATGCAGCTTTTCTTGTGTAACCTGTGCTTTTCCTCTGTTATACTCTGCTGTAAATCAGTGTTTCCTGTATAGAGTAGCTTACTTGTACATGTACTCTATAATTGGGTCCTCTGGATCTTTTGGCTCCATATACTGCAAATAAAGGAGAATAATAACTAAAGGTCTGGGGAAGAGCGGTAAACGGTTTACAATATAAAGGTGATATGAGAAACCAAATAATGATGTGGATGGTGTAGTAGTGTGGAGCCATTAGGATATTTGCTCCCACCGCCTGAGACCTAATTTTGCTACACTTATTTGTAAGGCACTGGTGGTGCAGCTGGCCAGCTCTTGCTATCAATTAAGAAGACCAAGATCAGCAGATATTAGCATTCCAGTGCAGTCTGAATCTACTTGTGAGTAGTTGGAACAAGGATGGGAAATTCCTGAGTAGTCTGTAGCTGGCTATCAGCTGCTGAGGAAGACTAGGCAGGGGTATTGGCGTTCATGCTAAACTGTTTGTTTATAATGCCTTAGATTATACAGACTAGAAATAGCCAAATGTTCTGCTCATACCAGATTTTCATATTCCCCATTTACAGTGTCTGAAGTCACTGCTTTGTGCACAGCAGCATGTCCTACACATCAGTGCCAGATTAAGCCTTTGGGGGGCCCGGGGCACTTTAGGCAGGGGGACCCCCTTGCGCTTGTCATTACTGGCCGCAAACTGCATGGGAGAATATTACACTATCAATACACAGAGTAAAGGCAGTATAAACTTGGTCAATGGGTAACTGCAGGGTGTGTGTGTGTATGTGTATATATACATACATACATACATACATACATACGAAGAAGTAATTAAACTTCGAAAACGTTCGATCCAGCTCTGTCTGATTTGCCTCATTGAAAAGCCTCTGGGTGCCGCTCATTGCACACACACACACACACACACACACACACACACACACACACACACACACACACACACACACACACACACACACACACACACACACACACACACACTGAAAAGCCTGTGTTTGTCCCTCTGCACCTTACTCTGTAGGAGACCTCAGTCCCAGTGCTGCCTCTGATTAAAAACCCTCCCATGATTAGGCTGCTGCTGTTTTCCATGGGCCTGAGAAGCTTGTAATGAGCTCCACCAATCAGCGCTCAGCACAAACGTCTCAGCCTCTGCCCTCTGGTGCAGGGACTACCAGTAATGAACTGCACACTTGTGCAGTCAGTATGCCTTGGCTCCCGATGCTCCGCCCCATTAATCATTGTCACATTGGCAGATAGGTGAAGCTGCAGCACTACCCCACTCCCATGCACAAAACCTTTAGCTAAAATTTTTTTTTTAAATACATGCCAACCACAGGGGGCCCCTAGCTAGAGGGGGGCCCAGGGGTACTGACCCTTTGTGCCCTCTTTATAATCCGGCCCTGCTCAACATTGTCTTGTTAGGTTCACATGACTTGGGCCGACCAACTTAGGTCGACACAAAATATGTTGACAGGGTTGGGAGGTCGACACAAGCATTAGGTGGATAATGACAAGGTTGACTTAATGCTCAGGACCATAAGCATTTTGGATAACTGATTATTCCGTATGTCAGAATATTAATATTTAAATGAGGTATCTTGCGTGTGTGTCTGTCCCTCCCTCTCCCTTCTCGTCCCGCCCTCTCCCTTCTCGCCCCGCCCTCTCCCTTCTCGCCCCGCCCCTTCCCTCTCTCGCTCCGCCCATATAGATATATATATTTTTGATCTATATTTTTTAAAACACTTCAAAAACACACACATAAAATTATTATTTTTTTATTTGTGCATTAAACAGTTTGTATATTATCTCAGGCACTGAATATGCAAGTTGAGCAATCATTTTCTTGCACATATTTAGTGTCTGTTACATATGTGCTTTTAGCAAAAAATATACATTCCGTAAACTACAGTATGGTTTTTTGAATAATTTGGATAACTGATATCTGGAAAGGGGTATGCAACCGTTACTAAATTCTCAGAATGACGAACCTCAGTCTAAAATAGGATGAAAATGTTTGCTGTAATTTTTATGTGCTTCCTTTTGCCAGGCTTTTCTATATGTGACCATTCATGTGTACATGTAACTCATTTGTTGTGTCCTGTCATAAATTGTAGACACAGATGGCCAGTGGCAAGAGTAGGTAGATGGTACAGACCTTTCACACTCCTTGTTTATTTTCCAAGTGCATCCACTTCAGCATCCAGTAACATTGCAATGCTAATTGCTATTTAATAGCTCTGGACTGCCGTTTGGCTTCTAGCTGCATACCCAGCTATAATTATAATTGGCTTTAGTTGAATACCCTTCATTTTACCTATTTCAAGCTGAACTGTTGTAAGGCTGCATTATGCTGGGCTGGAAATCTGTACACTGCTATTGTTTGGCTTTTACCCACCAGTGCTGAAGTACACATTGAAAACACTTAAGACATTTCATTCAATTTCTTGTTCATTATGGTGCCCCATTTCTCAGTTCTAAATCTAGTAACATTAAACTTACAGTACGTAGGCTTGAATGGGCATCTAATCAAAGATATTTTAGTTAATTTCTACTAAAAGCGTTGTCTATAAGAAAACGTGTTTGTAAACCTTCAATGGCAGGGTGTTGTGCCAGACACAAAAAGGAAAACGTACTATGCGGCCTGGTTACTTTTGTATAAAACAAATTCACAAGCAGCACTTCGTAAAGACTAAACTTCGTTTAGTCTTTATGAAGTGCTGCTTGTGAATGTGTTTTATACAAAAGTAACCAGGCCGGATAGTACGTTTTCGTTTTTCTTATAGTGCGTACACACGGTTAGATGTGGAATTCGATTACAATTGAATATGCTATTCGATTCAATCTGTCATTCGATTTTGATTCTATTTTTAATATACAGTCTTGGGGATATGGTCACTTGGTCGACAAGGAGAAGGTCAACATGCAATGGGTCGACATGGGGTTAGGCCGACATGGGCAAGGTAGACAGTCAAAAGGTCGACATCGGGGTTTTCACTTTTTTGAGCGGACATGCTGACAGGTAGTATTTCATGCCCTACCATCCACTAGGTCATGGTGGGAGAATAAGTGTGCCCGAAGCATGGCGTTGTACCTTTTTTTTTTTTTTTTTTTTTTTAGTGCCCATGTCAGTTCACGATCAAGTGAAAAACCCAATGTCCTTTTGACTGATAACCTAATGCTTGAGTCGAACTAATGATCCTGTTGACCTTCACACATATTGACTTTGATGCATGTCGACAATGCATGCCGACCCATAATCTTGCCTGGCAAGGCTATTTCGTTTTGATTTCCACTAAATGTGAAAGTGTCAGGATAGAACCTGCATTAAGTGCTGCTAAAAGCTGCCGAAAAATAGTGGAAATCTCAGTGTGTACCCTCTATTACAGCAAGGGTTGCATTGGGTCATAGCCTACAATGGTTAGCCATGTGGTGATACATATATCTGGACATAAACCAGTAGTGTATGCATACTAGATTTCTTTCACACGGTATGCAAATTAGCTTTGTCTTTTAAATGGAACATTTTTAAGATCTAGGCCCTACTCATTTGGTAGAGGCAAGGTAAGCATCGGATGAGCGAAATGTGACATATATTCATCGTCCGTGCTGCAGCACGTTGTCAGTTAAAAACCTGGCAGATTTGTTCAGAAAGCACAACATTTTATGTTGTGTGGTGTTAAATTTTAAGTAGTCAAGCCTACCCAAACTAAATCAGTGGCTTTCCTTTGGCACACTCAAACTTGTCAAACAATACTACACCAGTGGATTGTGAATTTGGTGTAATCAGCCCAGTGCAGAAGTTATCATTGGCTATAATTACTGAATAGAATTCTAATTTTTTTTTAGTGTGTAAAAAGAAAAAAATTCACCCATGGAAACCTACAGATTGTGTCAATTGCAGAAAGTTTTTTTTTTTTGTCTGCTTGTGTCACTTTTGTGTTTTTATAAGGGAACTTTTCCTTCCAGGTCCAATGAGCTGCAAGGTTCAGTTCCACTCACATGTGGCATTGCAGGTACATGTGTATGGAGACTACCCTACTAATTGAATTAGTCTCCCTGAACTTGTTTGTTGTCTGATAGGAGCTTCAAAGATTTCTTACAGACTGCATTTTGGTATTGGAGTTTTAGCACACAATGCCAACAACCTGTGTAGCTGCAGCTTATTGCAAGGAGTTTTTTGTTTTTATAGTAGCTTTTTGCTGCTCTAAAAAAAAAAAGTAAAACCAATGCTGTCAGGGAAGACAGCATTGAATAGGGCCCCGCAGCCATCTCCCAATGGGATTGCATATCTCCCTTTAAGGTATGTACACATGGTGCAATAGCGTTGTGATTCAATCTCAAATCGAATCACACAGCAAAGCAATATACATTCACTTTTGACTGTATAGTACAGATCTGTACTATATAGTCTTGCCTGAACAATCTATTTTTCTGTTTGATTTCCCCTAACAGGAGCACTTATCATTATTGAATCAGTGTCGAATGCTGCTGATAACATTTCTATTCGATTTTGACTATATAGTCAAAATTGAATAGAATGTCAGAAACTGTGTACACTACATTAATTTGCACATCTGTACCAATCACTGTGATCCAATTTTGCTGTAGAGGTAGATTTGGTACTTGTTTCCTAGCACGGCGCCCATCGCATACCATAAGGCATACGATGCTACGCGATGGCAGCTGATGTTATACAATTTTAAATTGTATACCATCGCATTGTATGCCATATACAATGGTATAAGATTTAAATTTGTATAAGCACCCTAATGGGGGTGTTCAATGTTAAAAGCGCCCCCACACCACCCACACTATCAACGCCAACCCGAAGCGAGCCCGCGGGGGTGGCGGTACACCTCCTCCAACCTTTTCATACCCCCACTATCCACGTCGGCGTGGAGTTGATTTTATATAGTGCAGCGAGCCACCAAGCCCGAAGCGTGGTGAGCGCAGTGGAATACATGTAAAGTAATACGCGTCCCCTTGCGGCGCTCACCACGCTTCAAACATGGTGGCTCGCTGCGCTTGCCACACTATATGAGAACCTCCACGCCGACATGGAGAGTGGTGGTATAAAAAAGTCGGATGACGCATACCGCTGCGCTGGCCACGCTTAGGGTTGGCGTTGATAGTGGGGGTGCATTTAACATTGTAAGCACCCATTAGGGTGCTTATACAATTAAAAATCATATAGGGGCTTATACAATTTAAAATCGCATCGCATGCGGGCATATGGCATGCAATGTCATACAACTTAATATCGTGGGTGCCGTGCTAGGAAACAAGTACCGTAGATTTTTTTTTGTTGTTGTTCTGTTCTAGCTACTTCAAGCATTAGACCTAGTATTTTTAATAATGCTATTGCTAGTCTAGTTGACCAACCATGCCCATATAGTGGCTGACAATGTCACACAGAAGCGGTGATTGTGGCGTACTGTATATGGTGGTCTTTTAGACTAATCCTGATTTGTTTAGTCGCAGGGTGGCACTCAGAGTTTTTTTTTTTTTTTTAGTATGTTTAGTTATCACAGTCATCACAAACTTTGTTACTCCAGCATTACAAGGTTTAA
Organism: Crinia signifera; assembly: GCF_055691185.1. NCBI lineage: Eukaryota > Metazoa > Chordata > Amphibia > Anura > Myobatrachidae > Crinia > Crinia signifera. The sequence goes on from NC_139220.1 coordinate 187,866,904, forward strand.
GAATGGATTGCACTTTAGTCTGGGTTATGTATAGACTTGGCCACAGGATTCCATTATACATTCAGACTGTATTTAACCAGAAGTCACTGCTGTACAGATTCCCTTTAAAAATTGCACTTGAAAGATTGTTACAGGTTGTATCTGTTTCCCTTTTTGCTTGTGTAAATACTGTACTGTATTTAATTTCTATAGCAACTTCAACCTTTCATAATCCTTTGTAAGTGTAACTCGCCTATTTAATTACTGAAAATATTTATTGAAGTGTAGTGTTCTGGAAGCATGAGACTGTGCTTAGAGCCAATGATGCATGCTCTGTATGCTTTTTTCTTTATTTGTAGATTAGTAAAACACTGCTGCTCGTGTTGGTGTCACTCAGGTGTCAGTCTCCGACGTTCGAAATACTAAAATGGCAATGCACGTACACACATCCTGTTGTGTTTAGTCTAATGTTTCAAAGGAAGATTGATGCAGTAATCTGACTAAAGTACTTTGTTGGTTTTTTTTTAAAGACCTTGAATCTGGCAGAGGTGGTGGTAAATATATGATGGTAGATATTTGTGAAGCAGATCTAATCTGCATGAAAGCCTGTATGTTTTACATGTTCTGACTACTGCAAATATCAGACTTAGTATTTCTAATAATGCTATTGCTTCCCTGGGACAATAGATCACCTAATAGACCATATTGTGTCTGCCAATGTCTAACCGAAGTAACGATGGTGGTACATTGTGTATGGTGGTCTGTTAAACTAATTCTGATTTATTTAATTTTTATGTTACAGGGTGGCACTCTGAATGTCAAAGAAACAATGCACCAAGCCTAAAAAATTGCATTAAAGCCCAGAAACTCATCAATTGCATGGTGCTTTTTCTATGACCTTCAACATGCTGCTCTGGAACCATAAGTGGTGTAAGGCTTCTTGGAACACAACAGCACTCAAGTGCTCAAATTATTACTTGGGTTCCTTCCACCTACTCTGTTCTGATAGCGGTACCATGTAATGCATTCAATTACATTAGTAGGCAACCTGTGGCTCTCCAGTTGTGATATGAAAAGTCCCAGCATGCTGTCACAGTATTAGCACTCCCTAATGTTAAAACTGTGGCAAGGCGTGCTGGGACTTGTAGTTTCACAACAGCTGAAGAGCCACAGGTTACCTATGCCTGTCCTAGTAGTACACAGCGGGGGTGATTATAGAAAGTCTGACACCACCTCCACTTGAGAAGCTGGTAGGTATTGGTGGGGGCTGGGGGTTTTAGTAGTTTTTTTTTCTTTTGAATGGTGCCCTTTTTTCAAGCATGGTTTCATTGATAAGTGTGCTAACCTGGGACATGTATTTTATATATGTCCTATTTCTCATTACATTATGTTTAAACATTGAAATAACTTCAACATGGTAGTCTAAGCCAAATAATGTCACATGGTCTGGTTACTTACCCCTAGTAGATGAAACGCTGTGCTTTCTAGTGCTCTAATGTTGTTATTAGGGGATCCCTCTTCTAGGAATGATCTGCACATCTGTGAAAGATAGACAGAATGCAATGTGTGCCTTGCATCACTTGATGGCAGGATAAACTGGAAAACAAAACCTGTTTTCCCTGACAGATTTTCAGTGGGTTACCTGTAATTCGCATGATTCATTAGCTTGAATGAGGACTTGCTGTTTTTCTCCTTTTTCCTTTGTGTTTGTTACTCAGATCTGACAGGTGGGAGAGATTCTGAACATGGTTCTGTCAAAGCAAATATTCTTGTTTACATTAACCATCCACTGCAGCTGGGAAGGAAGGCATATAGGCTGTATGTGACCATCGGTTACAGGCACCGGTACAGGTGGAACTCTGTGCTCTGCGGAGGGTCTGACAGAAACTGTGGCTGCTAATGTCACAGTGCAGGCTAAATTACTGATTTCTGTGGACACTTTTAGCAGTCTTGTAAATGTAAAGCCTGTGAGCATAGCACTCTTAAGGCTGTTAGCTAGTTTGTGTTTTATTTCTACCCAATTGTGATGAACAATGGAATATGTGGTTATACACTGTTTCATTAGTATTGGAGTACCCTGGGGAAGGGGATACTTATTTGCGGGAGTTAATTAGAATGTTTTACACGGTTCTGGACTCCAATATTTCTTGAATATAGACTTTGCATGATCAATAGCAACAGAACTTTGATATACTATTTATTACCCATTTTTTATTATTTGGTTTATCCCCCTTGTGAAGTGCTCACAATTGAGTTTTAGATTATTTTAACTTGTTATCTGGTAAGGTTTTCACAAATTAAGGTGGAAAAGGGGTTGATCGATTTTCCTTCCTGCTAAGTCTACAGGAGTTTTGACACTACTGTACATTTCAACTTACAGCTGTTTTTGTATTTCTGTGCAAGCGTACATAGCAAGGTGACATGTACCAGATTCCCCTAGGAATGTACCTATGCATGTAGGGATGTGCTGGCTTTCTGTCATACTACAACTTCATGACACTGAGCAGATGCTTTTTACCTACCGAATGTCATATCAAAGCTTGGAAACCTTCTTGTGTATTATGGTTACCTCTCCTTGTAAAATGTCACTTTGCTCTATTGCTGCATTGTCAATGATTTTTTTTCTACTAACTGACCAGCCAGTCATAAATACAATGGACGTCACCTTACTAGAACATGGGGTAATCTTATTTTTTTTAGTGACACTTTGTTGGCATCATGGATGATCGTTGTATTTTATAGCAGTCCTGATTGACCCCTTTTCTCAGTTCTCAATGTTTAACATCATTTTCAGTAACCAATTATACATTGATGCAAAATGTGTGTAGAGTTTGGAGCAACACTCCGGAGTCCAATGTTTCATTAATACCCTAAAGCAAGCGCTTTGTTTCAATGTTTCAGTTTAATGATTTAAGCCGGCATAAGGTGTTTTAAATTAAAAACCAAACGCTGAAATAAGAGTTTGCATTAGTGTATTCTTGCAACATTGGACCCAGGAGTGTCTCTCCACACTCTTCATATTCATCCACACCAGAGAAGGCATCGGGAAAAGTCAATTTACAATATTGGGAGTGCCAGACCATCGCCATTCTATCTATCGCAGGTTGAATTATTTTCAAATCTAATAGGTACTTTTATCTAAAATGTATGCATATGTCTGAGGTAAAATATACTGAGTAGTATAGATTACCAGCATTTTCTGACTTAAATGCTTCCCACAATGCTCTTTGCACTGCACAAGGGCACACAACAGCATTGCTGCCCTAGTTATATTGGATTTGTGTTCTGCTTGCACCCCAGGAGGGCAAAGCAATACACTAGTCTGCATTAGCAGCTCTCTGATTAGAATAGTGCCCGGAGCTCTCCCTGATGCTGTTCATATACAGTAGCTCTGAATAGAATGGACTTCTTTGTATCAATTTCAAAAACCTTGTACGAAGAGATTATTTTGTGGTATGGGCTTGGCTGGGATCTAGCCTGCCATTTGGGACATGCATTATCTGTTTTGGCTCCAGGTTTTTTCTGAGATTGTGAATGTCTGCTCCCCAGCCACATGAGCCTATCACTTTAGTAGAATGTTTATGGTATTGGGCATACGGAGGTGAGCTCTGCATTTAGAGAAGCCATTAAACTTTTCTTGAGAATACTGAAGCTTCTGGTACAGCAGCCACCAACACTACCTTGTATCGTACACTCAAGCATGCCACATTATTTGTATCTTTAGTGAATCCAATATGGCACTAAAAGCTTAAATCCACTACTCCTATCTATGGTGTTTGGGGAGAGTGAACGTCCGTTTATGGACATAGATACCATGCCCAAATTAGTGTTAACTTGGTTCTACCAGTAGCCCGTCTTCTCACTGTACCTTAACTATAGGGACAAAACTTTTTTTTTTTTTTTTTGCTAGATATCCTTTTATTGCCTCTGCTACAACTAGTGGATATTCACTTTTATTTACACCGTTAAAGTTGTAGAAAATTACTGCTGTAGATTGTACCTTTTGGATGCCATGCCTAATGTTAGAAAGCACCACTTGGTAAGAGGTTTTTGTCCCTTTGTTCAGTTGCAAGCCTTGGCAAAAAAAAATTGATGCATAGCGTTTCACATTGAGTTCTGTTTTCTGATCATGTGAGCCTGATGCACACATTTCCCTGTACGAGTCTGTGTATGCAGCTTGTCATTCATCTCTCTACAATGGAAATATGAGTGAACACTGCCTGACTGTTTTATTTCTGTGCTAGATGTAATTTTTTTTTTTACAATGGTCTTAGCAGCTGTGTTCCCAGAGACGTACATGCATTTCCCAGTAATGGACTGTGTATCTTAAGCTGCCATTTCTCTGAAGGTTGCAAGGTCCAGAATCTGCTGTCATATTGTATGCTGGTCAGTCTTTTCAACTTATAGCCAGATGCAAGAGTTGACATTTATTCTTTGGCTAAGTGCGGTTTTAAGCCGTTTTGTTTGCTGGTGTGCCCATTACTATTAAAACACTTGTCTAATCTGATCAGCTAAAGAAATGAAGGCGAGTGGTTATACTAGTGCGCAGTCGAACAGCTTTTAGTTAGCTTGCACTTAACATTGATTGGACAACTTCCACTTGTATGACTAGTACAGGCGGTGTAAAACTTGTAGTAAAATATATTGGCTTCAAATGTCCTTTTGTACTGAATGTTAATTGAGCAGCGTTGGCTTACAAGAAAACAATGGGGAAGCTTGATTGTTATCACAGTGCCTACTTCCTACATATTTCCTCTGCAGGCATGGTTTACTGAGTGTCTACAGGTTTCAGAATTCTTTTTTTTTTCAGTAAGGCTAAAATATTCATCGTCACAAAATATGTAGTGGCAAATTAGTCAAAATTAATCCTGGTACTGCAAACAAGTAATCACTGGTAGCAATGAGCATCGGAGTGCAGTTGTACTGTAAATGCAATAGGTACGTGGCATTGTACTTATTAAGACATTGATAGAATTTCAGCCATACTAGCACGGTCATCTGGGTACCCACAATGTCTTTTGTAGTGTTCCTCTAAAGGGTTTTGAATAAATGGGCGACTAATGTGTTACGACCACTTGAAACATTACGATCAGTATAAATCTTCTAGAATATTGAAGTACCGGTATGAGGAAAACCATATTTAACAGATGGGCTTTTTCATATCAACTTTTTCTAGGCTATTACTTTGACCCCCTTTCTGGCATTTTCCCAAGCAGCAGTACTTACTCTGGATCAAAGAGTTGCTTAGGTGGTACATTTTACAGCTTTATTCTGCTGTATCTTTAAAAGGCTTCTGTTTTCTGCAGTGGTTTTTCACAGTAATGTGTAAAAGCTGCAGTTGGACGTTCTTAAATACCCTCCTGCCAGGGTTTCTGGGGATATAGTAGTGCTGTTGTACACTGCAGCTGTCTTGCTTTTGGTTCTAGTACAGCAAGGTATAAATGGTTAATCAGCCTTTCACACCTCTGAAATAGGTTCTCATTTTGCCTCAGGTTTTTTTTTAAACTAATCTTTTAATGCTTATTTAATACAATAAGCTGTTCATAAGAACTATAGTAGATCAGCAAATCCATGCAATATTGTGAAAAATATTGCTCAGCATTTTTAAATCAATTCGGCAATTGCAACAAAATTGGTTTGAGGCCAAAGGTAAGCTGCATGCGTATATTTCCAATAAATTACCATAGCCCAGTAATTCCAAATGGTCATGGAGGGGAATATATTTGAGGAATAGAGTATGTAATATAGTTAAATCATTTAGTCTACATAAAGGTGCAAAATATTTTTTCTTTATTGTATTTGAAAATTGCTGTCTTGAAATTTTGTTAATGGCATCAGACAAATGTTCAGCTTTTTATTAGTTCATAAATATTCGATTTCTTCTTTTAGATGTAAACAGGGCCCAAGTACAGCGGGTCATGTGGCCAAACCTGGATGTATGGCCTCGGCTTGTTCAAATGAAAAAAACGTTAAATACTACTCATATATTTGAACGCCGTAGAAGCTGGCCTTGTCTGCCATTGGTTAGAGGGCCCTGAAAATCCGTTATCTCCCACATGTATCAGTACATTGGTTCATACAGCAAGTTTGTATTAGGTGCTCTTCTGTACAACTTATGTCTGTGGCTACCCCCCCCCCCCCCCTTTACCACTCAAAAGGGGGTAGAAGTATTAAAAGAAAAAAATCAAGTGTATGCCCAAAGCGCCAGTGTATGGGGGTCTTAACATTTTCTCCATTCAAAACAGTGATTTTTTTTTCCCCCAGCACACCAAGGGGCATTAGCAATAAGATTTGAAATACCACAGGTTAGGCAGTAAAATTCTTCTGGATAAATGGGTTCAGGAACTTAAGGTCTGGGGTTCAGGAACCTGGTTCCTGATTAGAACATATTTTGTTCTGAAACGGAGTTCCTTCTTTTTGTTGAAAAATAGTACTGGTAGTAGGTAATTCAAATATCCTAAGCTGGGTATTCACCTACAAATTACTGTCCGATCTGTTGGTGGGAATAAATATGGTAATTTATGGAAGCAAATGACCATAAACTATTTGAAAACAATTGTTCGAATGAATTTGTTAAATCAAATGTATTTAACCAATATGTCTGCCCATTGTTTGTTTTCTGTGTTTGGTAATATATGGGAATACATGTCATTAACTTTCAGACTCTCCTGTTCCTACTGGTCAGATAAATGTTTAGGTATGTACCCAGCTTTAGTTACATGGTATGCCTCCAGGCCACTTAACAGCTTCTCTGATCCTGGAGGCCCCTGCTCTGCATTAGAACAGCACCCACTCTGGGCCATATAATGGTCCCATCAATGTAAGGATACATGATAGCAAAATATACAAATATGTCTGAATTGAGAACCAGCTTACCAGGCGTCACCCCTGGATCCTCCTTGTGGCACCACAGGGACCAGGATGCTCTCTAAATGCACATCCCATCAATGCCTTCCTAAAATGAAATAAATTTAACATGTGTTTTTCATGAAGGAATTGATGGGATCTGCATTTAGTGTGCTGGTCCATGTGGTATCACACAGAGGATCTAGGGGTGACGTATGGTAAGCTGGCTTTGAAATTAGATATATTTGTACGTGCTATTATGTAGCCAAAAGCTGCATACACAGTGTGATTTTGGCTGTGGCTGGACACTTTGGCGAGGAGGGACACTCGCACGCGCCTAAGGCACGCCCCCGTTTTATGCTGTGGGGGCATAGCAAAGCCTCCAGCCACCCCCCCCTCCCCCACGGGATACTGCCGGTGGTGGGAGGAACGCGAGAACGTTCCCGCGGTTATCGGGACTGTTGGGAGGTATGCTATCCTAGAAAAAGCTAGAAAATTACTGTGCATGCACTAAATATCTAGTCCGATTGCCAGGGCTAGATCACGTAGTATACATTGCTAAGCACACGGTCACCCTGTTAGTATGCCCACTTAGTCAACATTTCATACTGCTTTTAAATGGTTTTGATTTTTTCTAGCTAGTTTGGGTGCTACTAAATTAAATAAGGTTTTTTTTTTTTTATATTTAATTACTATATTTTTTGTAATATATTTTTTTCCCTCTCCATAAAACAAAGCATGGCTTGTTTCAATTCAAATTTTTGTAGTAGGGATTGATGTCACTGACATTGGTGCAAATGTTTACTGTATTAGGAATAAAATCATATTGATAGACAAAAGTGGGTATAAATGCTGTACATCTAATTGAGGCCTTAGGAAAATCCATTTCATCAGTAGTTGCTGAGCATTGCTAAACTGGATTGTCTGGCACTAGAGGGGTTACAAAGTTATTAAATAGCTTATTTGCATAATCACCCGTTAAATGATTCCCCATAAAGAGCCAATTATTTTTCTGCTTCTGGATGGGCAAGGTTTTATGGTATAAAAATAAGTTAAAAGCATATTTCACAGCAGCAGGACTCAAGTCATCAAAGGAGACATGCAGGATTTTCAAAGCATTAAGCGCCATGTACCTGATTTGCATTTATATAGTTCCTTCTATTCCAATGCATCACATGTAGCACTGAACATGATACTGATGCATCGCCTAAACTGAGAACTGTACAGTTCTGCCAGATGAGCAGACTGTAAATAACCACAATGAAAGTTTGGATATTCAGCATATTTAGGTGCACCTAGGTCTCCCCTCAAGGGCAGCTGGCCTTACTTGCCACTCCCCCTACTTTTATAACCGATATTGCTCGATTGTCTCTAGATACACACTGCAGAACCCCAGTAACACTGTACATTGGTAGATTAGATCTACCCCTTAAGAACACTCTTGTAAATACACATTGGGCACTTATATTTGACGGCGTGTGGGGAATTTACCCCTAATTATAACAATTGTGTTCAGGGATTGTTTATGTATAAAATACCATCTACATATGTAAACACCTATCAGAGCACTGTGATGCACCTTATCTAGGAAAGCCCGAATGAGGCAACAATAAATAAACACAAGTGGTAAATCAGTCTTTATTGATACAGATTTAACAATATATGCAAGGACTCTAATGGGGAATTTACCCCAATCCATATTCGAACACTAGCACCAGCAGTCGTATCTGCCTACACTTTTAAATTCTTTCAATCACAATTTTCTCTCTTATGAAACACTATATGTTGATCTATGTGAAAAAAACCTTTTATCCTCTTATTTCGCTACACGTGGCGGTTTCCTTATCCATCCTGGTCTCAATAAAGATAAAAGGAACCACCACTTTTTTAAAAGTAATATTTGAAAATGAATTAACTCCAATTAATTTTTCTTTGATTGTCCATAAGGAGTGCATCCATACAAACTCTTCTCTTCTTTCTTCTATCTTTGTATGCCCTCCTGGATACCCCTGTTAAGAGGTTGGAAATGTACAGTGCAAACGGCGGCACTCTGTAAGAAATGAAGCTGATGATGTTTAGCAGCTTTGTTGCCACGTCATCAGGATTGTGATTGCATTGTATATGTATGTTTCTCCTTCCCTATCAGCACTACTGCCTCTATTGCCATATGCAGTTTTTCCTTCCATTGCCAGTGTCCAAATTTTGGGGGTGAACTGGCATTTGCTTTGTGAAAGGGGTAATACTGCTCTCACCTTTCCAGTATTGTGATTAGTGTTGGGTATCCTGTTTAAGTAATTTCTTATATTGCTATGTTAAGGCACTACATGTTATAAATAAAATGCTAAATCCTCACCTTTTTTGAAGTGTAGCACCATTAGTAATCAGAGTCCACTCGCCGGATGAAATGACTTCTTAACAGAAAGAGAAACCAAAGTGATCTGTTTCCAACTTCCTGGGTATGGAGAGATTGAGCTGTGAAGACAGATTGGAAGTAGGAGCAGATAATGACTTAGCTGTCATTTTTGACAGACTTTTCACTAGTGTATTAATGAAAAAGGAAGGAAAAGAATGAATGGCTTGTTATGATAGTTATGCAATTAGCTTTATTACCAGTTATTTATTGCATGATCATTCCGCAGAGAATTTCTCCATTTGCATTAGTCCCTGTCCCAGTGCAGTTTGCAAGCTATAGTATGTATATGATTTCTTTACAGTTTCTTATATAGCGCAGCAGATTCCGTTGCGCTTTACAATAGTGATAGTGATAAAACAAACTGGGTAACAGACTGACTTGGAGGTAGGAGGGCCCTGCTGCAAGCTTACAATCTATAGGAGGGAAATAAGTTTGGAGGCTAGTGGAGAGTCTTACTGTGCATTGAAGGGCATTCCATAGGATGGGAGCAACCCGATGAAAGTCCTGTAATAGTGAATGGGAGCTAGTGATCTGTGCAGAAGAGAGACGCAGATCATGTGCAGAGCGGAGTGGTCGAGATGGGAGATATTTTGCGATAAGTAAAGAGATATATGCTGGTGCAGTATGGTTAATAGCTTGATATGCGTGTCGAAGTGTTTTACATTGATTATGGTAAGATACAGGCAACCAATGAAGGTACTGGCAGAGCGGATCAGCAGACGATGAGCGTCTTGCAAGGAAGATCAGCCTAGCAGCAGCATTTAAAATGGAATGCAGTGGTGAGTCTGTTCTTGAAGACCAGTTAGGAGAGTATTGCAATAATCAATGCAGGATATGAGTGCATGGATAAGAGATTTGGTAGTGCAGTGGTCAGGGAACTCTGTCCTCATTACCCCCACACAGTGCATGTTTTGCTGGTAACCCAGCAGGTGCACAGGTGTACTTATTACTCAGACACATTTTATAAGGTCCGCAGGTGGAGTTAATTATTTCGCTTGTGATTCTGTGGGGAGACCTGCAAAACATGCACTGCGTGGGGTAATGAGGACCGAGTTCCCTGACAACTGTGGTAGTGTCTTGTGTGAGATAGGGTCATATTTTGGATATGTTTTTTAGATGCATGTAACATGATTTGTAGACAGATTGAATGTGGGGAAGAAAGGCCAGTTGTGTAGGGTAGATTGTCGAGTTGTCAACAGCGATGACGATGTCAGGATGGTAACTGTTCTTAGTTGGCAGGAATAGAAGAAATTTCGTTTTGGAACATAGAGTTTGAGTTGGCGAGAAGATATCCTAGATGAGATGGCAGAGATACATTCAGAGACTCAACCCAAAACCACTGGTGACCACTCTGGGGGTTATATGATTATAATGTTCAATGGTTATAATGCAACCTGCATCCTAACTGTATCAACCAAAAAAGTGAAAATTTATTTTAGTAAAAGCTTTGAGCCAATTTAGGTACTAGCCAACTACTTATGCAGCTTATTTAAATAGTTGTGCTACCTAGTTCCCCATTCACATTGCAAATGCTGGCCACTTGTGAGGTGAAGCTACCCTCAGCGACCTGAGGGTGGTGGGACACGAGTGGAGGCAGCACTTGGAAGTGATGCTGCCTCCTCCCTATAGTGTAAATGTGACCCGGGTTGCTCGACCCAGGTTAACAGTTTTCACTGCTCGGCAACCCGTGTTCGTCCTGGGTAAAAACCCTCCTTTTGACCAGAGTCGGAATGCCGGGTTGCTGGACCCGGGGTTTTTCCGAATGTCTTTCACACCATACAAAGACCTTGCTCATGTGAAAGGGATAGAAGTGGCTGCTTTTGTCATTTATTTATTAAGTTTCTTATGTACTCAGCATATTCCGTTGCGCTTTACAAAAGGAGATAGTAATACAACAAACTGGGTATTTACAGACAGTCAAAAGGTAGGAGGGCCCTGCTCTCATATAGAATGGAGTCTAAAATGTCTACATTAACATTTCTTGCCACCTTGCTTGAACTACTGTATTGGTAATCAGCTTAAATAAATAAATGAATGTGGCAATGCTGTTGTCATTAGCTCTATTCCTTTCCCAACTTGATTGAAAATGGTAATCTCTGGCACAATTGTATTAAGTATATTCCATTTTTGTAAGTGTTAAGATTGGCATGTTAGTCATTTAAGTGAAGGAATGACCTTAAAGATTTGTCACCCTATCACCTAGAAGTTAATTCAGCATTTTGTAAAACCCCTAAATGCAAAATCCCTCTGTCGCATTGCTTAAACTGCAGTGCACATCGGCTTTTGCATGCATGAGTAATCAGTGACCTTTCACAGCTTCATCTTATCCTAGTAACTGATCTGAGGATGACTGGTCGACAGAAAATAAAATAAATAAGCCCAAACATGTTTCCATGTTCCCCCCTCTCCCCAAATTCTAGTAATTCAGCTGCATTTTTCAACTGCATTCTCCATTGTTCCTCAGTTTCCACCCAATGTGTGGAGTATGTGTATCTTTACATGAAAATATATGGATTTTTATAGAATTGAATATACACCTGATGTAGTACACTAAAGGGTTCACAAGTGAGACTGCCATTAATATTGCATTGTTCATATGTTGGCATGTGTCATTCTTGATAACCAGTTCCCCGCCAGATTTTTTTTCCAGCTAGGTTGTGTTCTTATCAATAATAAAGTGCAAAATTAGTCTCGCTGACAGTTACTGTCCTGCCATAGAATGCTCCCTCTAGTTGCCAGGGCAGTGTTTGTAAAGTATAATTATTTATGTAGCTTTTTCCTACCAAATGAGCCACTTGTCCTGCTTAATTATCTTCCTGCACCAGATGTGGGTCCTTTGTTGGTCCTCACTCCTATCTGTGGCCAGGAAACACTTCTGCATGCAGCAGTGGAGACGGACTATGTCACTTTTTCTCCTCATTCCCACTGTTAGTGCTATATGAATGAGACTAGGGGGGAGGCAGGCTAAGTGAGTAACTCACTACCCAATGATGTGGGAGGAGTGTTAATGGGTGTAACACAGCAATTCTTTTCATAAGGAAACAGCGCTGTGACAGGGCAAGGTGGTCCCCCTGTGCATCACCAATTAGAACTTTTTGCCTGTTGACACTGATACCGAACGGAGCACTCAATGGGAACATTATGTGATGCTGTCAAAGGCATCGTTTGGCCTTGTCAGTCACATCTTCCCATGGGGCGGTCTGTCTGGAACAGTCATCTGCCTGCAACAAGTTCTAATTGGTGAGGGTGTCAAAGGACTCAACGACTGCCAGGTAGCGCAGGGTATCTCTTGCTGGGCGGACTGTCTGAAAATTGAACACTGAGGGGTAGATTTATTAAGCTCGGTGAAGTGATAAACTGTTTGGTTTTTATCCCTGGCCAATCAGCTCCTACCTGTGAAGTTACAGGCTTCATTTTAAATATGACAGGTAGGAGTTGATTGGCCGGTGATAAAAACCAGACCGTTCATCACTTCACCAAGCTTAATAAATCTACCCCTGAGTGTGCAGTTGTTCCTTTCCCCTTCCATGCTGTATCATAGTGATTCATTTGTGTTTAATACTTAGCTGTAAGTCTAGGATGTGAACTTTCAGAGCCAATCCAAGTATATTCTTTCACTGGAGCTTATTAAACATTCTCATACAAAATACATTTGGTGGTCAACCCTTTTGCATTTTTACTTAAACCTGTCCCAGTAATGCAGTATGTCAAGTAAAATACACATTTGAAGTGGGTATTCGGGATGCTAGTGGTCAGAAACAGCAGACAAAAAGAATCCCAGCAGGAATGTGGTAAGTATATTTCCCTTCCCCCTGTCCCAGTCTAATTCCCCCCCTCAGTTTAACAACCCCTTCTAAGTGCCTGACCCTAGCTCTCCCGCCCCACCACCAACACACACATCCTAGTGCCAAAAAGCTAGCACCGTATCCTGCACTGGCATACTTACGATCTGAATGTCAGCATTGAGAACAATGCCTGTATTCTGGTGCCAGTGTTATGTTCGCCGCTCTGGATTCTGGCCCAGGGTTTTGACAACAAGCGCTTCAAAGTCCTACCTATATCCTGTACTTCATCCGGAGGTCCAGCTTTTAGCCATGTGGCTCAGACTATAGAACTCGCTTCCCTGCACAGTTCATAAGAACACCTCTCTAGAATCCTTGAAAAACAAACTTAAGACTTTCCTTTTTACTCAAGCATTTATGGAATTCCTTTAAGCATAGTTTGTGAAAATATTTTCTGTTCTCCATTGTTCCTGTACTGTATTACTTTCATTGTTTCTGTTGACTCCTTTTGGGGAGAGAGTGCAGTAGTAGTATTGTTAACCTCGTCCATGTAAGGCATATAGTAATTGAAAGCCTTTTCAATTTTCCTATGTTTATACTCAATATTGATGCAAAGTGTAGGTTAGTTTGTCATAGACATTTCAACGCACTTGGCACCTTGCTGCTTATGGATCAGTCACCCTTACAGGTTTCAAACTCCCATGCAGAATTTTCAGTACCACAATCTAAACACCAGGGATTGATACGGTTTCTTGGCCAACACTTTACCCCACAAGAAACCCTGTACTCTATCTTTCCAAGTGTGTTTGCTTAATCATAGATGCAACTTTATTTCATATGTATTTTCTGTAATCTGTCTTGGTTTTGTGTGTTTTTTCATAGTCATTTATTGTAGTTTGAGATGTTTCTATGTATAGCAGATATTTTTCCAGAGCGTATGAAGCTTCTTTAGAAATTCCGTTAAGAGTAGTCTTCATCTGAAGTACGTGGAGGTGTCTGGTCTCTTACAATCTCAGACAATCTTCACAATGCAAGCCTGAATGACTCCATGGGGAGCAAGGGCAATTTTTCCTTTCATGTGGCTTTTAACATCCTTTTTTCTAAGAGCTTCAGTGAGATTTGTTGCGCAAATAGAGAAAATATTTGCCATTCTATTCAAGTAGTGTGTGATCCAGAGTAAGATTTCACCTGAGTACAGTATTCCATCAAGGCAAAATGGGACAGTATGTTCTAGTTCTGTGTTTAGGATTAACTCCTGCAGTACTTTCCCCAGTGTAGCACTTCTGTTAACTTCAATCTATTTTTGTTCTATAGATAAAAACAGTATTAGTTGGGAATAACGTCTTGTGTTAAAGCTTTAAAATAAACAGAAATCTTGGTTTAAATTCCCAAAATGCAGTAGCATCCAATGCAAATTAGGAGAAATGAGGCGTGAAAGGCTTCATACTGCAACTATTTTTATCCCTTAGTCTCCACTGGTTTGCAGGTTTATTAAGCCTGTTCGGTTGCAGAATAATCTATGGTGGTGAGTTGGTATTTATACTTTTTTTTTTTTTTTTTTTTAAATAAAAGCATTATAGTGTAGCTTGCTGCATTATCACAATGTTTCTGGGATTTCCTTATATAAAGATTTCTGCACCATTTGTGCTTTAATAGTCCTCAGTGAAGACATAAGTGTTCCTGTCGGGCCAATGATATGGCAAACTTGCCTCTAAGGCAATTTATATTACATTGCCATGGTGTTTAAATTATATATGATATCTAATCTCCTTTTTAACACTTAATTACTAAAAATGCTTTAGAATATATTCAGAAGTATTTTTAGCATTACTTCACGAAAATTGTAAATAAGGGTTCCTTAAATTTAACCATGTGGTGCAGCTTGGGAGTGTTTGTATATTGTACAGACCTTTCTGTTGGAATATCATGCTCTTTCCAGACGTGAAAGTTCCCAGTTATGTAGGCGGTGGCACAACAAAATATCGTATCTGCTGGTTCTTAAGGTTCCCATACATGGTGCAGTTATTGTATTTAATATGGACTAGATCGCATTGCATATGTTTTACAATGAGATAGGATGAGATCTAGTGCAAATAGTATGTGCAGCACATACTTTTTGTGCTGTGCGATGAAATGTGTGATGGGAGCGCGCATCTCATCGCACCCAGCAATTGTACAGTGTATGTTCACCTTTAGAGTTTTCTGAAATTAGCTACATGCAACCATGGGATTTTGCCACATACTCCACACCTGCATGTGCTTATTGCTACTCTGAGAAACTGTAGCAGCTTTTGGCTTTAAATAAATATCTTAATGGGCAATGGGGATCTGATTACTGCTGAGCTTAGCATAGCTCAGCAGGGTATTAGTATCAGCACATTGAGTGTTAAGGCAATTAATGATCATACAAGAGGCATTTCCTGGTTATATAAACTTCCAGATAAAGGAAAATGATTCTTAAAATTTGTCTGGGGTGAGTAGCTTTATATGTGGCCTCAATATTCTAACACTATTTTTTCAACACAAGATTTGAGGCACAGTTTAACCTCCTGAAGGATGAATGAAAGGGTTGTTGCAAAACTGATAAGGTTCTGAGGACCTGGTTTCAGCTATTCAGAGCTATGTCCTAATTTACCCCATTATCATTTCTAGCATAATAAAATAAACAAATTGGAGACTAACAGTTCATGTGGATACAAAGAAAAGGAAAAAGTCGCACAGGAGGGTACTTTAAATATCAGGTAAATAGGCCCCTCAATGGATATTATCTTCTAATTATCCTTTATTATGGAGGAGGGTGTGCTGCCACTGGACATAGATGCAGTGCAGTTGTGTGGCGCACTGGAGAATTCAAGATAAAATATAACTTTTATTGGTTCAAATATATAAAAAAGGGAAATAAAACCCAAATATTACACATAGACACAGCAACTCAGAGCTCTCCTAACAGAGGCGCGGTGCATGATGTCTGCAACCGCATCCTCTGGGTGAGCGAATTAAGGCCAAATGCCGTCAGCAGAGTAACACCCGCAGCAGCCCCAATACGGGAGACTGCTGAATATCCATAGCGTGGTACTTGCCTTACAGACTACATAGGTGACCACAGTATATCGGCACTGAGTCCTCACACCTAATAGTTATTACAGCCGGCTCCTTTGATTATACTGGCCAGATAGTCTGTTATAGACTGACCAGTATTAACCTGTGAGACTACCAATATAGGTTGTATAGGAGCTTTGAGCCATCATTGAATAAAGACCAACAGCCTGTATCCCTAAAGCAGTCCATTGTGACCAGCATTTATATTTATTTTTTATAAATATCAGTTTGTGCCCATATATAAGTGTATGCTTGAGCCACAGATTGATGGCCCTCCAAGGCACATCTCATTAGGGTGAACTATTGGGGATCTGTTCTCCTCAAATACATAGTCACCACCGCTAAACACCCACCTGTTACACAATATTAAAGTGGAACATCTGACCTTGGTGTCCCAAGTTGTAGGGATAGTCCTATCCCGTTTTAATCACGTCTGTGTCTTTATGTGTAATGTTTGTTTTATTTTGCCTTTTTATATATTTGAACCAATAAGTTATATTTTATCTTGAATTCTCCTGTTCGCCACAGACATCCTCTATCCCCCTTATTCTGCAGTTTATGTGGATAGCCTTTGCTAACCAGGTTTGATGTTTTACCCTAGTAATAGGTATCAGCTATCCCCTCTTTACAGTTTTGAAGGCCTTAAACAGCCAAGTAGAAAATATCAGCGTATGTATGTAGAGAAGCTATATATCAGTGTATCTGTGTAAATCTTGTCCTCTAAGAATACATTGGTCTCCTTCAGTTCTAAAGGAGTTCTATTTTAAACTATATAATCTTGAATGTAATCAGAGACTGTTTTTACCTATGTGTTGCAGGGCTGTAGCCCCCCCCCCCCCCACAGTTAAAATCCACCACAGTTCTCTGCTTGTGAATCCGGATGCAGTCTGTAAAGCTGGCCATACATCTTCAGATCGACACTCAGATTGGGCTGGTTGGAACAAAATCCTGGTAATGGATGAGAGCAAATGACAGTTGACCATTTGCTTTGAATTGCTGGAAAACTGCCAAAAACTGTCATTCAGATACTACCAGGTTTTTGTTCCCAACCAGCCCAATCTGAAGTCTTAAGCTGGCCATACATCTACAGATCGATTGTCAATGTGACTTAAGGTGCCCATACACTAGTAAGATTTATCTTCAGATCTGGCTGGTTGGAACAAACACCTGGTAATATCTGAGTGACAGTTTTTGGCAGTTTTCCAGCATTTTCAAGCAAATGGCCAACTGTCATTTGCTCTCATCCATAACCAGGATTTTGTTCCAACCAGACAGATCTGAAGATAAATCTGCGTGTGTATGGCCACCTTAACTATTGTAAGTCCAACCTGTCAGTAACTTGAGGCAGTCACATTGGGAGGTGATACCTCTTTGTGGGCAACTCTGGGGCAGCCCCAAAAACAGGTTCTGTGCATGTGCCGGAACCAGGAACCTGAATATGCCTCTGAGGGCTGCTGCAAAGGCAGCCCATGGAGACTTGGGCCAGCGCATACACATTATTTATGGAGTTACTGTGCATGCGCTGGCCCCATCCAGGGGACTGGCAGCATCAGGGAGCATGGCTGAGAAGTGTAATACCAGTCAGATCATTCCAGATAGGGATCATACTGGATGAGCAACCTCTAGGCTTTGATATCTTTATTTTTAACATTTTTTTTTTATATTTTATACATCACATTTCTTTTTTTTACTTATCCCACCCTCTGTAATCTATGTAGTGCAGGGATGGTGGACCCTTTGGCCCTCCAAATGTTGAACTACATATCCCAGCATTCCATGCAACAGTTTTAGCATGGCCAAATAGCAAAACTGTAGCCAGGCTGCTGGAATGAGTAGAATAACAGCTGGAGGGCCGAAGGTTCCCCATCCCTGATGTATTGTGTCCCCGATGGCTGTCTTGTCTAGGATGCTTGTATAAGTATACACATTTATCAGATCTGATTTTGTTGGTATCTGTTTTTATTTAGTAAATCGTATTTTAGCATTTTCATTTGTAGCATGTGTATATACCATCTCCCAATATTATTGTTCATTAATGTAATAATGACTAGTGGGAAGACTTTGGACCTACCCACTGTGTAATTGTATCTCCATGTAGTGCTATTCCTCCCCATTGTAACCTATGTAGGATGCCTCAAATCAAGTCTGTTGTTTTGGTGTGTGGGATGACCAACCTGCTGTACAGATCTAACTGAGCATTTTGTATTTTGAGTTAAGAATTTGTATGCAGATACTGTAACCATTTTGGTGCTGCATTTTCTTACATTTTTGCATAAGTGCTTAAATTTTTTGGGGAAAAGCACTATTTAATTTTTGTAAGCGAATCCTAATTCTCAATCAATTGACAGATTTCCAAAAATAAACAAATGTATTGGCTCATGCATTTTTTTTGTACTTTCACGTTATGGTGAGATGCTGATTTTTTATTTTTTTTCCCTAGTGTACTCTAAATATGTGAAGGCATAGTTGGTAATATAGTCCGATCTCATATGCTCAGACTTCATGGGCAGTTTTTTTTTTCAACTATATTCTGGTCATGTTCGCTAGTAATGAAGTAGTTTTGGTCCACTGGGTAGAATGCCCAACTGGGACAGAGATGGGATATCATTTGACCATTGTCCTTGGGTAAATGAAGGAAAATAGAGGTAAAGTGATTAGCCCAACTGTAATTGATAAATTGTTTCGTGTGTCCTTTGGAAGCTGGTCAGGCGTTGTCTTATTGCCCTAATCTGTAAAACAATGTCTGTTTAATCCACCAGCTGCATCCACTTAGCTTCAAGTGTTCTGATGTTATTGATTTAAGTCTCTGCAAAAGAATATTCTGCCATGCCCTTATCTACCTGTTGAGTGCTTGCATTTTTACATTGGCGCTTGTGTAGTAGATAATCTGATTTATAGAATCACTTATGTATTCTTGGAAACATCAGATAATTATAATTTAGTACTAGACAGTGCCTGAACATCCTTCAATCAATAAAGTATTAATCTAAGATGTACCCATCATTAGGCACATCTGAAAAAACGCTGCCTTCAAAGGATGTGAGGCACCTAGTTTTTTGTAGAGAAGACCCCCCACAGCTAGTTTCCTTATATGCCTGACATTTGTTGACCTCATTGCCGCCTTCAAAGTACATTAATATCCTGCTGCTTTAGACTAGTACTCAATTACAGAAACAATTATTTTCCCATTCTTTTTTTATATTGTTATATATTCTATGCTGAGCATACAACTGTAGCAAGTCATTCTTGTTTGTAGTGTTTGAGCCATTTGTGTCCTGTCAGAAGTACGATACGGACCTATTTCCCTTGGTGCAGGATGGGGATCCATGAGATGAGGACCACTAACCCTTTGCACCAGCGCTGTTCGTACTTGGCATATCTTAGAATTTGACAGCCACTATGGTTTAATTCCTGCTGATGAAACACTTTTTCTGCTTTAAATGGTAAAACTATATTCTGCCATATTGATATACTGGTTTAAAATTGTCTAGATACTGGGCCTGACGGAACCAGGCTTTTTTGACACTTATTTCCGCAGTGCTCTTTGCACTCTACCACCCTTTATCACCAAAACACCCTGGTAACATCAATGACATGGATCATAGGTATGTAGGAATTTGTGTATACAGTCAGGTTTCCGGCACCAGGAACCTGGCCGCATCGCCTTTACTAAATTGTAACGTTCATAGCCTAACTCGTCAATTGCAAGAGTGATTTGATTGGTGGCATTAATTATATGGGAGAGTTATTCAGAACTGACCATGTGAGAACTCACTGCACAAGTCAACACAGATTACATTGAAGGACTTGCCCTGGGCTTTTGTCATTCCAAACCTATCCTAACTGGAAATTTGTACTTGTGTAGATGTGTGGCATATAGCCAATAAAAATAGCATGATGATTCACAGCCTATTTTATTCCATAACTGTTAAGTATCTTAATTTGTAGCCTAATTGCATTCTACGTTTTGGCCACATGATGAGCCTTATTTTGGTTCATTCTTTCTGACAAAATCCTTCTTAGATGGACAAAACCATGTGCACTGCAGGTGGGGCAGGTGTTACTTGTGCAGAGAGAATTAGATTTGGGTGGGGTTTTACTTCAAAGTGAGATCTATATTGCATTGTAAAAATAAAGCAGTCAGTATTTACCCTGCACAGAAACAAAATTACTCACCCAAATCTAATTCTCTCTGCACATGTTACATCTGCCCCCCCTGCTGTGCACATGGTTTTGTCCATCTAAGAAGGATTTTGACAGAAAGAATGAACCAAAATAAGGCCCGATGTCCTTGCACTATATATATTTTTTTCTTGCAAATTGGCCAATTAACATGCTAGCAAGATGATTCATAGCCTATGTTACTCAGAAAATCTCAAGGAACGTTTCAGTGAGAACCCCATCAAAATCTGTTCAGTTGTCTCTTATCCTGCACATACAGATTTTAGGTCTAAGCAGATACTGTTACTTGCCATTTGTTTTTCCAAGCCTCACTCTGTTTCCCAGATTGCTGCAGATCATGTTGCTTCAGCGTCTCATTGCCTAAACCATGGGTCTTCAAACTGTGGCCCTCCAGATGTTGTGACACTACAAATCCCAGCATGCCTTGCCACAGTTTTAACACTCCCCTTATAGCAAAACTGTGGCAAGGCATGCTGGGATGTGTAGTTTCACAACATCTGGAGGGACGCAGTTTGACCCATGGCCTAAACAATACAATTGCATACAAACTTTGTACACGGTACAATTATTGTATACAATTTAAACTAGATCTCATCGCATAGGGTTTACAATGCGATGAGATCTAGTACAAAAAGTATGTGCAGCAGATACTTTTTGAGCTGTGCGATGGTAGCGCGTATCACATTGCACCCAGCAATTGGACCGTATATGGGCACTGTAAGACTAAAGTATGTTCCATAGTAGTCACTCCATTAGTTACTACATCCCAATTTTAAACTTCCAGTGTTATCCTTGAAATAGACATATTTCTATGCAATGGGCATTTTATTATGGCTAAGTTTGAGTCCATTTATTCAGGTACAGAGATTTAAGTATCTTTTTGATGAGCCGATATGGTAATATTTTACTACGGCAGCTATCAGAAGTGCTGCAGCCTGTTCACGCTCTTTCAACTCCATCGCTGTGTGGTGACAGTTATCTGGTCAGAGATACGGCAAACTTGCTGTAAAACATGTGACTAACAAGGTCATTGTCAGTGCAGTGTTGGACTAAATGTAGTATTTTTATTGTATGTTCGTGACTTGATGCATATACCATCCAAGGCCAGTTTTTTTAATCTGCTTTTAAGTTTTTTAGAGCAGGTATGTCCAAACTGTGGCCCTCCAGCTGTTATGAAACTGCACATCCCAGCATGCCTTGCCATCATTTTAGCATTTCCTAATAGCAACACTGTGGCAAGGCATGATGGGACTTTCACAACAGCTGGAGGGCCATAGTTTGGACATGCCTATCTTAGAGCATGCCGTTTTTACACTTTGTACATCCCAGTAGGGGTGTCATGCATTTTGCTACGACCTTTTCAAGTGTACATGAGGTACAGATGTAGCCATGGTCATTGTGGCTGTGAAACGGCTGCACGCGCATTTAGTCACACCTGTGCTGCGGCTACTGCAAAATGAATGTTCAGGCCTGATCCATGTTGGAGCCACAATCAGTGTGGCTACATTTGTCCTAAATTCAATAATGTGACTTATTCACAGTAAGGACTAGTGTTAATGAACATTTTCAATAAACATGAATATTTCTAGTTTAACTGCTCAATGCAGTTTTATTCTTCAGGTGCATACACACTGGATGTTTTTTTGCCCAGCATGTATGCAGACTGATCGGGAAAATCATGGGCTCTGTGGGATTACTTCGAGGAGAGAAATCCATTGGTGGACATTGTATCCCCTCAATCAAGCGTTTGTCTACATTGAATAGTAGACATAGAAATTTGGTACGAGTCATAGACTACTTTGTCCTATTTCTTCTATACACTAGTGTTAAAACAATATTACACTATTTTCTTTTTTCTTCTTTTTGGGTGTAACTTCACCTAAATGAGAGAAAAGTACTTTCATCATTAAAGCGCTCTGGGGACTTTCAGACAACTGTTGGTATTGTAAGTTTACTTAAGGTGCCCATACACTAGTAAAATTTATCTTAAGATCTGGCTGGTTGGGACAAAAACATGGTAATGGATGAATGAGGTTGTCCGTTTTCCAGCATTTCCAAGCAAATGGTGAACTGTCATCCTTAACCAGGTTTTTGTTCAAATCAGCCTGATCTGATGATAAACCTGCAGACCTACTACCTGTGATTTTAAACCCGATAGAATGCCAGGTTTTTAAAAATCCTGGGTCCAATTCCGGTGCATAGGATCCGGGATTTTAGTCTACTAAAATCCCTGGTAGAGCCACATCAGACATACGCTAGTCCTGGGTTTGTGTGCATGTGGAAAAAATCCTGGGATTTTTGCCTATGTCTGAAAGGGGTTATGATTATATATACAGTAGGTCTTTTTGCTAATTTAACTAATGTCAGTGTAATACTGATCAGTAGAAAGAAACGATTTTATGCAATACAGGCTCCTATATTGAGAGTAAAATTACAGCTGGAAAGGTGTCTTGTAGGCGGGTGCAGGATGTCTAACCGACAGTTGGGATTCTGACAGTCATTACTCTATCATCGGAATGCTGACTGGTCCCTCGTCGGGGTTGACCCCCACAGAGAGAATAAAATAGGTGGCGAGCGCAGCGATCCCGCAATGGGCTTCATGTGTTATACCGAGAAAACACACACAAAATCGCCCAGTGTGTGTATGGGTATTTTACAGGAAAGGCCATCATTTGAGACCTAAATAATATATAAAGTAGTACAAGGTGGTTTAGTTGCCCAAATGTCTCACAAAGTAGCAGTATTTGATCCCTCTGAGCACCTTTTCATTACCTTTTTATTGGAAGGCCTATAATTTATTGGTTTCATCTAGTAAGGAAAAAGTTAATCCTATTACTGCATTGTTCATGACTCAATTGCTGGGCTTCTATTTTAATTGCATTAGTGCACATCTGGTTTATGGTTATCAGACAGGTAATTAAAATGTGTTCAGCATGTGTCATGTCAGTGTAAACCTTCTGCTTCTGAAAGGAGATTTGTTTGACTTGACATAAAAATAACATTGAGACTTTCTGATCTCACAGAGAAAGTTTAGTCCAGTTTATTGGGTCCCACCCTGTATTGTGGTGCTAAATGTGGGCATATTTGCCTCCTGCTCAGATCGTTGTGATGGATATTCTGTGCACACCAGAAGTGGAGAGATGGAAAACATAATGGACAAGGCAATCCTGGCAGATGAATGTGACAGTGGAAGCTGGCGGGGAGAGATAAATGGATACTTGTCATCTTACTTGGATTGTCAGTTCCAGGTCCTCCCCTCTGCCACTCAAAATGCTTCCACTCTTAATTGGAGTAAAAAAAAAAAAAAAAAAACAGGGGCAGCTGTAATTGAAGGATATGAAAATAAATTATGCAAGCCAGGCATAAGGTGCCTTTTTGTGAAATGCTTATTTCAGATAAACCTTTTTATATCGAATTTATGTAGAACTTTAAACGATTTCTTACATCTCGCCCAGATGACTTTGAAGATGACTCTTTTCACTTTGTAGTAACCAGTGTCAAATAGGTAGTCAATTTATAGTTTTATTTTAATGAATTTCTTTCATTTGATTTGTTTACTTTTGGAAGTTTCAGGAGATTTAATTCAAAAAGTAGTAGCTGTGTGAACTAGATTGCTCAGATGTAGCCAGGCAAGCAATTTGTTAGAGCGACTTGAAATGCAAAGTAATGTTACTGTATATCTTAGTAATGTGCTTTACTGCTTCCCTAGAGTGACATCACAGATACCTACCTCCTACTCTGTACCTACCTACTTCAATTGAGTTTGAGCAAAGTCTTAATGGATTGCAGGGCCTTTTTATGCTGTGTACGTTCCAAGTTACATAAAACCAAAATTCTTTGGAAAGTACATCACAGTGGCTATGGAGACATCCCATTAACATGGCTGGCAGAATGTTTCATGCTCCCTTTTATAACTTGTAGTCCTATAAAGTTCATATGCATAGGGTGAGCATTTGTAAATAATATTGCTACTTCAGTTTTTGCCATTAAGGAGTCTGTTGTAGTTTATTTCTGTACTTTATCTAGTACGTATGAACACCTTTGTGTATGTTCTTGAAGTGTCAGTACATTTCCCAGATGGGAGTAATGATCATTACATTTATGGTTTAGTGGAACTGAGAGGTCACTTTAACGTGGTATTTAAAACGATTTAGCAGCATGCAGGGTAATGATATGATCTATATGCTGTTTTGGGTGCTTTCCAAGAAAGAACATTAATGTGTCCTCTGAGTTTATTGAGAATGAGATGGGCTTGGCTTGTTTTACAGACTATCAGCCCTGCACAGTCGGGCTTAAAAGTAAATTAAATGCTGGGGAATCTGCATCAGTTGTCTGTAATAACAGAAATTATTATAAAGATCAGCTTTGTATGTTTGATTTGTAATATTAAATGTAGGATGTTAATCTTTGCAGCACAAATCTTTGTAATTGCTGAAACTTTTATTACTGCAGTTGATGCACCTTTACATGACAATGGTAGTATGTTTATTTCCAGTTGTAAATTCTTTTTGCTATGGTTTTCTTTAAGTGACAGTACATTAAAATAAAGGTATAGTAAATAACAGTAAATTAATCAAACTATTGTAACCAATAGTTACCACACTTTTTTAGACCTTAACTGGACTGTGCAGATGACTTTCAAAAAGTCTTCAAATGTTCAGATCTCTGGACTATCAGTAGTTTGGGAACAGCTACCCTTTAACCCTTTGAGTGCCAACATATCTAAAAGTTATTTCCTATAAAAGATGAACATTACAGATCATTATGATAAATAAAAACGTTTGCCTGGTAATTCACACCAATTTTTATAAATTCACTTAGCACTCAAAGGGTTTAAGAACATGTATAATTTTAGACTTCATATTCTCTAGATCAGGGGTAGCCAACTCCAGTCCTCAAGAGCAGGGAATAAAGTGGTCATGCAGAGGTGGGGGGAGCACCTTTCTCTGTCACCTAATTACTCCCCTCCCTCCATTAGGCAGAGACAAGGCCAGTGTTAGGGTTTTTGCATCCCCCTGCCAACTAGAATGCTTTTCTGTGAGAATTACTTAGCAGGGCCATTCTGGAGGTTAAAATGTTCCACCTCACCATTAGAGGAGTTGGAACTCAGTTCCACCCCGTTCCCCTTCACTTAAACCCTTGCTCAAGAGCTACCAACAGTTCAGGATTTCCAGATCTCCTTACAGATTCACAAGTGAAATAATTATCTCCACCTGTGGGTCTGTTAAAATGTGTCGTTGAGTAATTAGTATACCTCTGCAGCAGTTAGGTTGTCTGGAAAATGTGCACTGTTGGTAGCTCTCGAGGACTGGAGTTGGCTACCACTGCTCTAGATTCATAGTAAATGTAAAAATTGAAAGTCAACTATTTTTTTTTCGCCTCCAGTTCTCTTCTTGTGACAACTAACCACGTTTTTGATTCGGCAAACAATAAAATTTTCTGCGATCCAGGGAGGTCACCTTACTTTTTCATGTACTTCTCACATTGCATATAACTGACATTTTGCAAACACCTGCTCCATGTCACATGAATAGGCCTCTTTAAATGGATTGGAGATTTTTTCTGAGCACACATTCAGGCATATATCTTTATTTTGTAAAACTCGCTATTTATTGGATTGAGACACTACTCTCTTGGGCACAAGTATGGGAGACCTTCCATGGGATGTGCTACAGTACAGGCTACATTTTCCTTTGAACTGGTATAGAAGATTAGGACAAACAGCCAGAAAGTCCTTGTTCTGATAAACAAGCCGTGAACTGGAGAACAGGGCAACATCACTTTCACAACCTCAGTTTCTAATGATACAAGTTCTTTAGGGTGGGGGTGCACACCTGACGCAACAGGTGCAGCAAGGTTTTTTGACCCTACAATAAAAATGTTATATCTTTTGAAAAAAATTAAAACAAAAGCAGTTTGGAAGGCAATATCCAGCTTTCATGATTTATTAATAGGCGTGCATCTCAAGGTTATCTCAGACAAAGTAGTGGTAGTGGCGTATCTAAATTATCAAGGAAGTACCAAGAGTAGTTTCTTTTTAATGAGTGAAATAGCAAATATCATGACTTAAGCAGAAAAGCACCTTATATCCGTGTCTGCAATACACATACCTGGGAAATAATGTTGTAGCTGACTTCCTCCATAGGAAAACTATTTTTTCTGCAAAGGGAGTTAAGTGCAGAAGGTTTTTCATGCTATACTAAGCAGATATCTTCATCCAGATGGAGACCTAATGGCAACACACATAAATATGAAGATGAGACACTTTCCAGTTATCTACCCAGGATGAGCAGAGTAGACTTTCCCAATAAAATAGACCTTTTGCCCCTCATACTCTAATTTTCACTTAGAAGATAAGAGGAACAAGTAGAAGTTGTGGCAATACTTACTTAGTGGCCAAAGGGGGCATGTTTACCAATGAAGCTGGCAATAGAGGAACTGTGGATATTACCAACCAGGCCACATCTTCTGCATCAGGGGCCACTATTCCAATAAAATCTGTCGAGGCTGTTACACAGTTTGGGGGTTGAGCAGAAGTTATTGAAGCACAAAGGTCTGTCTGACAAAGTACTATTTGCTGGAAGAACACTGGCGCTTGACTTCGTATAGTAAGTGATGGTGTTCAATTGTGGTGATGTAAATTATAAAAAAGAATGTCAAAATCCTCAAACTCAATCAAATAAAGTGGGTGACGGGGCTGGTGAATGTCATACTGAACTCACAAATTAAATCAGGAGAACCCGTGTGTAAAGGTTTCTTTTATTATGGTACACCTTTTATTAGTGTACATACCAGACACAAAGGGGTGTAAGTAGGCTGTGTACCGTACTCACAAATGAAGGGAGCTTTATAATCTCGTAAAGTTTCTTTTCAAATCGCTAGTTTCTAGGACTCCATTGATGTGGGTCCTTTTGATCAATTTTTCGTGACAAAAAGAAAGATAAATAGTTGTCCGTTATGTTGACAGAGTATTACCCAATTGATGAAAGTGCAAAAGTAACCTCTATGGCGTACCAAACTCACAAGAAGTCATAGATCGCAGTGTATAAAAAGGTTTCTTTATAGGGTATCACACGTGAGGGGTACCAAACAGGAAGTGTGCGTACCGTGCTTACAGCACGACTAGTGACTACATACACATCAGTTACTTTAGTGCTGCACAAGTATCCAAAATAGGTCTCTCGTGCATGAGATGTATGCAAATGAAAGTAGGAACCGTTTTAAGGTCACATACAAATTTATTCCAAAAATAAAAATACAAAATAAAATGAATAAAAAAAGAATTAAAACAATGGATATCTGAGTACTGGCCGGGAGTGGACAAGGCCACAACCCAGGAGAATGGATTGGTCACTCCTTTGCCGATGTGTTCCAACAGCAACCTGCTGTCTTTTTCAAGGCTAGCCTAATTTGTGATTTTGGTACTCCATAGAGCAGGGCTGGGCAACACCGGCCCTCCAGATGTTGATGAACTACACATCCCAGCATGCCTTGCATCAGTTTCAGCATGGCCACATAGCAAAACTAATGCAAAGCATCCTGGGATGTGTAGTTCATTAACTTCTGGAGGGCCGGTGTTGCCCAGCCCTGCCATAGAGGTTCCCTTTGCACTTTCATCAATTGAGTAATCCTCTGTCAACATAACTGACACCTATTCATCTTTTTGTCACGAAAAATTGATCAAACGGACAGTATATCAGCACTGATATGCAAACCAGACCTGTGCTAGAAACACCACAGCAGACAGCGACACCCCCAGCATGGCACAGGAAATGCATGGGTTCTCAAAGATGACGGGTGCTAGAATGAACACTATTTTATTTTAAGAATGTTAATATTCCAGTTCCAAAGTTTTAAGCTAAAACATCACATGTTCTTCAGTTTCTACATGATGGTTTTATGCATGGACTGGAAGCGTCAACTACAAAAGGACAGATATTGGCTTTAAGTATCTTGCAGAATAGAAGATTGGCCATTAAAAAAATCTGTCCACCAAGTAAATCATTTGTAGCCCTAAGGCTACAGACCAGGTGGTAGGTTTATTAAATGTGTCAAACTCATGTCTCGCATATTAAAGTGAGTATGGACAGCAGTTAAAATGGAATATATTGCAACCGTGTCTGTGACAGACATGGAGTTTAAAATTACTAGTAAGCCAGTAATGCTCCAGTAATTGACATAATGATGTGGTGGTGTGGATGGCTGTAGACAGTGATTTAAAATGTTATGGATATTGATATTACGCTAAATATGGTAAAAAGTACAAGTGGCAAGTGCATTGAGGTGTCATTTATATTCTATTATATTTTGCTTACTGTATTGGCAATTACCTTTTTAGTGCTTTTTCTGTGGTTGGAATAAATACCAACACCTACAGTATAGATCAGGGCTGGGCAACACCGACCCTCCAGATGTTGATTAACTACACATCCCAGCATGCATTGCATCAGTTTCAGCATGGCCACATAGAAAAACTAATGCAAAGCATCCTGGGATGTGTAGTTCATTAACATCTGGAGGGCCGGTGTTGCCCAGCCCTGGTATAGATACATGTTGCAAAACAATGTGTATTACCTTTTTGTCTTGACACACACACTGTCATGGCTCGACAAACCCCAGTCGCTACGGCGACCAGATTCGGCTTCCTGGCGACCACATTTTTGTGGGGAGGAAGCAGAATCTGGTCATGGCCAGGTGCATGGCAGAGCAGGTCCTCCTAGAGCCGGCATCGCAGTACTCAAGCTGCAGCAGCTCCGTCTGGTTCACCCATGTACCCGGCTGCCTGCGCTGTCAGAGCCCGGTCTCCCACACACACACAGAAGCAGCTCCAACTCCTCTGGGTGGATATGCACCATATGTACCCGGCTGCCGCTGTCAGAGCCCAATCTCCTCCAGACGACGCAGCAGCTCGGGGTGTATCCTGGGCGCTGACACTAACCCCCAGCTGCTTTCAGACTATGGCATGGCAACAAGCAGTTTAGCCCCTTGGCAACAAGCAGGTTAACGCCTGGTGGAACATGGTAACCCCACAACAACAAGCATATTAACCCTGGCACAGCATGTTAACCTCATTGGCAATGAGCAGGTTAACCCCTGGTAGACCATGGTAACCCCATAGCAACATGCATATTGACCCCTGGCAGAGCATCTTAACCCCATTGGAAATGAGTGTTAACCCCTGGTGTCAAGCATGAAACCCATAGCAAGAAGCATGTAGGTATAAGCGGAACTTAGGTGGCATAATATGTAATTACTGCATGTGGTATTATATGAAATGAGCATTACGATGTTTGGTGTAATGGTCATTACGGCCCGTGGTATATGTAATGGCCCTTTTTGGGGGGAACTGTCCCTATTAGTTTATCTGGCTCCTACATTTTCATCCTGGCTCCTAGATTGTAAAGAAATTTGTCAAGCCATGCACGGTTGATAGTTTACCCCATGCAAGTTTGTGGGTTTCAAATAAAGAACAAAAAGTACTTCAAGTTCCTGTGTATCTATGTACATTGTCTTAATTATAAATACTTAGCTTGACTTTTGGTGTACAAAATTATACCATGAGCTGAGAATCCAGAAGCACCATTCATTTACACCGCTGAAGCAGCCATGGTAACGTACATTTATGCCACAGCTTGCTTGGCTTGATAAATAGCAAGCAGGGTCATAAAATCAGGCTTGAATAAATAGCAGGTTTCACATAGCTATTATACCACTTTTGCTCAATGGCTATGGAGGCTTTTATTTTGGAATGAAGGTGGATGTGCAGATACATCTTAAAATTAAAGAATAGCAATAGTCTGTTTAAGGGAAAAATGCTTGATACGTATCTTGCAACACCATACTTTGGAAGTGTTTAATGTATATCAGATAATATAGATAAGATTGGTTAGATCCAGACTCCTCCTCTTTGTTAGCCAAAGGGTTATCCAGTTAAAGTGGTTGGGAGAGCTGCATACAGAGGGTATTACTGATGTCTACGAAAGAACTCATACAGAGGCTCCACAAAAATAAACTTTAAAGGATCTTTTTGGTAGAGAAAGGGCTGAATTGCAAATGATGTAAGCATAAAACATATTCCAGTGTAAAAGTACCCATACGGCTAGCCTGTGCTAACACTTAAAGCTATTTAGATATAATTAAATTTAATATACTAAGTATAAAAAAAACTCCCACAATTAAAAATGGTTATGATAAAAAAAAAGCTTTGGAATATTAATAAGGATTATCCATTTTACTGCCGTCCAAATGAGTCTGCCCATAGAAGTTAAATTAGATGAAGCAGTTAATCTCCCTTATATAGATGCTATTGATGTAGTTTTTTATTCGCTTAATACTTATCCTTTCCTCTGCATGCTAAGCAAGTCAGGCAATCTAATCATTGTAAAGCAAATAAAAATACATTGCTGTTGAGAATGACCAATTGTAAAAAAAATGGTATGCATACAGATTATAGTGGTGTTCTGTGTCACAATTATCATAAATCCAATTTACTGTAATCTTAAATAGCTTTGTGCGATGCTCAGTATGACACTTTAGAACATTCTGAGTTCAGTTATTTAGCTTTTCTAAATTAAATCCAAAGCTGTGAATTGCATTGATTGCTAGCTACAGTCCCTAAATTGTATATGGGTACTGGGAATAGTCTTGCTCAGATCAAACATTGAGGAGCATAGTGGGTTCTTTGTGTCTAAAGGGTCCATCAGCTGCTGAAACATACTGCCAGCTTGTCGATCTTCGGTGATAATGTCATGTTACACAAACTGGTTTTTAGTGCACTTCCTGTGGACGTTCGCTACTCAGATTCTCCTGCCGTTATCAAAGGAATTGCACTAAACCTGTTTATATATCCAGTTATTTTACACCTACACAAGTAAGTGATGCATTTAAGACTGGTTCTAAATCCCGGCGGTCGGAATACCGGCATTCAAAATCCCGATACTGGAATACCGACCTCCGAAATCCCGACAAGGGGGGAGGGGGGTTGTGAGATATGGATACCCCCCCCCCCCTTGTGGGCTCCCCACTAGGCAGGCCCAATGCCTCGCTACGCTCGGCACGCTAGATTATTCTCCCTCTATGGGTGTCATGGACACCCACAGAGGGAGAAAGTGTTGGGATTTTGAACGCCGGGATTCCGACCGCCTGGATTGTAACCGCATCCCATGCATTTGGCCTCCTCTGTGCCCTTCAGAGACAAAGTTAAAACCTGTGCGTGAGCCGCTGTAAGCACATTGCAGCCCCAGGAGGTCTACATAGTTACTGGTAGTACATATCATTTATTGCAATCTGCACACCTTTTGGATTACTTGCACCTTCTACTTTAGTGAATTAAACTTTTAAGGAACTAAACTATTATTCAGCAACTTTAGTGCCAATGCCTGACCCTCGATAGCTGGTGAGGGCTGCAGCATAGCCCTCACTAGTGATCTTAAGTCAGCCCATCCCGACTGAGAATGTTGCTGTGTAAGCTTGGGAGTGTGCATAATTAGACATAGTGGGTACACAGTAGACCAGCGGTTCTCAAATTGTAGGTCCTGACCATCTTGGCATGGGGTTTTGACTCCATGTTGCTGACAGTCTAGTGACTCCTCTGATCATTCAGCCAGTGATCCAAGGAAAATTGCTTCAGACTCCTTAAAACACTGGCTTAGCAGTGGAGTAATCAGGAAGTTCCATCCCCTCTTCAGTGCTTGATCATGTCCTGCCCAAAAGCAGCCACTGCACTCCTGGATCCCTGATATACATGCAGATATCCACAGGGGGCACATGGCTGGCAGTGGGGGCCACTCCTGGTTATTGGGGGTTCTGAGCTGTCAGAAACTTGAATAAAGGCAGATCTCAGTCACTCAGAGGAGCCTGCGTTCAATAAGCAAGACTCTGAACCTGTGGAGAACCTTTTGTAAGAAAATGCAGCATCTCTTCATAGGCACCAGGATAGATGGTTCTGGAAAGCATCAGCAAGGGAGCTTAAGGGGAAGGAGTGGATCACTGATCACATAATTTATGCTATGGGTATGTGAAAGTGTTGGGGAATGGGAAAACATTAAGCACACACCCACTGTCTCTTCTTTCCATACCCCAGTACCCACTATCGGTCACTTTACTTGTTTTGTGCCTCTGTGATGCAACTGTGCTTTATTGGTAGTCTGACCACACATTGAGCAGCCTATCTCTTGTAACTTGCTGTGGTCCTGTAATTTGTATGGTCTGAAGTGGTCCCTAAGCAAAATATTTTGAGAACCCCTGCACTAGACTATATGCTACATATGTCGCTTCGATCCTCCATATCGGATGGCCTATGTTTTAAATATGGTACTTGAACTTTACACCTGTCTATTTAAATGTAGTTGTCTAATATTTAAACCAATTTTCATGAACAATTGCACATGCTAAGATCCTTATTTATGTCACTGGTCCATTTAAAAGACCACTAAACCTTATTTTTTACTCAATAAAGGTGTCAGGACTGTTGGCCATTAGGGAAATTATTAGTGCGGTCACTCAAACCATGAGTTGTTCGTCCAAAGCCTACCTGTGGCTGTTGACATGATAAAATGTATAAGCTTTGTTCTAGGTTCCTATATATGATTGAAATTGCATATCCGAAGAAAACCTGGTTCTCTAACCTGTAAATGTGCCCATACATGGTACAATATTACCCATGTGTTTTGAACTAGATCACATTGCGATTTGCGTGCGCTCGTGACCTAATAAAAAAAAGCACAGGCTGCACAGACTTTATATGCTGTGCAATTAAATGCCCGCGGGAGTGCGCATCGCATCACACCGCACCATTGTACAGTGTATGGGCACCTTAAGAGTAACCTGTAGTCTTTCATGCACAATCTACTTCCAAGTACTCAAACCTGATTTACTTTTCTTACCAAGTGTTATTTCATGGTTTCATTTTTTCTGACTTCTGTATTGCAGTGTAATGAATTGTATCAATTTTCTGTAAAATATTAAGGTATTCGTCGTACTGTATGAACAAGGCTGTAAAATCTAATGGTTCACAGTTCTGAAGTTTTATTTGCTGGAGCTTTTTGCAAACTCCTATAATCTCCCGTAGATGAGACAGCACTTACAAGATGTCATTGTAACACTTTATCCTCAATCACCATTATGGATGTTCAGCTAAAGGGAAAGTTAGGTGTTGGACACCGCGCAGTAAGAGGTCAGCAAATAGTTTCCAGTCTGCATTGTCACACTCTTAAGTGTTATCTGCCACTCGCATCCTCTAAACATAGCTTTGTAAAAATTTGGCCGTACAGCAGAAAGCTGCTTATTGCCAAGAGTTTACGGGAAAGATTGAACATATTGTACGTAAATTGAGGTTGTATGTTTCTAATTTAGCACTAATTGCTAGATGCATCCTAATCAGTCAATCACTCTTGATTGAGCTTTGTACCCAATGTGAGAATGTGAACCTGCTCTGACACTAATAATAATGTAAGCTGCCTTTTTATTTGTGCTTTGACACCCGGCATTGTGCTGTATGCACTCACTGAAACTACTGCTACAGTAGAATGAGAAGAAGGAATTGGTAAACTTGCAGTTTAAAAACTGCACAATGCTAGAATGTAGCATTGGTAGGAACTTCACTATAAGCCAATCTAATGATGTGTTTATTTGCACCTGTTCAATAAAAAAAACTGCATCTGGAGAATAGTCGGTGACAATGATTTTTTAGATTTTCTTCTAGCCATGCTTAAGCTTTAGTTTTTTTTTAGTGGTTGTGCGCCAAAGTCTCTGCTTTAGTATTACTGCTATTTGTACTTAACTATATGCAAAAGTAAAGGAACAGAAATGTCTGCTCTTGAAATGAAACCACTTTTAATTTAAAAAGTAAAAGCTGTTAATCCTTTAAGTGCAAAGTGAATTTGTCGAAATAGGTGTAAAGGTGCCCATATGCGATGCGTGCTCCCACGGGCATAGCATCACACAGTACAAAAAGTATGTGCTGCGCATACTTTTTGTACTGCCCGCGCATCGCATGCAAAACGCATGCTTTGCTATGCGATTCATTTGTTTAGTTAATATTTCCAGAGTGTTAGTAGAAGAAAAATAGTTCCCACCATCAGCATGTATGAGAGACTATGATTTTGTACTGCAAGTCGCTCAAATAATGTGCACTTCCACGTTTGTAATGTTCCCCATATTTTATGTGACTCCTGGCTGGGTAGCACGCCAATCAATGACGCCAGCACAGTAGAAATGGTTAACAATCACAAACTTGTTTCTCCCAACTTATTTTCAGGGGAAAAGGTGAGTATCGGCCAGTGTGTAAGCACATTTAGAGAGGATTGTACAATTGTGTCCACTTGAATCTATCCTCAGCGTTAAGCTGCATTTGAGGTCTGTGTGACTGCATAGCACCAAGCGTCTTTGCATGACAACCGTTTACTTGCAAAAGCCAGAAAACATGCATAAATTAAGAAATTGGTTAACTCAGATGGGTTTAAAATTGTCCGAATGACTAGAGTTTTTTTTCTCCATTGTTTGGGAGCAAATATTCTCCAATACATTACCAGATTTTTGTTTCCATCTGATGTATTAGGCAGAAGTCATTAGTTGTGTGCCCAGCTATAGAGTTACATTATTTCTGAGTATGATTGTTTTGGGGGTAAAACTGAATTAATACAAAACTTTTTTATTGTATTTGATAGGTCACCAGGTTTAATGTTCGCTAAACTACTGTATACTGTGATACAGGAAAGGAGAAAAGCAAAGGGAGACTTTTCAGTTGTTTCGCTGACACTTAACGTAGCTTTGGTTGCATTTAAATTCCGCATTTGAAGGGTTATATTTACTAAAGCTTCTATAACAGACCAGTGGAGAGGTTTCACATAGCAGCTCCTCCACTTTTCATTTGTAGAAGCTTTAGTAACCCTATTCCAAAATTCCTACAACTGGTTAGAAAGATTATATAGGCAGAAGTGAGTCGAGGAAAAAAATCACCTGCTTTAACATTTATTTATAGGTTGTTTATGTATATATTTTTTTAAATGCATATGCAAAATTTCATTGCAAAAATTAGCCTGTACCCTTTGAAAGCCATGATTCTTCTGACATCCGTATTCATGGTGACTTCATCCTGTACTGGATGATAAAGGAGGTGCACTTGGTGGTGTTAAATTGTTAGCCCTTTGCCTTTATTTCACAGGCTTGTATAACCGTTTTCAGATGTGACCATTCTGCTCACAGCAGCACTTTCGGTCTCTGCCAACCCCCTTGCAGGAAAGAGGCACACCCACTTTGCATCATGACTGACAGACCTGTCCGGTTTGTCCATTTGAGATCAGTTACTGACCATGTCAGTGCTGAGCAATCTCAAATCCTTATAATCTTTCATTTTCTGAAATGTAGTTGGACACATTGTTATGGGAACTAGACCAATATGCGTGAGCAACATGTATGCAAGTGAATCTGATTATTGGTCTCTAGTGTTTATGGTTTTGTGTCAGGAGAGCACAATTTATTATATAAATCTGAGCAGTGTTGGCAAATCCTCTCCAATGACAGTTTTGGTCACATAAAACTTAAGGTGTGTACACACTTACAGATTTTCTGTCTGATCTATCTGGTGGGAACAAAAACTTGGAAATGTTTGGGAGCATATGACAATCAAAAATTTCCACCCAAATGCAGGAAAATAGAAAATATATGCTTTGCTAAAGTTGTTTAATCAGAATGATTTAAACAATTTGTCTGACTGATCACTGTCTGTTTTCAAGTGTTTGGGAACAATTTTTGATTGTCATATGCTCCCATACATTTCCAGGTTTTTGTTCCCACCCGATAGATCAGACAGAAAATCTGTACGTGTGTACGCACCTTTAGTTAATTAATCCTCTGATTTGCATTTAGTTTAGTCATTCCTTGTTCATCAAACTGTAGCAAGAATTAAGTAAATGGAAAAGGTGCATCATAAAAAAAAGCTAGACTTGTTTAATTTAAAAAAAAAAATCAATTGCCTATAATGTGGGAACTTTTAGCAACTCGCTTAAATTGCTATTGATTTATTCTTGCATGAATCCCAAGACTTTTTTTGCTTCATAATTGGGAGATATATATGTGTGTGTGTGTATATGTGTATGTGTGTGTATATATGTATATATATATATATATGTATATAAGTGTGTATATATGTGTATATATATATATATATTCATTCGCCCTCACTCCCATGAAATACATTACATCTCAATATAGTGTGTCCTTTTAAACCAATCCTTTAACTTTTCATTATTGGCCATCTAATGTCACATTTATACTGACGTAATGATTTGGCACAACCGTTCAATTGCGAAGTTAGTCACCGACTTGACAAGCTCATAAGTCAAGATTACGTAATTCCAAGTCCTTGAGACAAATGACAGCATCCCAGGGACTGAATGCATTGTCTGCTTTCACATGACTTTGGAGGCTGCAACCAAATTTATGTAGCTTCATTGGTAGATGTATATGTTTATGATGGAATGACCTTACCTGTGTTAAGTTTGACTGAAACAACATTTTATTTTGCCATGTGATCATTTCCCTTAACGATATTGCTAGGGTTTTCGTTAACTGCAAACGTTCCAGGTGTGTAATTTTAGTTTTTGCTTTTGTGGTGATACTAAATTTTGTTTAGTTGATGTAAGCCGTTAATTGATTTGTCTATATACTCAATGTTTTTCTTTAAGCCTTTAACTGAAAAACAGTTGATCAATTGATAGTACTGTTAGTAACTGATAGTAACTCTCACTGCTAAACCACTTGAAATGTCACTAATTTTGTCTTGTTTTTGTTTGAACCTGCTTCTGACAAAGTATCACAGTACAAATTACTCTAATTTTATGCAGAAAATTGATCACCTGGACTATTCAACTAACCCAGCTTGCAGGCTGCAGTTAATGGTTTTCCCTTTAGACCATGATTACCTAAGATTACCATGGCACCTAATAACAAGCTATTTAACACACAAATGCATTTACCTATCCTGGATTCAATTGTTTTGTTGCGGATAGCCAGCAGATGGCAGCCAATAGTTGTTTTTATAGCTCATTTTTGCACAATCGGGTGTGGTTCCTGCATTTCAACTCACACACCGAGAGGGGTGTGGCCCTTTCATTAAACCGGATTGACCCCCCCCCCGTTTGATCAAAAGTGGGACAGTGCATGCTGTGGCAAAAGTATAAGGCCTTATAATAGTATCCGTTCATATCACACAGCAAAGTAGTGACTGCAACTCACATTAAATCAGACAGTGTCTGTTATTCACATTTCAGAATATATTGCAGTCAGTGATTCACATTATACTAGTTGTGTAAGCCCGGTAGATCCCACTTTGTTTCGAAGGCATTTTTTTGCAGGGCCAATGCAGAGTGGTAAGTTTGACAGTTGCACTACACCTGTCAAACCATAATATAGGTGTACTAAGGCAAGCTCAGGGAGCGCAGAAACCTCCTTTAGAGCAGAAGAGAAAATGCCCAACACTTCAAATGTGGTGCCGGTCACCAGAAACCACTACTGCCGGTCCATTAGCTGATTGCCTGCCAAACCACAAGCCTTATTTGGCTCACGAGCTGGCACCATATTTGAATTAACTGCCATACTCTTTCAAATAACAGCAACAGCTGTGGTCAGGGCGATGAGTACTACTGGGAGGCATTGTGTATAAGTGGCACTTTGTATAGCCAGCACTATGGGGGGGCATTGCGTGTGCACTAAATTGTCTTAGGAGGGGCATGAGAAACTCTGGGATAGTGGGCACACAATGTATTTACACCACTGTTATACCACACAATCTAGTCCTACTTATACACATTAGGCCACACATTAGAACCCCTTATAAACATTATGCCGGGTAGAGCCTCTCCATCTCACTCAATCTCCTTATTAAAAAGGTATTAACACACCGTATTCACTGTATGACCAGCACTAGCTGACCATGTGGCATCAAACGGCCATACACCTGCTATCGACATTACTGGAGTGGTTTCTTCCCATGAAAAACTTTTTATCTGATAGCGATTTAGTTAGCGAGTATGAACCAAAGGTGAGGATTACCCCAATATACAGTACATATTATGCAGCATCAGATACATTCAGTAATGTGTATATGAGAACTTTTTTAGAGCTAATTACCCTTATAAAGTAAAAAAAGTAGTCCTTTTGGTAATGGTCTGGGATTACAGCTATTTAAGGATATAATGCTTCATGTATTGTCTTAACATCCAATTGGGAAAAGCATTGTCTGGGGCTCCAGCCAGAGGTGGTAAGTTTCTTACAAGATTGAAGCTTCCAGCAGACAGCAGACATGCATTGCAGTTATATATGGACTTTATTGCATGCTGCAGTACTACCTGCTGTAATGATTGTACTGCTACATTCATTATGGCGGGCAGTGCGCTTGGTGTCTTACAGGGCATATGCTCTATGTGCAGTATACCGCAGTAGCTACCGTCACCACCCTAGCTACGGCTAGGGTGGAGACTGCCCTCCTAACTAATTTATATTGACCAAGCATTTTTGGAAACCTAAAAAAAAAAAATCGGTACTTGTGTATTTTCACGGCGCCCATCGCATACCATAAAAAATGCGATGCTCTACAATGTCATACAATTTTAAAATTGTATGGCATACAATGCGATGGGATGCGATTATAACTTGTATAAGACCGTAATGGGTGCTTACAATGTTAAATGCACCCCCACGCCACCCCCAGTATAAACGTGAACCCGAAGCGTGGCAAGCGCAGAGTGCCCGCGAGGGGGGTTGGTACGCGTCCTCCGACCTTTTCATATCCCCACTATCCACGTTGGCGTGGAGTTGATTCTATAAAGTGTGGCGAGCGCAGCGAGCCATTGAGCCCGAAGCGTGGCGAGCGCATACGCATA
The DNA here is from genome assembly GCF_055691185.1 of Crinia signifera. Classification (NCBI taxonomy): domain Eukaryota; kingdom Metazoa; phylum Chordata; class Amphibia; order Anura; family Myobatrachidae; genus Crinia; species Crinia signifera. The sequence continues at coordinate 187,906,086 of NC_139220.1, forward strand.
ACTTCACAGGTATACGCGTCCCCTCGCTGCGCTCGCCACACTTTATAAAATCAACTCCACGCCGACGTGGATAGTGGGGGTATGAAAAGGTCGGAGGACATGTACCGCCGCCGCTCACGGGCTTGCTGCGCTCGCCACGCTTCGGGTTCACGTTTATACTGGGGGGTGGCGTGGGGGTGCATTTAACATTGTAAGCACCCATTAGGGTGCTTATACAATTTATCGCATAGGTGGCTAAAATCTCATTGCAGTGCTTCGGGTGTATGGCTTGCGATGCGATGAAAAATCGTGCAATCACGTATCGGGGGCGCCGTGATAATACATAAGTACCAAAAAATCGACTTTTTGGGTTGGTATAGTGGCATTACAGTAATGTTTTTTTTCCAGGACTCTTAACAGAATTTATTTCAATCTGTAATGCTTAAACGTTGTCTGGAAGTCTCAAACAGAATTTGTGAAAGGGATGTATAATGGTTAAGAAGGGCATCTTGGGAGATATAATCTGCTGTATATTCTCTTAGTATCACTAATCATTAGAGCTCACACATATACACATTTGTACTGTATCTCCTTACCCTATACTGTGTTCCTCATGGGCCATTTCATTGCATTTGTTAAATGTGCAGATTTCAGAATAAAAAGAAACCAAATGATTAATGTCTGTTCCTTCTGATGAAGCCTATAAAAACAATGGGTGCAAGCAACAAGTAGCGCAAACACCAAATTGTTGCTTTCTCCAAGGCCGCTTACAGCTTTTCAGTAATGGGTCTGAATGAGTTCCTTTATAGGGGAAGTATTAATGCTGTTGTGCACAAGCAGAAGGGAACAAATAGCTAAAGTACCTATAATAGATTGATGTTACTATCTGTTAAGTTCAGCCTGATTGTGTATTGCGGAGCTCCAGAACAAAAGATTTTCTTGTGAAACCTTTGGTTTTTTTTCCCTTAAAATATCTTCAAAGGTCTAGTCAGTGGCCATATCCAGGAGCATGCGGTCATTGATCAGGATTTTACTGCATGTACAGATGACACGGGGTCCTTCTAGTGACCGCGCACTAGGAGATAGATATACACGAAAATATCATGAATTTATAGTACATATCATTGTATACCCAGCTTAACACTGGGTACACACCAGAACGATTTGGCCTCAATTCCCCCCAATTTCAGTACAATTTGGGCATGTTTTAGAACCGATTACGATCATTTTGCAGAGCCTACCTGCTGCAGTCAGGATTTGAAAATTACCCTTTCAACTGGGTACAGACTGGAATTGCATCAGATGCAGATCGTATGCTACAGCAGATCGTGCAACCATTGTATGGTCGTCTCATGATCGTTCTGTTGTGTACCTAGCATAAGATTGAGTCATGGGCACTTTTCTTTATTTCTATAGTGTACACTTGTAAAAAAAATATATATATATATATATATATATATATATATATATATATATATATATATATATATATATATATATATATATATATATATATATATATATATATATATATATATATATATATATATATTTTTTTTTTTATAAAATACTCCATAAGGAAAAACATTCCTTTCTGGTTTAGTCCTAGTACAAAACAGTCATCAGTAAAATTGATAGTGGAGCAGGCCCAATAGTGCCCCAGCAGGACATGATGCAAAGAACAATATGTACAGAATGCCTTATTGTTGCCTAAAAATCTGCTAACACTGAGCAGATAGGGACAGATTGGATGTGCTGTGGACATATGGTTAACACCTTCCCACGTGGCTGAGAAGAAAGAGTTGCTTGGAGGACAGTAACCCCCCCTCCTCACAACCTCCATAATTTGTCTGGAGCTGTCAGTCACGCTCTGATGTGTGGACATCTAGGGCAATGTGTGTCCCTCAGGCAGCCTGTGTACACTGTCATGAGCTGCATTCCTAAGGTCCCTAGTGACCTCTGAAGATAGAATATTCATTGCAGTGTTAACATCCTTCTCTCATATGCTGCTGCAGAGGGCGATTAGTTATTTGAATGATTTGCTATAGTACTGGTATACTGTACATACAAGATGTTTAGTTTCTGCCTTGACCATAGCATGCATAAAAAGTCAATTGAATCAAGCTTGGTTGTTCGGTCATTTTAGGAATGTGCATACTATAAAAGCTGCTGGGTGTTTCAGAGGGACTGGATGTAATCCATTTAGTTTTACCATATTTTTGTGTGACCTAGAAGAAATGGGCTATGTAAGCATTGGTACATTTTCATGTGCGGTTGGTTGAGCTGAGCTGAAGGGGGATCTTAACCCTTTGAGTGCCAACATCTCTGAGATTTGCAAAATATCTGCTAAAAATTCCAGCGGCGCTCACATTTGTTATATAAATTTAAGTAAATGTGTAAAAAATATTTCCGGTATAAGGTAATCTGTACAGGTCATTATGATGAACTAAAGGGTTTGCTTGGCAATATTCACTCCTATTGGCACTTAAAGTGTTAGTACAGTTAATTGGGAATTCAATGAATCAGACAAACTGCATTCACTGTACATTTAAGGAAAGGACCGAAGTATGTGCTATATACGCTGGCTGTGTTCCGTTATCCTGCAGTGTGATGTGATGACGGAAATTGTCAGATGCCACCCCCAGAAGTATATGGGGGTGTTAATGTCTAGATTTTGAATGTCTCAATAATATACCACACCCCTCCCTATTGTAGCAGTTAAAAAGGTCACTTATTAGTTTGTGTCCACAGTATAACTTCTATGGTTACTTTTTTTTTTTCTTTAAGTTTTAACTTATAGTTTTGTAAGTGTCTTGTCCTCTGTAGTGCATTACTGATGCATTTGGGGAAAAACTGTCCTTTTATCTTGAACAATGAACACTTTTTTTATGAAACAATAAACCTTAACCTTTCATCTTGATTATTTTTATTCATCGATTTTTGTTTTGTCTGCACGGATACTCTTAAATTACAATGTGCTGTATGGTCTAAATCAGTTTTGTAACTGATCAAAGGAGTTTGCTTGTTAGACCGAAGTACAGTGGTCCAAAAATATAATTCAAATGTAATGTGTGTATTACGATATTTTCTGGTGTAGTAGCTTTTGTTTGGTAAAGAAACTTGCCATTTAACACTGATCGCTGTCCTATATATGCATGAATGTGTGTGTGTGTACGATAGGAAGTCATAACCTCAGTATTTTCCGATAGTCATTACCCTTACAGTGAATTTGGATGTTCTGCTGCCTCCTCACTCACATCTCTGCCACAGGCAAGTGTCATGGCTCTTACATTCTTTATCTAGTTTTCTAAGATACCTGCAAGCAATATAAGATGTGACTACAGAATAACGGAATCTCTTCTTTAAAGTGATGTTAGTCTGAACATTTTTAGTAGGTTTAAAAGCTTGTAGAATTAATAAAAACTGTTTTTTACCAGTAATTTATATAGAACACACATATTCCGCAGCACTATACAGAGACTAGTTGAACATTCAAATCAGTCCCTGTCCCAATGGAGCTTAGTGTCTATTCCCTACCACATATACACAGACAGGGTTAATTTTGTTGGGAGCTAATTAACCTACCAGTTTAGCATGGGGAGAATATACAAACAAAGCACAGTTTAAACCATGGTGGGAATCAAACCCATGACCTCAGTGCACTGAGGCAGTAATGCTAACATTTACACCATCCATTCACCACTAAAATCTGCGACTTTCGAATACATTTTTACCAGACTTGGCGTGCTGCTTCTTTTTTGTATCTGCACCTTTTTATAGGTGGAAGGCACCGAGCTAGCTGAAGCAGTTAGAGGAGTTCCAGACAGACACTTCTATACAAACCAGACATCCAGAAGGAAGCAGCACTCCATTACTAATGTAAACCTCTGGTGCCTTCCAGGGTACTCCTGGCAAGGAGCCCAATGTAATCCCCCACAACAGCAACACTCTTCAAAAAATCAGTTTCCTGTCTAAATTTTGCAGAGTTTATTACCGTCTCCATCAGGATATAAACAATACAACAATAAACATTATTCATAGGTACATACCAGACACGTGCACACTCTGTACGTGGCATTCCTGGTGGCTTCTGAACATGGTGTCATCACTCCGCCATAATCACCATCGAGACTGTGCTGAGCATCACACAGCTCCGAGCACCACCAACGGACACTTGTTAAGTACATGCAGCCCTGACATAGAATTAAAAACATAACGGCAAAAATTACGAAAATAAAGCATACAGCACATTTATAACAAACAATGTAAACCTAAGGTTTCTTTGAGACCCTTAGGCAATAAACTAAGCGATGGATCCAGTGCACTACACATCTCATAAGTTTAAACTATCAATCTTCCCTATGTAATGTCAGAGATGTGATCGATAATGATATATCGTAGAATCACACCTAAATGCTTTGCTTCCATAAAGTGGCAAACCACAGGCACCAACCTGGATCCTTTTAAGATGGATTTGCTGGAATGGGGGGGGTCCTGGCAGAGGGTAGGGGTGTGTGGGAGTAATGGTGGATGGTGGCTGTGGAGTAATGGTGGATGGTGGGCGTGTACTGTAGCCCTGGCTGGGCGAGGGGAGGTGATGTCAAGGGGGTGGAACATTATACACATGTAAATGTTCTACACAGGAACGTTCTACATAGGGGATGAGTGACAGATCTGGCTAAATATATAAGAGATAATACGAACACCTTGTGCACCACTGGTTTTCTTACAAGCACTCCATTCCTGCTCAGTGATCTCGGTTTGCCCTCCAGAAACCCAGTATCAGCACAGCTGATCTCATAGTTTCCTGGGGAATGATAATTCTACATGAATTTGGTGAAATCTACCCCACTCTCCAACTTCAAAAACATATGGTAATATAAAAACAAACAGTCTTAACAAAATATGGCAAAAAATACTTTTCTATAATCACATCATACCTTCACTGTGACCAGTTCTGTGAGACTCTGCTAGCGTCCTGTTTTTATTTTTTTAATTTGATCTTGTATGCATCTTTTATTAAAAATACTTAGTAAAATATTTTAAAGCGGTGTGATGTAACTGGGACCCACTTGGAGACACTATTTGTTCAGGCTGCTACACATATGTACAAGTGTTGACCAAATTAATTTTGTGCGTCCTAGTTGCATCTAGCGACTAACTAGCATGTTTTTCAAAAATATGCCAGATACTGTAGCACAGTTGCATGGGACTCACTCATATCGGGCATATCACATTGCGTGATGTATTGAGGCTGGGTGTATGAGGACAAATCTGTAGTTTAAAAACACAGAACCATCTAATCATGGAAATTTTTATAGTTCACTTTAGAAACAATACTAGAATATTAAAAGGAAGCATATAATACAGCATTTCATTCTTACTAAATATAGATTAAATAAGAATTCTATTCAGTTAGAATAACAGTGTATGTTTAGGTCCTACATTTTCTTATGCTTTAAAACTGAAGCTAGAGTTTCTTTAATATGTAGGTATATTAGTATAAAATATTTTCTTTAGACGTTTTCAAAATAAAGTTGCAATTGCCAAATGTTTGCATAGGACATCAGAGCTTTGAACATTTAGACCCAAAACTTGGACTAGATAAGACCAGCCCCTAATCAACCCAATTCTTTCACAATCTTCCAGAAATGCCTACTTTGGTACAGACCACTAATGGTTTGAGGTTCCTGAATGGAGATGCTTGCCAAAATTGGAATCCTTAAGAGATTTGCTTTGTCTGAATGGTGTGTCTCAGGAAACGCTAAGATACATATTTAGAGTTGTATGCACTTGATTTTAATTTGCACTTTTGAAGATTGAAACCAATACACCTGTCACATCACAAATGCAGGATCGCATCTAGGATTTGGACACTGGTCCCTCCCTGGTGTGACCCGGTATTTGGGATGATCAACCCCCATACCGACCTGGCAAAAAGCCAGGTCGCTGATGTCTGAAAGGGCATGAGGCGGAGTGGCGACACTCTTTCGGGGGGCAGGGGGAGGAGGCATCACTTGGAGAGGATGCTGCCAACTCCCTTATAGTGTGAACGGGCGCGAGGTTACCAGTTTACACTGCCCAGCAACCTGGGATTAACCAGTCTTTTCACCTGGGTCAGAATACCAGTCTGCTGCACCCAGATTTCAAATTCTTTCACACTGCAGTGTGTCCGGGGTAGACCTGGCAACAACCCAGATCGGAACCGGGTTATTTGTGCGGTGTGAGAGGGGTATAAATTGTGGTAATTGTATGGTTATTTTTGCACATGTCATATTACGACTTATGAAAAGTGGCTCTTGGCAGGTATAGAATTCTTTATTTTATGTGTGTATATGGACTACTGAATGTGTGCTGTGGACTTTTGTGTAATTTAATATTTTTATAATTAAAGGTCAAAGGACATGATCCAGGTTTGTGCGTAAAACCAATAGTTTATGTACAAATCTGGTGGTTAAGGAACGTGTACTATGGATTTATTGATTTTGTAGGTGTACTGCGGCCAGGTGTCTACATAGTCAAAAGTAGACTTCCTGGACCCTGGGAGAGGAGTTCTAACAGTCTGTGTAATAGAGCATACACACAGTGAGATATACACTATTTTTCTTTTCTCTTTTGCTTATAGAAGCAATCGAATAGAAAATTAAATGTTTTTTCTACATTCGATGCAGATTCGACCCAATGCATGCTCCAGTGTAGTGTCAATCGAATCGAAAAATAGTCTTGGCAGGCAAGACTATATAGTGGAAATCTAATGGTGCGTACTCACGGTTCGATTCAATTTTTGAATTAATTTCTATTAGATATGGACTATTAGACCTACGCTGAAGTTTTTTGTTTCTGCTCCTTTTCGATTTCCACTATTTTCTATATTTTTCATTCAATCTTTTATATTTTTCCATTTAATTCAATTCGAATGAAAAAAACTAGATAGAAAAATCGAATAGAAAATAGTGGAAATCGAAAAGGAGTAGAAGAAAAACTTCAGAGCAGGTCGTTTAGTCAATATCATATAGAAATCTTATCGAAAACTGAATCGAACCGTGTGTACGCACCTTAAGCTTTGGACACAGAACACAGATAGAAGCTGCTGGCAGTCTTTCCTGCAGACACCACCCGCAGCACTTCCGTTAATTCTACTTTATTGCACAGCCGCTTCCCTGCAGCTGTCCAGTACTGAACATAACTGAATCCGACCAGGAGTTGTGTATGGCTTTTGCCAACACGTGATCTGGGCCAGTTATGATGTTTATTATATTTCTTTACATTGTCAGGACCAGCCAGTAAGGACTAGCTATATGGTTTGAAAGTCAACATTGTAACTGCTCTTATACTTTCAGAGTTGTTTAGATTGCTTAGCACAGCAGTCATGCCCATATATGCCGGCAACAATGGAATGGGAAATCCTTGTTTGACAGCTTCATTTTTCAGAGACCTGAGGCTCCCACCTTTCAGCAGCTCTCTGTGAGTCTATTGTCATTCCGAATATCTGTACAAGATTCAGCAGCAAGAAGTAACAATATATTGTTTTCTTTGCTTTGATATGTATGAGGGGATATTCCTTGTGAATGTCCCTTCATATAAGTAGTTTATCAAAGTGTGTCAGTCAGCAGCTGTCAGTTTAATATCTGTACAGATTAGCAGTATCAGAACGTACTCCAGGAAACAAGATCACCTCTGTGCCCTGCCGGGCTCTTCATGAGATTGCAGCTCTCCAGTAGCTATCCTTGACAGGCTGTCTCCTATGAGATTGGTGGGAGGTGCAGTCACTTTTAGCATTAATGTAGGTTAAGTAATGTAGAACCAGTGTCTGAAGAGTGGCTTAAGGGAAAAAAAAAGCTTGTGTCAATGTGCTTTTGAGTATTAAACTATACCCTATAATAGAGGACATGTTTACAAACACTGTTAAAAGGTGCATATTTTCACTCCTTAATAACCATTCAAGTATTTGCTTTCTTGGTGTAACTTGAACTAGGCGAAAGCTGAATGGTGGTTACCTTTACTGGAAGATTATAATCTCTGATCAGTTAACATTACGCGTTAATCCTGATTTTTATTTTGGAGAGATTTTCTTTATTCTTAACGTATCTGCAAAATGTTGCATGTTTTCTAAAAATGAACCAGGAATTGCTTCATTTGCAGTATTTCCCTGTATCCCAGGTTCATACAAGTCAATGTGCTGTTACATTAGCAAGAAACACACATGATTGTTAGCATTGCTTGGTTGTTAGTTAGCAGAGTTGAATTCGATTGTAAGCTCCTCCAAGCAGGGCCCTCTTCCCTCCTGTTGTCAGCCCACTTCTCTTCACATTTTATTCACAGCTCTCCCATACTCAAACACTCAGTGACCATCTTCGTCCACACACTCATCTCCATCATTGGCCTCAAGCCTCTAGTTGTATGTTGATTGAGTCCTCACTACTTATATATAAGCTGTAATGTGTATTGAACTGTGGCGCTCTTTATTTGTACTCTATTTTTGTTATTTATTCAATGTTATGCCAAGTTTTGTCTCCCTGTATTGTTCCTTTGTACGGCGATGTGAAACACTTGTGGCGCCTTATAAATAAAATTATAATAATAAGGTGCACCATCTGGTTCATCTGAATTGCAGTCTATCTTAGTAATAAACCGAGCAAAAAACTCTTCCTATATAAATGTGACTTGATTTGAGATACGTACTGAAATGGTGGCACTGCAATCTCCTTTATAGAACAAGTGAAAATATAATACATGCACCCCTCGCATTCTGATTGTTGAAACAGTATTTTGTTATACAGTATGCAGCAATGTCAGTCACATTCTATTGTTCTTGGACATTCTTTTATTGGATCATCATAGGTACCATAAAATAAGATTAGGTTACTTGCTATAAAATGTACTTTGGAATATCCCTTTGAAGCATATACTGTACAATCCTGAAGATCCTGACTGCTGAATAATTAGTTCTGACCACTTTAGCTATTGAGATGTGTGGCATGACTAGGAACAAATTCTGTTAAACTATTGTGTGGGGGCAATTTTATGGTATGGGATATGAAAAAAAAATTATGGGTCTATGAATCAAGTATTTCAAAGCTCTGCTTTTGACATTTTTAATATTTAGAAAATTATATTTAAATGTGAGCAAAAATGTTGTTGTCCAGTCAACTGGGTAAGGGTTCTTTGCTCAGTCTTAATATAGTGCATTGTAAGCGTTCAGCATTTCACTTTTTCCACATTTTGTTACAGCCTTATTCTAACATGGAATAAATCCATTTTCCCCCTCAAAATTCTACATACAATACCCAATAATGACAACATGAATAAAAGTTTTCGGGAAATTTTAGCAAATTCATTTAAAATAAAAATCTAGGTACTTACAAAATGCCGTATTAAGTGATTACATATACAATCAAAGACCCACAAAATAATGGTATAAAAATGTGTCTTAACTTAAATTTTCCCATACATTCTCTTGTAGAGGCCCAGATTTGTGTTGAGGCTAAAAAGGTGTAATGGGCTTAAGGGTTTAGGTAGTCGTGCTGGTGCACAGACACTGGTGGAGGATACATTGGGTCAGGCAAAGGTGAAGTCATGGTGTAGTGTAAACGAGGCCCTTAGAGGAACATTTACTAAAGCTTCTAAAAATGAAAAGGTGATGATGCCTAAGCAACCAATCAGATTCTCGATTACATTCTGGAAAATTATAGAATCTGGTTAAGGGCAACAGCCCCTATTTTCGCTTTTCAAAGCTTTATTAACTTTGCCCTTTAGTTCCCCAGATGAACATGAGAACCAGCACCTCTGAAGGCGGGCATTGCTCATAGTGGGTGTCAAATTAAGGCTAGTGAGGGGTCATGGTTGATCAAAACTCTATGGTTTTTCAGGTGAGTTCATGGAGTTCACAAAGCCTTCGACTGTAAGGTTAAACATGAGTTTGGTGACCAAATTTGTAAGGTTTTTGCTAAAAACCCTCTTGGCACAAAGGAAACCATGCCGGTTTAATTAAATTTAGGGAACTTAATTATATACAGATAGCTATAGGGTAAAACAATATTGCAGATATTCATACTTCGATGTAGAGCAAACAATGAAATTTGATAAATCTGTTACTTTCTACCTTAACCACTCAAAAACATCTCTAATTCCATACAACTCTGCATGAACCTTGAATAGCTTTGTACTCATGTGCACTTTGCTCCAGCTGCAGAATGATTTTAGGCATAATGACTAAAGCATACATATGGCAGCACTAATCTGCAGTATGAGTTTGGAGCTCTGTGGGTCTTTAAAACCACTTCAGTTGCTGTCTATAGCCTTCCGTTCAAGCTAATGACTCCTCAAACCTTAGCTAAGGGATCAATCTGAAAAACAAGTTTTCAAGTAAATGTCTTGTGCTTAAAGTTGGAATGAGAGAATTTGCTCCTTCAGGAGTTCTTGTTCTAAATGGGGAGGAGGACTTGCAATGCAATTTTTCCATGTAATTGTTTGCATTCTAACTGGAATCTGTTAATGCAGGGGTAAAAATAAATACAGGACCCCAGCAAGTGACTGCAGGAGGTCCGCACGTGTGTAGTCAGCAGACAGCACATAGCAGAATTGTGGATAAATAAATAAATTGTGGAGGCACAAAATGTGAGGAGTCTAAAATAACAGACAATTCAACTGATTTTTGAGATTAGAAAAGTCATCAGCAACATGGAGTTGTGACCCCCATCATGAGAAGGTCGAGACCCACAGTTTGAGAACCTCTGTTAATGTGGTCCAAAAATGTTAAGACCTTTACCCAATTGTTTATGATATTGAATATAGTGAAGCCTTTACTATACTGATGATAAAAAATATGATGACGTACTGCTTAGATGTCCTTTTCAAAAGGAGAAATAGTTTTATTTGGAAAACAGTGCATTACCTAATATTTCAAAGCAACGCAATGGGCAGTATTCAATGCTCCCAGTTCGCTATTTTGTTTTTTTCCGGCAAGGATCGCCTTTTTGTTTTTTGGACGAGAAGACCAGTCCTCTTACCAAAAAATGGTCCTTGCCCTATTCAGCACTCCCAGTTAGCCAAATATGAACAGCGAGCTTTGCCCTGTTCTCAGCTCGTTGCTTACCGTTTTCTTATTGGGAATTTTGCGCACCTCGAAGTTTGTGTGTTAAACTGAGAACGCTTTTTTTTTTTTTTTGGTATGCCTCCATTTTGCTCTTGCCATCTTTTTAGGTGAACTAAACTTTTAGAAAAAAAAAAATTGGGGGTTTGTAAAAGTGTTTTTTTTTTATTTTATTTAAAGGATCTATTTTTTTTTCTTCAGAAGCACCACATACTGTTCTGTAGTTTTTTGTTTTTTTTTTGGTAATTTTCTTTGCATTTTCCATGATGCATTTTTTTTCTCACTGTTTGTTCTACCCATGATTCACCTCTTCTACGTCACTCCTTTGTTTAACCTTTTGAGAAGATAAACAGAGCATTAGCAGTCTGCTGATTTGAGGTAGTTTTTTTAGGCTAATTTGCATTTTTCAGCATTTCTCTGCAATATTTGAACACTGCCTACAAAGGGAGCCATTTACTCCTCGTACGCCGCATTGGTCAATGTTGTAGGAGGCAGCGAGTTGCTGACATATTGAATAGGGTGAGCGGGAGCCATGGCGACTGGTGGAAAAAACAACAGCGCATGCACGGTGAGCGTAAAACAGCATACGCAGCGCTCGCTGGAGCATTGAATACTGCCCAATGTCTTAAAAGTGTACTATCTGCAGCTAGGAGCTGTAGTTGAGTTGACATGCCTGCTTTTTCAAACAGGTGAAATTATGATTACATCTGTAAATAAAGTGGAAGCCTATGTTCCTTTTTTGGTAACCAGAAGGTAGTCTTTGGCGCTCGGGACCAGAGGGGTGTAACTTGTCCCCCTGCAGCCACCACGTTAGAGGGTTGCTAGCCTCTAAAGTTGAACAAAAAAAAAGAGGAACGTGGGGTGCTTGGGTGAAACAAGGAATTCACAATTTATAAAAAAACATATACCACAACAATACATACATTAATACACTTAAAAACAATGGTGTCACTGAGATACTATTATAAGACCACTTGAAATAAGCGCTTGGATAATCTATTCCCCTTATATTGAAACAAAAAGGGTTGATTGGATGGTATGAATCCAGTTAGTTTCTAAGGTGCAGTGTCTTTTTTGAGGACACAGGTAGTTCACATGGGTGATTCACCGTATTATGCAGGTTAGTGTGCACACTTTCACTTTACCGCAGCAAAGATATCTTGCTTGTAAATAAGTAGCAGTCACAAATTGAAAACAGGACTTTTGTCACACTGAGGTCAGTGAAAGTGTCCGTCCTGTTGTCAAAGGTGGATCTTACCGCTCAGTAGCGTTAGCAGATGTCAAGATGGTAGGCCAATGCATCTGCACTGCAGCGCCTGCTTGTTCCGTGCCTCTCGGCTGGCTCAGATGTTGGGAAGGAGCACAGTCGGCTATAGTATTCGGCCGGTGCCGTCTCCTTGCCGCAGTCGGTATTGTCTCCACGTGACGCTCTGCCACAGCGTCTGTGTTGGAGTGAGGAATCTGCGGCTATTAGAGGAGATTCTCCGGCTTTTTGGCGGCGGTAGGCAGGTAACGCCAGCAGGGGATCCAGGTATTCTGTGGGACGCGTTTCGCCGCACACTGGGTGGCTTTATCAACCAAGTATTTCAAGTGGTCTTATAATAGTATCTCAGTGACACCATTGTTTTTAAGTGTATTAATGTATGTATTGTTGTGGTATATGTTTTTTAATAAATTGTGAATTCCTTGTTTCACCCAAGCGCCCCACGTTCCTCTTTTTTTCTTGTTCCTTTTTTGGTGTCTGCATACACACTTTACAATTATTTTGACCAATTTTGTTAATTTTGGCCGTACTGAACAATATTGGTCAAAATATCTTTCAGTATGTATACGACGAATGATGATGCACATACCCGCATGTTCATCAAGGTTGTTAGTCATCTGTATGCAGCTAAATTTTGACATCCTATAGAATGTAGCTAGATCGTTCGTGTTTTGTCTACCATCTTTTATTCAGGACACCTGGTTTCAAAAGAAATTGGTCAGTGTCTTTCAGTGTACACACTGAAAGATATTTTGACCAATATAGTTCTGAAAGGCAAATATGAATGAATTTGGTCAAAAAAAATTGCACAGTGTTTATACACCTTTATACTCTTTTGTATTAATAGGAGAAAATAGATCTTGTCTGCAGCTGAAACTTTGGTAGATTTTTATTTTTTATCTTGATATTTTGCTGCTACAGCAAACTTCAAATTGAGCTCAGTGAGAGGCAGATAAAGAGGAATAGGATTTGTAAAGCTGGTTTCAAGTGTTGCAAGAAAGAATACACTTAAGTTGCATGAAAATCCTGCTTGCCATTCTGTGAGAGGACCCCGTTCCTGTCCTCCCTGTGTTAATGGCTCGGAGCCAGCTTGTAATACTGTCTTACCATGATGTAATGGTATCTTCTTGCTCTGTTTCAAACAGTTTGTTTTCTCTGAATAAGAAATGTCCTACAGGCACTTTTTCCCCCTTTAAAGCGGTTGCTGTTTTTATTTATTAATCACACTGGCGGTTGAGACTATGCCATGCGTATAGGCACAGAAAATAAAGCTAGCTCACTCCTGGAAATAAGGCAGCTGCTCTAAGTAACAAGGCTTTAAATAAATGTAAGCACTGCCTCATGTGGCATTCTTGTCTATCTTATGTAACATTAGTCTTTACATCAGCCGTATGACAGTGGCTGGGAGCACATAACTGCATACCAAGGACTTAGTGCAGCCTTCATTTAGCTTTCCTTTAAAAATCAAATAGTCTGATACTAGGTCACCTTCTCCTGGTGTCCCACACTAGTAGGGTTATAAGGGTTATGGTGCCAGTGTAACTGCAAGGCTACTGATGTAGAGATTTATATTCCACTATTTATGAAATCTGCCTTGATGGTAGTATCGTAAATGTAATAAGACTAAAGGGGTATTCAATCACGAATCATGACGGTTAGATTCACAGCTTTTCCAAACCCATTACAACGATAACTAGACAGTCTGTATTCATTTTGTCCAAAATGGCCACTACATTGTAGGAATCGCCCAGGAATCTGACAATAAGCATCAGTTTTCTGACCAATTCAGATTTGACATAAAAAAACAAAAAAAAACAGAATCTGAAAGACTTCAATATTGTCGGAAATTGCAGCATCGAATAGGCGAGTGTCGCTATTTCCGCTGGCAGAAATGGCAGAACACATTAAATACCCCTTTTAAAGCTGGATACACACCTACAGATTTGTCAATCCAACCTATCTGCTGGGAACAAAAATCTTGCAATGGAATGCCAATTAACCATTTGCTCCCAAACACTGGGAAAAACAAAAATGATTGCTTGGATAAATTAAATTTTTTTTTAACCAATTTGTCTGACCAAATGTCTGTTTTTCCAGTGTTCCCCTGTAAATGTTTTATTTGCTCCCATACGTTACCAGCTTTTTGTTCCTGCTAGATTGGACAGAAACAGGTGTGTACCCAGCTTAAGTTGTATGGCAAGATTGTATACTTATGTTTGGTACTTCGGTGCTGAATGGAGTCTAATATTTATAAGCACCACTTTTTACAGTGTTTTAGAGAACATTAGTCATTTTGTGCTGTAAGGAAATAGTACTCCTTTCACCAGCTGGCTACTTGCCTTTCTTTTATATTCAGTTACGTCCCAATCATGTCCTCTGACAACCATTGGCGTGGTTCGCTCATCTAATGAAGCCCACACACGCACCGATCCCGGCGTGCGTTGTGGGCTTAACTAGCATACATAGCATCGCATCGTATGCGATGTGATGCTATGCTAGAAAAGGCTAGTACAAAAAGTATGTGCAGCACATACTTTTTGTACTGTACGATGAGGTGCCGCGGGAGCGCGCACCCCATCGTACAGCATCGCACCGCCCGCATCGTTGCGTGTGTGGGCTCCATTAGGACTGGTGCGATATTCTCCTGGAGTGCTATGGACTTGTGTTCTCATTTGCTGATCTTGTTTAGTTTGCACATCAAGAGTGGGGGTGTTATTAGGGACTGTAACTGCTGGGTTTGTCTGATGGTATTAATAGCAAAAGCTGCTGTGTTTTTGTAGTAAGGAGTAAAAGCATCAATACAGAGCATACTTGATTGATATATAGATTGAGAAATTCCTTTTTTTTCTGGTTATCAAAAAGCCTTAATTAGAACATGTGATGAATCTTTCAGGTTTGGGATCCTCATTGTGCCTTGAAACTGCAAACTCTCATAACTGCTTTTATTTAGCAGACCATGCCACAATAGTGAGGTGAATAATCTTCTAAGGTCATAAGGGTCTTAGGGAAGATTTTAAGAACTGAAAACCTGGTTTGTGAAGGGTGATAGGCATTTTTCATTTATTTTTTTTTCTTTTAGGATTTACTTTCAGCACAAGTGATTTAAATATACAGTAAATTACATTTGTATCACTGTTGATCCTATGATACGTTATGGTTTGCTCACCATATTGACCTATTTTTTTCCCCTCCAAAGCAGGATAAAAATAAGAAGCTCCGTCCGCTTTACGACATTCCCTATATGTTTGAAGCAAGAGAATTTCTGCGCAAGAAGCTCGTTGGCAAGAAGGTAAGAAATATATGTGCATTGTGTAATAAGGCAACAGACACTAAAGGTAGATGTTACACTCTTTAATGTGTATCACTCCATGACAGTGCTGCATGATTTGTTGAGTCATTTAGTAAATGTAGCAAACAAAAATAAGGCCTATTACTTAAGTCTACCTCCACCATGAGTGGTATTTGAAAACTTGTATTGCAAAGTTCCTTATCATTTCTTAGATGTTTTCTCAATGCAATATTTTATATTCTGAGGGGGGTATTCAATTTTTTTAGAGTGGTCGAAAAATCCAACACGGTTGAATTTGGCGCTGCATGCATTTTCGACTCATTTTGACTGGCTTTTGGGTCTGTTTTTGCCCATGCCGATTCCCCCCCCCCCCCTCCAATAAGTAAAAAAGGCATGGGTGAGTGCCCACAATTTAATACTGAGGGGTCGAATTAGTGAGGTTTCTTCAGGTAGCTGAAAACCGGCACTAATTGAATACCCCTCCCCCCAAGTCTCTTTAAACCACACAAAACTACAGTAGCTCCCAAAATAAGTGTATGCATAAAGCATTGGAGTACTTGATATACATTAATGCATTACAGGAGGTCTGTTAAATGTGTCAGTCAGACTGATTTCTGTCACGGTGATGAAGCTTCGTTATTGATGCAGTTTAATAGCAGCTAAGCTCATACTTGTATCTCCAGCCTGGTATTGCAGGTTCTCATGTGCAGTGTAATGGAATACCAATTTCTCATTTACAGTCGATTAAAAAAACAAAACTGCAAAATTGTACTTGGAAACATAGAACATGACTGCACACTATATTTATTAACAATTCCTTATATAGTTGTGCTTTACAATTGGAAACGGCGATTAAACAAACTGGGTAGTAACAAACTGACATAAAGGTAGGAGGGCCCTGCTTACAGTCTTTAGGGATAAATAGACCAATCTTAATTGCGGGGGGCACACAGTGCAGCAGGCTGGCGTTGCAGAGGCGCTTAGTCTCTGACAGCATAAGAGACCCTGTGCCCCTCCAATGATGGCCACCACAGCAGAGGAGCAAGCCGCTAGAGGTACAAGAGTATTTCTATCGTGGCCATTTTTGGAGAGGCGCAGGGTTTCTATAATGTGGTCAGACTATGTCTCCGTGTCACCGCACCCAGCCCTCTGCACTTTAACGTGCTGCTGCGTTAACGCATTATTAGCACGTGCCCAGCACTAATTTAAAAAAGTACCTTATGCATTACCCCCTAACCCTTAAAGTAACTGCCGCTGTGCGCAAGGAGCAAGACTTAATGATGCACCAGGTGCTTTAGAAGCAAAGTTGGCCTATGTGTTCCAGTAAGAGGGAAATCAGTTTTAACTGTCTGCTGTGTAAAATGAAAAATCAAGACTAGGCTTTCATTAAATGTCCTTAATTGGCATATAATTAGACATTTAAGATAATTAGCTGATGCTTATTAACCTTTTTAGCAAACATTGGTTAGTTGCTGTTTCCTTAATGTTCGATGGTGTCTGAAATTTGACAGAAGCATGCTGAGCATTTAGAGTGCAGTGTTAAATTCCGCATAGCAGTGAAATTTGTGATTTGTTGTGGGAGAGATTTATATACAGGTGTGTTTATAACTGCATTTACTGGTGCGTTTCTACATTTGGGCAGTCTGCCAACAGTCTCACACTGGGGGTCTCTTTTCTGTTGCTTGTCTTTACAAATGAAAGCTGTCACAGCAATAATCCACACTGAGGATACATTGTAGAGGAGAAAATATCAACCATTTTTTTTTCTACCCTCCCAACTTTTTGTCCCCTTACACATATAGTCTAGATTTCACATATCACAGGACACCCTGTGTGACTAAACAGGTCTGATAGAAAAAAAGAGACCAATGAAGCTGCGCTTTGCAAAATCATGTACAATTTATTAAAAAATAAAACACAATAAATTTCATGCAATTTCAATTTAGTGGCCACTGTGACAGACAAGACGAACACACATATAACAGTGCTCTGTTTAGAATTATTAGTGGAATATTATGAACGGTGTTCAACTTGTTAGTCCATAACATTAGTAAAAAAACGGTTAGTATTACTTTAAAACCTCCCAATTGTTAGGAGTAACTGTCCCCCACTCATGTGCACATGTTAGTGGAATAAACTCACTTATTCTTGAGGATTTTGTCCTTTCAAAAAAGGTGGGGATCCGGCTCTTGGTACTTAGGAGTTGATATGACCAGTTGATTTTAGCAGTTCACTGCGGTCACTGAGTGTATCACTCCCATAAATTGTATCCAGTCGCCACAAAGCTGTCCCGTCGCCCTCTACGCGTTTCTCCGCCTTCTCGTATCAGCGGCCACCTCCTGAGGAAGCCGCTGTATATAAAGTAATACTAACCGGTTTTTTACTAATGTTATGGACTAACAAGTTGAACACCGTTCATAATCCACTAATAATTCTAAACAGAGCATTGTTATATGTGTGTTCGTCTTGTCTGTCACAGTGGCCACTAAATTGAAATTGCATGAAATTTATTGTGTTTTATTTTTTAATAAATTGTACATGATTTTGCAAAGCGCAGCTCCATTGTCTCTTTTTTTTCTTGTAACTACATTTCCTAAAGGGGTTGGTAATCCCCCTTTATTGGGAGCTGCTGCAGTGCGAAATCAAACAATCAGCGCTCAAACTTTTTCTCTTTTTTTTCTGAGGTCTGATAGAAGGATTGGTCTTTACATTTTGTGTCTTTACATTGCACCACTAGAGGCAGGGTTGCAGTTTTCCTGCTCAAAAGTTGGTTTTAAACAGGCACTAAGTCTCAGATAAAGCACAATGAAACTAAAAGGAAAAATAAGTTGTAGCTGCTGTGGTGTAGCACTACTTAAGCTGGGTACACACCTAAAGATTTATCTGTCAAATCTGTCTTGTGAGAACAAAAAATCTGGTAATGTACGGGTGCTTTCAGACCGCAAAACTGGCTTTGACCAGGTATTTTAAAACGTTTCTAAAAACGGGTCTGCCAGCTAAAACCCCTTTCACACCGCATGTCTTTAAACAGTATTTCAGTGCAATTTTTGTTCCTTCACAACACTGAACCCGTTTTAACCCATACAAAATTGGATGAAAATGGGTCTGAAACTGGTAGGACCCTGCTCCTATTAACGTTTAGAAATACCAGTTCAATAGAACCGGTAAATTCACTCTGCACCTTTCAGACTGCACAAATTACCGTTTTAAAACTCTAAAAAAACAGCAAAATAACAGGTAAAAAGTGCGGTCTGAAAGGGGCATGACAATCAGCCATTTGCTCTCAAACACTGGAAAATGGACAAATATGATTGTTCGGATATATTTTTTAAATCAAATTATTTAAACAATTTGTTCAAAAGACTATGGTCTGTTTTCCAGTGTTTAGGAGCAAATGTTTAATTCTCATACATTATCAGATTTTTGTTCTTCTAGACAGATCTGACAGTCTTTAGGTGTCTGTCCAGCTTAACATAGGTTCCTGGGTCCTCTCTTTGATGCCACAGTTCAGAGGGTGTACCTTCCTCTGGACAAGGTAACTTACCTCCAATACAAGATACTTGCAATTTCCACTGTTGATGGTGCTCGGATTCATGCAGCTGCTTGGAAAAACGGTAGCCGCCTTCAAAGTGGTTCAGTTTTCTGTCTCGCTTCATTCCTGTTGGACACTCTGTTCCTCTTAGTAATGACGCTGATACATCAAACTTTTAAATTGTGACTTCACACACAAAATCTAACCAGTGTTTCTCGGTTCTCAATTGGATTTTGTAATGTGGTGGCCACAGATGTCAATCTCATGTGTTGGGGTGCTGTGTTTATAGATAAACATCCTTCAGGGTCCTTGGTTCAGGGTAGAAGATACAAGACCCATCAACATTCTTCTCGCTTCATGTCATTCGCAATGCATTACGCCAGTTGCAGGATTTTATTTAGGTACAGTCAGACAAGGTGATTGCCATTTGGCGAGCCATGAGAGAAGTAGCTCACATTCTTCGGTGGGTGGATTTTTGTGTTTCAGTGCTATTGGTTGTACTCCCGAGGTGACTTTCAGCCGTAAAATGGTTCATCCTGGGAGGTTTTTGTCTCTGGCCTCAGGCTGACATTGTGCTAACATAGACTTAAAGACCTCCAGTCTCAAAAAAAGGTCCCTAGGTATGGTGATCACACCAGAGATCCTCAGGCTACCTTTGTGGACATCTTTGGCATTTCGGTTCTGGTTCCTAAATCCACCTCTGGCCGTGCTTCAGCAGGTTCAGTGGGAGGCTCTCCCAGTCATATTGATAAAATATCTGTGCTGGCATGGCCAGTTTATAGCTCAGATTCAAGACCGTTGTATATGCTCCTAACTGGCTTCCACTTCAATCAGATCTCCTTCAAGGACAGTGTTGTCACCACGATTTACCATATCCGGATTTGACTACGTAGCCATTACTGCTCTAACTGTGGGGAGTTTGTATATTCTCACTGTGTTTGTATGGATTTTCTCTGTGTACTCCGCTTTCCTCCCACAATCCAAAAAAATGATCGGTCAATTGGTTCCCTAAAAAGAATTAACCCAAAACTTAATGTGTGCACATGTGATAGGGAGTATCAATTGTAAACTCCACTGGGACCAGGACCAATGTGAATGTTGAAATATTTTCTGTACAGCAATGTGGAATACTGTATGTGTGCGCTATATATAAATAACTGGTAATAAATAAATCTTCTGCAGTTGTCAGTACGATTCTTAATGCCTGGAAGGCAGTCATTTCCAAGATTTATTACAAGATTTGGTGTGTAAAAAAAATTCTTGATGTGAGAGGTGGTGTCTCTGCTGTGTTTTATTGCCCTCAATTCCTTTTGCCTTTTCTCAGAGTGGATTTGGACTGTCTCTCCTCTTAAAAGCCAGGTCTCTGCTTTATCAGTCTTTTTTCAGAGCAGGTTAGTCAAGCTTCCAGATGTCCACTGTTGAGTTTTCTGGTACTTTTGTCTTCAGTAAAGTAAAGCGGTTTAAACTTCGCTATATCTAATTTCATGCAACAGGTGTTTATATTGGAAAACTTTATTTTAAATATGATAAAAATAAAATTAAAATGTAATAAAGTTGCTGGTACCATTTAACAGTCAATTGCACAGATAGCCACCCAATGTGTCCGTTCCTAGGTTTGCTTTCCTGATGGATCCCAATTATAGCGTGGCCGATTCTGTAGAAGCACGTTAGGACTTTTTGGGAGATATGGCGCTCTCCTGCCAAGGGTACACCCTGGTTATAGAGGATCCCTTTTATGGTGCACGCTTGAGTAGGTCCTAGTTGTATTAGGCTGTAGAGAGAATTATGGGAAGCTAGTCCAGTCACAAATTAGGTGGCGCAGGTGGATATCCAAATGGTTGGGCGTCTGCAAGTACTTACACAGTACAGCTAGGAACTGACACTCAGCAGGAGCTTTACTGGACACATTGGGTGACGATATCTGTGTAATTTACTTTTTTTTTTTTTAAAAGGTACGAGCAATTTTATTCAATTTTATATAAAAAAAAATTTTTTTTTATTATAACCGTATCTAAAATAAAGTAGAAGTTAAGTATTTCTTATCCAAAATGCACGGGACCAGAAGCATTTTGGGTAACATTCTTTCGTATTTTAGAATATTTTTTATATTTCAATGAGGTATGTTGCATTTATGTTGTATAAACACTTCAAAAACATGAAATACATACAAATATATTTTATCTTTAAACATTAAACATGGTTTTAAAACTTGAAACAAAGTTTATCTCAGGTAGTGAATTTAAATGTAAGCAATCATTTCCTTGAACATTTTAAGTGCCAGTTACACATCATGTCCCCAATAGTGCCAGTTACAGATGTCCCCGTAGGACTTTAGCAAAAAATTACCTTCTGAAAACTATGGTTTTTCGGAATAATTTGGATAACGGATATTTGAATAAGGGGTACTTAACCTGTATTATGTTTATTTCAATTGAAATACCTTTTGCGTGAATTTAGATATAGCTCAGTTTAAATCTTTGCTTTTGATATTTTTTGGCATGACATCCCAATTTCCATTTAACTGCAGCTTGGCATCACAGCGGTTCTCAAGGGCTCATTCAACTCCAGATGTGAGAACGTCTTGGGCTGTCTGCCGTGTAACATCTGCGACCTGGTCAGCTGTGCACACTTTTCCAAAATTTTATAGGTTTCCCAGTAGGTGTCCCAGCTTGCACATTGTTTTAGGTGTGGCTGCGCAGAAGAACAACCCCCCCCCCCCCCCCCCGCCAATTAGCTTGCTTTGGGAATTCCCAGAGGTAATCATGCTGCATCCCCCATATGGTTGAGGAAAAATCTCTTCCAATAAATCTGTTGGTTTTTTTTCATGTGTTTTTTTTATTTTTATTTGGCTTGAATTAATGTAGACCAAGGCTCTGCTGGGGAAGGGAGGGTTTAGAGGGAAGGAGGTTTTTTTTTTTGTTTCTGCACCTAACCTGTATAGCCTCACTCTAACCCAGAGGTTATGACCAGGAAGAGATTTTACATTAAGTTAAAAATCCTATTTTGTTCTTGTCGAATTTACTTTTTTATTATAATATAAAGCCTCCAAGGAAAGAGGTGGTAAAACTGTTGAGGTGATGCTTTATGAATATTTTTTCTTCCCCCATTTACAGGAACCACACTTGTAGTATCCACACTATTTTGAGCCAATTTTAACATGTCTTTTGAGCTTTTCAGTCTTGTTTAAGGTTCATGCAGCTGCTATGACTCATCAGGATTTTCCGTCTTTTCACTTGCCATCTTAGCCGTTAGATGGGATGCCATCCGTAGCATAGTCGTGCTCTTCATAGCAGTAATACTTCACCAGATGCACTGTGGGACTCAAGGGAATATAGAGAGGATTATACTGGTAAAGTGAACCCCTTGTGTTAATTGTGTGAACACCAGGACTGTCTCTACCTTTACACAGCAGCCTAGGGGCTCTAGAATCTGGGAGGCACCCCTGACTCTCGAAGACTCCACCTACACTTTCACTTGGAAGTTGGCTTTATCTAGGGTGCAAAAAAACTTTAACTGCCCTGGTCAACACCATTTAAATAGATAGTTTTTTGTGTCTTGGTACATTTTTTTCTCTCTTCATATATAGAAGTAATTTTGTGTAGGTGATTTACATTTCCTTAACTATTGGAAATTTGCTTGGAATCCCCACAACTGCTGGTTGGCTTCACTTAGTCAGAACCTGCTTTCTAACCAATTTGGCTGGGGCCCCCTACCATCATTTATAGTTGCACCTTTAACCCAGCACAGATCACAGTAGCAAACGCCCACCACCCTTTATCTTTTGCACTGAGCCACAAGTGAACTTTCTAGTGCCATGTATCAGCAAGAATTGGCAGCCTCCAAACCCCCCTCCCCCTATATTTTAAATGGGGTCAGTGTGTGCTATAGGAGTGTGGTCTTGCTGGGAAGGTGCATGTTCACAAAATAGTACCCCAAATAGAGACCACACTCAAATGACATACAGTAGTGCTTCATATTCATATTACCCCACTTCATATTGCATCATACAGTAGTGTCCCTTTTTATGCCACACAGTATCACCTCAGCCAAGCTCTAGATTAGTGGTAGCCAACTCCAGTCCTCAAGAGCTACCAACAGTTCACATTTTCCAGCCCATCTAGCAGCTGCACAGGTGCACTCGTTACTGACTAACACATTTTTAAAGATCCACAGGTGGAGCTAATTACTTCACTTGTGATTCTGTGAGGTGACAGGGAAAACATTAACTGTCGGTAACTCTTGAGGACTGGAGTTGTCTACCCTGGCTCTAGATTCAGTGTTGCGGAGGTGGGTTGTTTAAATAATTTGTGTAAATGATGTCATCCTAATTTCCATTGGTCTGCCTGGTGGCCAGTGGTCAATGTTTTGGATATGTGGGTTTTTAAACTAATAATTAGTCACTGTAGTATCAACAGCTTTTAGTATAATGTATTCGTATGGGAGAATAAATGCCTTTTCATGTTATGCTAGAGAGATACTGTAGCTTTATGTTGTGCTAAAATGGACAGAAGTGCTGGTCCACACATAGCAGTTTGTTTCTACACGCTCCGTAGGTCATTTGGCTTACTGCTCTGCTGACTTTAGGCCTTTTAATAACCTGTCTTGTTCTGTCAGGTCTCCCATTAACGCGTGTTGCTCAGTGCTTTTTAGCATTTCTGCTGCGGTCTAGCTGATATTTAATACTTTTATCCTTTTTTTTCTGGACAAAGGAGTCAAGCAACCATGTCAGAGCCCAAATAACTTGTTGCCATAATACGGCTTTTTGTGGAATAGTGTAAGCTAATGTACATTCCTGCATGAGTCTGCTACTACCTCACATTAAATGACCCACACACGGTTCAATTTTGACTATTTTTCTATTAGATTTTGCCTAGTCAAAATTGCATCAGAATTGAATGGTTTTCGATCTGATGCGTAGCCCTGCGGTATTGGTATAGAATAAAAAAGTGTGCAGGCAAGACTATGCAGATTTAAATTGAATATGAGCACTGTGCCATGTGATTTTATCCCAATCGTACCGGGAGTGAATATAAAATAAATTGCACCATGTATGGGACATCAGGCCTAAGCATTCTAAGATTTTAGGAATAATATCGCAACCACAGCAGACTGACGGTCCTGGGCTTATACTGGGAGAACATATTGCCTACCTTTTTTTCCTTTTGGCACTTTTCCATTATCTCACCAGGATTTGTATGAATAACACTTGTTTTCTAGTCGGTGGTTTTAACTAATCTTTCACCATTGAAATGTATAAAAACATATTGCAAAATGCATCTACATTTGTTCACATAGAAGTTCACTGGTATTTAATCAGATCTGCCAAAATGGCTTATAAAGCTTTCATGTTCCACTTTTGTATTCAAATCACATGAAAGATTGTTAAATTTGTTCTAGAACACTTGTATTGGCTATAGCATAGGTTTGGTCTCTGTAATCTGTAAATTTCTAAATCTGTGTGGTACAGTGTGTTCCACCTCAACCAAAAATGAGACTAACAAATCAAAACTGATCCGAATCAGGCTAGTGTATGGGGGTCTTTATTCATGCGTATTGTAGGTGGGCACTGGTCCTGCTAGATTTAAGTATATGGTGACTAATCTAATCTAGTTGCAGGTCTTACATCTTTTATCTGGCTGTTTTTCCATGTAATGGTGTGTACACACAATGAGATTCCTTTTACTATTCGACTGCTATGCAATCTCTGCTAACTCATGTGCTATTTACATACAATTCATACTATGTACATTCAATCTGCTCTATATAGACATTGCTGTTCTATTTTAGCTGAACGGGAGCACGTGTCTAATTGGGATAGAAATCTTAGAACATAGTTTTATCTCCATTCGATGTCTATGCGATCCCAATTAGATTTTCACTATATAGTCAAAATCGAAAGTCAAATTGTACCGTGTGTACATAGCATAAAACATGGATTTTTAAATCAAAACAAAAAAATCTGTGCAACTGCTAAGCATTGAATTACACTGTATGGCGCTATTCACCATAAGGTATGGAATGCTGAGTAAATCCGTATCACCAATTCTTTCCTCCAGATTATTTTGATAGTTCTTATGTTTCAATAATCAGTTTCCCAAAGGTCTGGACAGTATGCTGATATATCACATCAATTTGTCATTTTATTACTTGTAGATGCTTCTTCATACTGAAAACTGTACAAATCAATTTCTGATGTGCTCTTCGTTTCATTGTGTGTCTTCAAGCTGTTTGTACTAAAACAAATGCTTTTGACTCTGGTAATGAACTGCAGGGTACTAATGCGTTTTTATACTGAAATGCTGTTGAGAGCGCTTTGGTACCTAGAGGGGGTATTTATGAAAGCATAGAGAGTGGAGAGATAAAAAGCACTACCCAATCTGCTTCTGTCATTTTATAGGCTGTATTTGAAAAATGGCAGAAGCAGATTGGTTAGTGCTCTAAATCTCTCCATGCTTTGATAAATACTACCCAGGTTAGAGAGTCTGTATCCATTCCAGAACGTGCCCCTGTTGCATCGATTGCCTGCAGTGTTTAGCAACATCACAGGGACCGCCTTGAACATGTCATTGCCTACATAGCCAAAACGGACCTGCATGTTCAGCCAAAGGGGTTTTTTGGTTCTTAATAATATTGTGTGTACACACTCCTGTGTTTGTTTGTTTTTATTTTTTTTAAGATATTATTCAGAAGGGCCCAGATAAAATATCTGGTAGTGTATATGGTGCTTAAGTATACAGAAAATGCAGGTCTCCTCACAGAATCATCTGAAAGATTTAGCTCCACCTGTGCATCTTTTAAAATGTTTGTCAGTAATGAGTGCACTTGTCAGGTGACCTGGAAAACTAAAGGCCCCCATACATAGAGCCGACTTGTCCTAAGGACAAGTCGGACCCAATTCTCCTCCGAGCCGCCCGGCAGCTCCTCAGGAGGCTCACATACGATTATGACTTTGATGTGCCATTTTTTACATGCGATAAATCGCATGCGATTTATCACGTGTAAAAAAAATAACAGGGAGCTGCAGGGCGGTGAGGATCAGTGGGGGCGGGCGGCTGGGGATGAAGCAGTGGGGCAGCAGCGCGTTACCAGATAAGTGCTGGGGCAGGTGGCGGTGACCAGATCATCAGTGTCCACTCACTGTCCAGCGCTTTAGCGGGCGGGCAGCGGCGGCTATTACATCTTTAAAATAATGTGTCAAATGACTCTCCGGCTTTTGATTGGCTAAGATAGAGCACTCTCAGCCAATCATTAGCCGGGCAGTCATTTGACATGTTATTTTAAAGTTGTAATTGCCGTGGCTGCCCGCCCGCTACAGCGCTGGACAGTGGAGACTGATGGTCACTGCCGCCCTCCCCAGCACTGATCTGGTAACGCGCTGCTGCCCCACTGCTTCCTCCCCAGCTGCCCGCCCCCACTGCTCCTCACCGCTACGGCGCTGACTGTCACCACTGCCCGCCCCGACTGATCTGATGTCGTATGTCCCGCCGGTCCGACCCCTGGGGCCGGGTCTGATACGCACGGGACCGCGCATCGGACCCGACCCCATGTCATCAAGAACCGGTTAGGTCCGATTTATCGGGCCGATTGATCGCAATCGGCCGAAATCGGCTTGATGTATGCCCACCTTAACTGCGCGGGGTCCTGAGGACCAAGTTTGAGAACCACTGTTCTAGTAGAATCTGGCTGGGAATTCGATATTTAATTTACTCCTACATGAAGCAATAATAATTAGCCCAGACAGTGTGTTCAGCTGTGAAGATGTACTCTGTTACATTACTCACTCAATAAGGAGAATCAATGGAGCTCCCATTTTATGGAAGAATCTTTTTTGATAAAATCTCCTTTATACATAAATTGCTAAACGTTAAGATTTGAAAACTGTTTTTCAAGTCAGTTCTGAAGTAACTGTCGTAAAAAAATAGCCCTGCTTACGATTTGCTGGATTTATCCTTACCCTGCCACCACTGCCTTATCATAGAAGTCTTTGTTTAGCAGTCAACAATGTAGGCGTGCACCCAGCAGGGGTTTTAGAGTACAGCCTGGAAATTTTGCTGCTTTTTCGGGGCAGCTTTGTTTTTTCTTTGGAGGCGCATTGTAAAGTGCAAGTGGGACAAAAAAAAAAACACTATTAATAAAACTATACTAAAATATCAGAGGGGTTTGCATACCTGTGCTTATGGCCCTATCCCACCTGCATACTAGCATATACCATTTAGTTTACTGGGAAAAAGGTTTGTAGCATTTTTTTACTTACTATTTGACCGCAGTTGTGGAGTTTGTCCTCGGATCGGCTGCTCCGTTGTTGTCTCGGTCCCCCCCCCCCCTCCACCGTCGACTGTGCGCTGTCTGACAAGAGACCTATCAAGTCCACTGCACTCTTCATCACCATCATCCGAAATCAGGAGCGGAGATGTTAGGCAGCACGGCGACATTGCCATGGTGGACGGTGTGTCAGGTGGCTTCTGGCTAATCCATCTGGCTGGCCAATGAGGATGACTGTGCCATAGGATTACTGAAAGCTGCAGCATAGATCGAAATGGACCTAGTTGACAAGTGCGGCACCGCTTTTTTTCCTATTATGGTCAGAGAATGTGTTGAACAGCCTCTTCAGTGATTTGAATTTGTTAAACACTTGCTGTGAGAGTGGTGTATCCCCCTAGACTCCAGCATCTGTGCAATATTTTGTTACACAACCACATCTTTTACGGTACCAGTCACCTGTCGCTTGATTTCCTCCTCTGCCCTAATGAGCAGCAGCTCCATGACTTCAGCATCCAACCATCGACCATTTGCTGGCAGCCATATTAATGATGTGCTGTGGGATGAACAGCAGTGTCCGTTGAAGGTGGCTGCTGGAGCCGCCGATGGTGCAGCAGGGGAAACTCAGGAGGACAGACATGCAGCGCATGTGCATAGAATGATGACATCACTTACCAGCACCTCAGCATCACCAATCGGTGAAGGTTTTAACATTCCCAGTCAAATAACATGGTTAGGGAGCTTTTCCACTACCCTTGAATCCGGGTGCTAACCAGTTACCTAGGTTGGATTGCTGGGGAATTCAAACAGTTATTTGTCAGGGGAGCACTTCCACCAGCAGAAAACCCGGTTTGATGTGCGTCCCAGGGAAGATTAGCAGGTTATTTCTGCTAGTGGAAAAGGGGTATTGGTGAATAGAGATGGAACATTAGTGTGAAATGTTTAAAGCCTAGATCAATGCTAGTATATTGTAAATGTTTGTCCTTGTGAAGAGCCGTGTCAGACTCTTAAATTACCCCTTTCACACTGCACTTCAACCTGGGTTTTCCTAGGATTGGTGCTTACACACTGAACCCGTGTCCGGCCTGCAAAACCTATGTGTGTCATTAAAAATGACTGAACCCGTGTCTGGCCTGCAAAACCTATGTGTGTCATTAAAAATTGACTTTTTTCATGGCTCACAATGATGTCACAAAGGAAATAAAAGTGAGGGGTGGAGATTGTTCACAGCATTGCAGCAGCATGGCAGACTTCTCTGACCTCATGGATGGTATTTGGAGGTGGCGTGGCTCTAGCCGATGTATTGGCTCCAGATGAAGTACAGGCTATGGCCTGTGTCTCTTCTGCCAATTCAACAGTCGCAACGATACTGTCGTCATGGCCCCCAGGATGTTGCTCCATGGCGTCTGCTGGGTCATCATCTATTAACAGTTGAGACGATGGACAAGTCTGCAATGCTGCTGTTGTCATGGTCCTTCTCAGAAGCCTGGCTGCTTTGCGCAGCTAAATTTGATGACAGCCTGACAGGTGTGGCTAATGCTGTGTATCCAAAAACACCAGCACACTGGTCATAGTGTTTCCAATCTAGGCGTGCCGCACCACTTTTGTGTACCTTCATGAACTGTTTCCGCAGCGCCTTGAGCTTATTGACCACCTGTTGCTGTGTCCTTTTGTAGCCACTGGATGCCAATACCATCGCAATATTTTTGTAGACCACAGCGTCCTTTACGGTTCCGGTGATTTGTCTGTGGATCTCCTCACCCCTAATGTTGAGCAATTCCCTCACCTCATCTGTCCAGAGAGAGAACATATTGCTGTAAAGCAGGCTGTAGAAGTGTGGAATAAACACTGGACAAGTGTGGATTGCAGGCTGTAGAAGTGTGGAATACACACTGGACAAGTGTGGATTGCAGGCTGTAGAAGTGTGGAACAATAGGCTTCTAAAGTGTGGAGCGCAGGCTAGGATGGTGCCTGTGTCCCGTAGTCCGCAGCTCCAGCGTGCTGCTTGTTGGTTTCCGGGGTCAGACTGCTGACCTCACAGGAATTCACCAATAGCGGCATTTCCTAGACAGCAGTGTCGGATGACATGGGTCGGGGCCTTTCTGACCACACAGAAACACGTGTTAGAGCCGT
The DNA here is from genome assembly GCF_055691185.1 of Crinia signifera. Taxonomy (NCBI): domain Eukaryota; kingdom Metazoa; phylum Chordata; class Amphibia; order Anura; family Myobatrachidae; genus Crinia; species Crinia signifera. The sequence goes on from NC_139220.1 coordinate 187,935,634, forward strand.
GTTCAACCCTGGGTTGAAAAGCCGTGTTGCTCAACACGGGTTTTCTGAGTGTGGCGCTTTCATACCGCACCTTCACCCATGTTTTTAAGCCCCGCGAACACGGCAATAACAGTGTTCACAGTGCGGTCTAAAAGCGGTATTAGTTTTGCAAATAAGGGAATGTATTAAGAGGCTTATAAACAAAAAAAGTGTACCAATTGGAGATCCGTTACCTTGAAATGTATCCAAATTAGTTCCCTGGTTTGTTTGTTAGCTGTTAGCCGTTTCTGCACAAGCTATTCTCTTTTAAATTGTAAGATATGTTTTGCATGTTTCTTGATGACACCTCTCAGGGAGCCAACTTCATTAGCACATTTATACACACGAAAGCTAGCCATCAAAGACTTTTTACATCTCAATTTGGGCAAATGGTGGCAGGTCTTGGAACAGTAGTCATACAGAGACAGGTGAGTAGTCTGTGGTGTCAATTGCATTTGCAAGCTGCATGTAGGATAGAAAATGCCAGTGTAAACAATACAATATACCTGCTGTCCAAATATCTTAGAACTTAGACACATCTATTATGCGAGGAGGTGAGAAGACTTTCAGTTCCCTATAAGCTGAACTCTGCTGCTTTGCTTGAAAGCCTTTGGCAGCTGGGTGTAATGTTACATTGTCATTCTGAATACTGGGAAAACTGCTTTTCATACTGAATCTATTTTGATTGAATACTTAATAATGCAAAAATGATAGATGTTGAGACTATTCAGAATTGCTTGGTCCCCCTGTTGTGGTGGTGTATATTTATTGTAGTGCAGACAGGTTATCATGTGCAGTCTTTATATTATACCATTATAGGTATTCTACCCAAAATGCTTTACAGTGTGTCTTTGGCTTGTTGCATTGACAAAAAGTTGGCTTCTTATTTTAAGTATGTCATCTTTTGTTATCGTCTCTGATATTAGCACTGATAGATGTGTTTAGAGGTGCATTAAAAAGTCTTTCTGGAACGGTTTTCCATACCCAGTGACATGTAAGCTGCCATTGGGCCAGATTCAGACCTTTTAGCAAGGCTGCAATTTGTTTGCAGATGGATAAAACCATGCTGCACTGCTGGTGGGGCAGATGTAACAGGTGCAGAGTTAGATTTGGGTACAGGTGTGTTTAATGTGAAATTGCAGTGTAAGAATAAAGCAGCCATTATTTACTCTGCACAGAAAAACAAAATAACTCTCCCAAATCTAACTCTGCACATTTTACATCTGCCCCCACAAAATGTGGAACCTTGCAAACAGGTCTGCATTAGGCCCATATAACTTCTTCCTGAATTTTTACTTAAACATAATGCCATTATTAGGCACGCATGAATGCATATGACCATTATCGGGCGGGCTGGGGTGCCTTCTGTGGCATATGACCATTATCGGACAGCTGGAATGCCTTCTGTGGCATATGATCATTATTGGGCGGGCTGGGATGCCTTCTGTGGCATATGATCATTATCGGGCGGGCTGGGATGCCTTCTGTGGCATATGATCATTATCGGGCGTGCTGGGATGCCTTCTGTGGCATATGACCATTATCGGGCGGGCTGGGATGCCTTCTGTGGCATATGATCATTATCGGGCGGGCTGGGATGCCTTCTGTGGCATATGACCATTATTGGGCGGGCTGGGGTGCCTTCTGTGGCATATGATCATTATCAGGCGGGCTGGGATGTCTTCTGTGGCATATGATCATTATCGGGTGGGCTGGGATGCCTTCTGTGGCATATGATCATTATTGGGCGGGCTGGGATGCCTTCTGTGGCATATGACCATTATCGGACAGCTGGAATGCCTTCTGTGGCATATGATAATTATCGGGCGGGCTGGGGTGCCTTCTGTGGCATATGACCATTATCGGGCGGGCTGGGGTGCCTTCTGTGGCATATGACCATTATCGGGCGGGCTGGGGTGCCTTCTGTGGCATATGTTCATTATAGGGCGGGCTGGGGTGCCTTCTGCGGCATATGACCATTATTGGACGGCTGGGATGCCTTCTGCGGCATATGACCATTATTGGACGGCTGGAATGCCTTCTGTGGCATATGATCATTATTGGGCGGGCTGGGATGCCTTCTGCGGCATAGGACCATTATCAGGTGGGCTGGGATGCCTTCTGCAGCATACAACTGTAATACCTTTTATTTGTAGCCGAAGGTTAGGAACTAGCAGGCCTGAGCAGTAGTTTTGCCAGTGATGAACTTTAAGGAGGCTAGGCAGGCTCATGGCTCAGGGATGCTAGTCATTATCATGGCACCCTGGTACCCACATTTTTTGGCGGCTGGATAAAGCCCTAGAGATGGCAGTAAGTGGTACATGGTTGGAACTATGGTATCATTGGTGTCCACTACACCAGTGGTTTCCAACCCTGGTCCTCAAGTACCCCCAACAGTACACGTTTTCCAGGTCACCCGGCAGGTGCACAGATTATTCAGGCACATTTTAAAAGATCCACAGGTGGAGCTAATTATTTCACTGATTCTGTGTGGAGACCGGCAAAACATGCACTGTTGGGGGTACTTGAGGACCAGGGTTGGGAACCACTGCACTACACCGTACAGCATGTGTGAAGTCTTTAATTTTGTATTTTTTTTGTTAATCTGGGCAGCAGGGGCAGTTTTCCCTGTCCTGGGCTGCTTTTATTTTTATTGTACTGTACCTGAACTTGCCACTAGGTTTTACTTAAGCAGAAGTGCCACTAAGTTAAAAGGTTTCATAATTTACCAGCCATCGGTTTAAAATGGCTTTTTGGAATAGAGGATGGGCTTGGGTGCCCTGTTTTTTTAATCTTTAGGTAAAATGCTACTTGGATATGGCAACATAAATTAAGTTAACCTTTCCAATTTAATTAGTAGAATGGTAATTTGTGTGCAGGCATTTTGGTGATCTCCATTGTTCTTCCACATTATTGTGTAATGCAGGCATGTCCAACATTGGCCCTCCAGATGTTGTGAAACTACACTTCCCAGCATGCTATGAAATAGTTTTAGCATTCTCGAATAGCAAAACTGTGGAAAAGCATGCTGGGATGTGTAGTTTCAAAACATCTGGAGGGCCAACGTTGGCTATGCCTGGTGTAATGTATATATTTTCATGCCACTAACTGCTGGTGCCAGTAACATTGGCAGGTATTCAGAGGAAATGTGGGATACTCTAAAAAAGGTGCGTGATTCATTAACTATCAAATACATTCCTAAAGTAAACAAGGGTAAATTCAATTAAAAAAAGCCACCATGGTTGGACAAAAAAGTAAGGTCAGCTATCAACAATAAAACAAGAGCATTTAAATTCTATAAAAATAACTCAAATGAGGAGGCGTTCGCCAAATACAAATAAGCAAACAACTTGTAAAGGGGTAATCAAAGCAGCTAAAAAAATTATATGAAGAGTGCATAGCCACTAAAAGCCACTGAAACCCCAAGAAGTTTTTTAAATACATAAATAATAAGCATATAATTAAGGAAAACATAGGCCCACTAACTGATATCAGTGGAAAGTGTTACAGAAGATAAGGGAAAAGCAAAACTGTTAAATGAGTTCTTCTCATCAGTATTTACTAAAGGAGAGCAGACTGTGGAACGTACATCTACACCAAATAAACCAGATCTCATTGTTATCACGCCCAAGGAAATAATACTGAAGCTCAAAATCAAAACAAATCACCGGAATTCATCCGAGGGTACTAATGGAATAAAGGGAGGAACTAGCTACCCCCTACATATTATATCTTTAGCAATTCACTATAGTCAGGTAAAGTACCAAAAGATTGGAGAATAGAGGTAGTGCCAATATTCAAAAAAGGAAAAAAGGAGGATCCTACTAATTACAGACCCGTGAGTTTAACATCAATTGGGGGTAAACTTTGAAGGATTTTTAAGAGATAGTATCCAGGAATATTTAGACCATCACTGTCTTCTCAGTACTAACCAGCATGGGTTTGTGAAAAATCGTTCATGCCAAACTAATCTACTAGGGTTCTATGAGGAGGTTAGTAAAAACCTTGATAATGGAAACACTGTAGATGTTGTTTTCCTAGATTTTGCTAAGGCCTTTGATACTGTCCCACACAAGAGGTTGATAAATAAAATGGAGGACCTAGGATTGGGTGAAAATATCTGCAGATGGGTAGGGAATTGGCTATGTAATAGAGAACAAAGAGTGGTGGTGAATAGTGCCGTATCAGATACAATACCAGTACTAAGTGGAGTGCCTCAGGGTTCGGTTTCAGGGCCCATTTTATTTAACATTTTTATTAACGACATAGGGACGGGGGTTACTCTGCAATGTATCCATCTTTGCAGACGATACAAAACTAAGCAAAGTTATTAAAACATCAGAAGATGTCACCACGCTTCGAAAAGATCTTGCAAATCTAGAGGAATGAGCTAAAAAGTGGAAGATGATGTTCAACGTGGATAAATGTAAAGTTATGCACCTTGGGAGACACAACCAGTGTGCTAGTTATAACCTTAGCGCAGAGGAATTGGGTTTTTCAATACTAGAAAAGGATCTAGGAGTCCAAATAGACAGCAAACTGGGGTGTAGTGCCCAATGTAATGTAGCAACAAAAAAGCCAACAAAATTTTAGAATGCATTAAAAGGGGCATGGAAACTAGGGACTCAAGGGTAATCATGCCGCTGTATAAAGCATTGGTAAGACCGCACCTCGAATACGGTGTACAATTCTGGGCCCTGCACTATAAAAAGGACATCATTGAATTAGAAAAAATCCAGAGACGAGCAACAAAGCTTATTAGGGGAATGGAGAATTTAAAGCTACGAAGAGAGATTAAGCAATTTGGGACTATTTACATTAGAAAATAGACGTTTAAGGGGGGACATGCTCAACATGTACAAATACATCAGGGGCCAATATAACTGTCAAACATTTACTACTAGAAAGGAGTCTAGGACGCAAGGGCATGAGTATAGATTAGAACAGGCATGTCCATCGTTGGCCCTCCAGATGTTGTGAAACTACACATCCCTGCATGCTTTGCCACAGTTTTGCTATTAGAGAATGCTAAAACTATTGCAAAGCATGCTGGGATGTGTAGTTTCACAACATCTGGAGGGCCAACGTTGGACATGCCTGGATTAGAAGAACAAAGATTTTGTTCAGCTAGAAGAAACAATTTCTTTACGTCAGAGCAGTCAAACTTTGGAACTCTCTTCCTGGAGAGGTGGTGTCGGCAGACACAATAAATACGTTCAAAATAAGGTTGGACAAACAAATATTGGTTAAAAACATCCATGGGTACATATGAGAAATATAATCTGTCTTTAAAATATCAGAACACACTATACAGCAATGGATAATCTTTTATAACATCCTAGGTTGAACTAGATGGACGCAAGTCTTTTTTTCAGCCTTACCTACTATATATTCAATGCTGCCGGCGAGGGTGTTAAACAGCGAGGATTGCAGAAAACCAGCGATACTCACTCTTTAACCCCCACGCCTGCCGCTTGCTCTATTCAATGTTCTGGGGAAATCCTCGCCGTCACAGGACGGCAAGAATTCCCCAAAACAGCGAGACCCGCAGCTAATGCAGAAAACTCGCTGTATTTAGCCGTGAGTCTCGCTGCTTCTGGAGCCGCATACGCCAATTCCCCCTCGCTCAAAAAAATGGAGCGAGGGGGAATTGGCGTATGAGGGGGCTGCGTTGAATACTGACAGGGTGAGTGGTGACGGTAAGCAGGAAGCCTGCTCGCTGTCGCTGCTCGCCCACAGCATTGAATACCTGCCATTGTGTTTTCTATAGTGACACATTTCCTCATGCTATAGACTTCCTCTGGACAATACGCCTCAGGGGAATTTTGCCACAAGTAATGATTTCATCCACACAGACTGACCTTGACAACTAACCAATGCATATGTTATCATCAGCAGTGGATTTTTATGAAAGTCTGTCCCTTCTCATGCTGGCTTTCTGGACAATGGTAAAATGGGCACTGGAAGAAAGTGAAATAATAAAAATAGGTTATTTCTTAAAAGTTTTATATGCAGTGCCCTAAACCCTATACTACAGTACCCTCCTCTCTTTCTCAATTGAACACACACAAACACTGTTTACCTTTTGCGATAGGATTTTCTAAGGACTAGATTGTGCTAACATGGGGATTTATTTAATTTGACAAACATTTAAACCTACATGGAGCTATTTGTAATATACACTTAGTACGATCATGCCATATTAATAGCGGTACTGGAATTATGGTTCTAATAAAGTGCTTCTCATTACTTAGTTTTACTACCTATATATAAGATGTACCATGTACAATATGGGTACAACAAAAAGGTGGCCTATTTTGTATATTGATGCCATATACATACACTAAACTTTTGTCATCAGTGCTAACCGTTTGAAAGTTTGCGCATCTATCCATTAAAAGCCTGTGGGTGTTGTTCATATTTAGATCAAAACCTTTAAGCCTGCAGACTGTGTTTTAATAAACCTCATGTCTCTGCAAGTGCCTACATTAGCATGTCTAACAGATTGCAGTTTAATTCACTCACCTCTCAGGTACAGAGGGTAACACCCAGGCAAGCGCTGTTTTAACCCCTTCCTGACAGAGCTAGTTTTTGCGTTCCTGACAGAGCCATTTTTTTCAAATCTGACATGTCTCACTTAAGTGGGGATAACTTTTTTTTGCTTTTACTTATCCCAGTGATTTTGAGATTGTTTTCTCGTGACACATTGTACTTCAAGTTAGTGGTAAATTTTCGTCAATACAGTCTGTGTTTTTTTGTGAAAAATACCAAAATATCGTGAAAAAATGGAAAATTTAGCGATTTGCAAAATGTTAAATTTTCTGCTTGTGAGACAAATAATCTTACCACTCAAAATAGTGAATAACTAACATAGACCATATGTCTACTTTATGTTGACATCATTATTTCAACTTCCTTTTAATTTTTTGGGACACTAGGAGGCTTACAATATGAATAGCAAATTCTCAAATTTTCAAGAAAATTTCAAACACTGATTTTTTTAGGGACCAGTTCAGTTCTGATGTGACTTTGAGGGACTTGTATGTGAGACACCCCCATAAATGATGCCATTTCAAAAAACTGCACCCCTCACAGTATTCAAAACAGCATTTTGGAAGTTTGTTAACCCTTTAGGTGTTTCACAGGAATTAAAACAAAGTGTAGGTGAAATTTCAAAATTTCTTTTTTTTTGCAGATTTGCAATTTTAATACATTTTTCTAAGGAACACAGTACATTTTACTAGAGAAATGTGACTAAAAATTGATTCCCCCAATTCTTTTGTTTTCATAAATATCCTATATGTGGCCCTAGTGTGCACGGTGACCAAACCACAGGCTTCATAATAGAAGGAGCACCTACTTGATTTTGGAGCCTCCTTTTTATGAGATTATTTTTTAGGCACCATGTAGGTTTCTAGGCACCATAAGATGCTAAAAGTTAGGAACCCCCCCACAAGTGACCCCATTTTGCAAACTACACCCCTCAGGGAATTCATCTAGGGGTATAGTGTACATTTCAAACCCCCAGGGGTTTCACCAATTGTGGTACAACTGGGCAGTGAAAATGAAAAATTATTTTTTTTACACAAAAATGCAGTTCTGGCTCCAAATTTGTCATTTTCAGAAGGTATGAAGGAGACAAAGCACCCCAAAATCTGTGCCCCAATTTCTCCCGAGTACGGCAATGCCTCACATGTGACCAAAAAATACCAGTTGGGTGCATGGCAGGACTCAGAAGGGAAGGAGTGATTTTTGGATTTTGCAGCTCAGATTTTGGTGGAATTTTGGTGGGTGCTATGTCGCATTAGCAAGACCCCCCAAGCACCAATACAGTGGAACCCCCCCACAAGTCACCCCATTTTGCAAACTACACCCCTCAGGGAATTCATCTAGGGGTATAGTGTACATTTCAAACCCCCAGGGGTTTCACCAATTTTGATACAAGTGGGCAGTGAAAATGAAAAATTACATTTTTTTACACAAAAATGCAGTTCTGGCTCAAAATTTTTCATTTTCAGAAGGTATGAAGGAGAAAAAGCACCCCAAAATCTGTGCCCCAATTTCTCCCGAGTACGGCAATGCCTCACATGTGACCAAAAAAATACCAGTTGGGTGCATGGCAGGACTCAGAAGGGAAGGAGTGATTTTTGGATTTTGCAGCACAGATTCTGGTGGAATGAATGGTGGGTGCTATGTTGCACCAATACAGTGGAACCCCCCCACAAGTCACCCCATTTTGCAAAGTACACCCCTCAGGGAATTCATCTAGGGGTATAGTGTACATTTCAAACCCCCAGGGGTTTCACCAATTTTGATACAAGTGGGCAGTGAAAATGAAAAATTACATTTTTTTACACAAAAATGCAGTTCTGGCTCACAATTTTTCATTTTCAGAAGGTATGAAGGAGAAAAAGCACCCCAAAATATGTGCCCCAATTTCTCCCGAGTACGGCAATGCCTCACATGTGACCAAAAAATACCAGTTGGGTGCATGGCAGGACTCAGAAGGGAAGGAGTGATTTTTGGATTTTGCAGCTCAGATTCTGGTGGAATTTTGGTGGGTGCTATGTCGCATTAGCAAGACCCCCCAAGCACCAATACAGTGGAACCCCCCCACAAGTCACCCCATTTTGCAAAGTACACCCCTCAGGGAATTCATCTAGGGGTATAGTGTACATTTCAAACCCCCAGGGGTTTCACCAATTTTGATACAAGTGGGCAGTGAAAATGAAAAATTACATTTTTTTACACAAAAATGCAGTTCTGGCTCACAATTTTTCATTTTCAGAAGGTATGAAGGAGAAAAAGCACCCCAAAATCTGTGCCCCAATTTCTCCCGAGTACGGCAATGCCTCACATGTGACCAAAAAATACCAGTTGGGTGCATGGCAGGACTCAGAAGGGAAGGAGTGATTTTTGGATTTTGCAGCTCAGATTCTGGTGGAATTTTGGTGGGTGCTATGTCGCATTAGCAAGACCCCCCAAGCACCAATACAGTGGAACCCCCCCACAAGTCACCCCATTTTGCAAACTACACCCCTCAGGGAATTCATCTAGGGGTATAGTGTACATTTCAAACCCCCAGGGGTTTCACCAATTTTGATACAAGTGGGCAGTGAAAATGAAAAATTACATTTTTTTACACAAAAATGCAGTTCTGGCTCGAAATTTTTCATTTTCAGAAGGTATGAAGGAGAAAAAGCACCCCAAAATCTGTGCCCCAATTTCTCCCGAGTACGGCAATGCCTCACATGTGACCAAAAAATACCAGTTGGGTGCATGGCAGGACTCAGAACGGAAGGAGTGATTTTTGGATTTTGCAGCACAGATTTTGGTGGAATGAATGGTGGGTGCTATGTTGCACCAATACAGTGGAACCCCCCCACAAGTCACCCCATTTTGCAAAGTACACCCCTCAGGGAATTCATCTAGGGGTATAGTGTACATTTCAAACCCCCAGGGGTTTCACCAATTTTGATACAAGTGGGCAGTGAAAATGAAAAATTACATTTTTTTACACAAAAATGCAGTTCTGGCTCAAAATTTGTCATTTTCAGAAGGTATGAAGGAGACAAAGCACCCCAAAATCTGTGCCCCAATTTCTCCCGAGTACGGCAATGCCTCACATGTGACCAAAAAATACCATTTGGGTGCATGGCAGGACTCAGAAGGGAAGGAGTGATTTTTGGATTTTGCAGCTCAGATTCTGGTGGAATTTTGGTGGGTGCTATGTCGCATTAGCAAGACCCCCCAAGCACCAATACAGTGGAACCCCCCCACAAGTCACCCCATTTTGCAAACTACACCCCTCAGGGAATTCATCTAGGGGTATAGTGTACATTTCAAACCCCCAGGGGTTTCACCAATTTTGATACAAGTGGGCAGTGAACATGAAAAATTACATTTTTTACACAAAAATGCAGTTCTGGCTCAAAATTTTTCATTTTCAGAAGGTATGAAGGAGAAAAAGCACCCCAAAATCTGTGCCCCAATTTCTCCCGAGTACGGCAATGCCTCACATGTGACCAAAAAATACCAGTTGGGTGCATGGCAGGACTCAGAAGGGAAGGAGTGATTTTTGGATTTTGCAGCACAGATTCTGGTGGAATGAATGGTGGGTGCTATGTTGCACCAATACAGTGGAACCCCCCCACAAGTCACCTCATTTTGCAAACTACACCCCTCAGGGAATTCATCTAGGGGTATAGTGTACATTTCAAACCCCCAGGGGTTTCACCAATTTTGATACAAGTGGGCAGTGAAAATGAAAAATTACATTTTTTTACACAAAAATGCAGTTCTGGCTCAAAATTTTTCATTTTCACAAGGAATGAAGGAGACAAAGCACCCCAAAATCTGTGCCCCAATTTCTCCCGAGTACGGCAATGCCTCATGTGTGACCAAAAAGTGGCAGGACTCAGAAGGGAAGGAGTGATATTTGGATTTTGCAGCACAAATTCTGGTGGAATGATGGTGGGTGCTATGTCGCATTAGCAAGACCCCCCAAGCACCAATACAGTGGAACCCCCCACAAGTGACCCCATTTTGCAAACTACACCCCTCAGGGAATTCATCTAGGGGTATAATGTACATTTCAAACCCCCAGGGGTTTCACCAATTTTGATACAACTGGGCAAAATTACATTTTTTTACACAAAAATGCAGTTCTGGCTCAAAATTTTTCATTTTCACAAGGTTTGAAGGAGAAAAAGCACCCCAAAATATATGCCCCAATTTCTCCCGAGTATGGCAATGCCTCATATGTGACCAAAAAATACCAGTTGGGTGCATGGCAGGACTCAGAAGGGAAGGAGTGATTTTTGGATTTTGCGGCTCAGATTCAGGTGGAATGAATGGTGGGTGCTATGTGGCATTAGCAAGACCCCCGATGCACGGTGAATTGATGGACCTAATAATCCATAGATGTGTGGTATATTTTAAAACACTCCTTTATGCAAAGGCCGGGTTTGTCAGGGCAAGTTTCACAGTGGAAAATAGTTTCCTTTCTTATTCCCCTTTTATAACAAACTTTGCACCTTTTTTGTGTCCTGCCCTTTTTTGCAGTGGAGGGGATTTCGTTGGGAAAATGCTGCCCTGGTACAATACGGGGGCCAGTACTAGAAGTACTGGGGCCCTCTGCCTGCTGGTTCCCAAATATCAGGCCCTTTATGACTTCCTCTTGAAAGTGCATAAATGTCCCCCTCTGGCCGGTAGAACGGAATAGCACGTAAGCGTTATACAGTGCCATCTGGATGATATACACGGCCAGCTTCTTGTACCAGATTTTTGTTTTCCGCAGGGCACTGTACGGCTTCAGTACCTGATCTGAAAGATCCACTCCGCCCATGTACCTATTGTAATCCAGGATACAATTAGGTTTTGAGGTGTGGGTACTGGTACCTCGTACAGGGACGGAGGTGGTACTGTCTCCGTGAATTGTTGTCAGTATAAGGACATCCCTCTTGTCCTTATATTTGACCAACAACATATTTTCAGTGCATATTCCCCTGCTTTCACCCCTTCTCATTACTTGGGCAATGTGCGTTTTTGGGAGGCCTCTTTGGTTCTTGCGCACAGTACCGCAAGCTGCTGTACCTCTTGAACCAAGGGCCTTAAACAGGGGGATGCTAGTGTAAAAGTTATCCACATAGAGGTGATAACCTTTATCCAGGAAGGGGTGCACTAAATCCCAGACAATTTTTCCACTAACACCTACGAGGGAGGGGGGGCATTCTGGCGGTTCAATACTTGAATCCTTCCCTTCATATACCCTAAACCTGTGGGTGTACCCTGAGGTGCTTTCACACAGTTTATACAATTTTATGCCATACCTTGCCCTCTTATTGGGAAGGTACTGGCGGAATTTAACCCTTCCTTTAAAATGTAAAAGGGACTCGTCCACACAAATGAATTGTTGGGGGATGTACATCTCCTCAAATTTGGCGCTGAAATGATCAATGACCGGCCTGACTTTGAATAGCCGGTCAAAGGTGGGATCATCTCTGGGTGGGCACTGTATTATCGCTGTAATGCAGAAATTTAAGGATCATCTCAAAACGAGTCCGGGTCATGGCCATACGGTAAAATGGGGTGCTGTACAGAACATCTGTACTCCAATATTGCCTAATTTCTGGCTTTTTTACTATGCCCATATGAAACACCAGACCCCAAAACGCCATCATCTCTACTGCATCTACAGGGGTCCACCTAGCAAATGATGACGTGGGGTTTTGAGCAATAAACTGCTGGGCATATAAATTAGTTTGGTCCACCATTAAATTTATAAAATCATCAGAGAAAAATAATTTGAAGAAGTCAATTTCTCTGAGACCTGTGGAATCAAATTGGATTCCTGGGATGGCCAAAAACTCAGGAACCTGGGGCTCAAAATTGGCTGGTGGTGGGATCCATACGGGATCAATCATTGGGGGGGGGGGTCTCAGCTGCTCTACGGGGGCGTCTTTGAGGGGGTCCCTCATCACTAGAGGAGGAAGATGAGGTTAACACAAATCCTTCAAATTCCCCGCTTGCATCACTGTCTGTGTCACTGTCAGAGGCAAGCATGGCATATGCCTCCTCCGCTGAGTACATTCTTCTGGATGACTGGGATGACATTTGGGATGACCTTTGGGATGCCATTTTTATTTTTGTGTTTGTGGTTGTGAAATGTTTCAACACGTGTATAGTGTAGGGGGGGGTACAAACTTTATTTCAACCAGGTAGTGTGTATGTAGTGCAGAAAAAAAAAAAAAAAAAAAAAAAGGTCCTGCACCAAAAATTGAGCACAGATGTTAGTCAGTAACGACCGTCACTGAACAGCGCTCAAAGGCAACAGGAATTTATTAAAAAAAAAAAAAAAAAAAAAGGTCCTGCACCAAAAATTGAGCACAGATGTTAGTCAGTAACGACCGTCACTGAACAGCGCTCAAAGGCAACAGGAATTTATTAAAAAAAAAAAAAAAAAAAATCAACCCTGTGCCGAAAAAGCTGATCAGTGATGTACGTCACTGATCAGCGCACAGTGGCCACAGGACACCCACAAAATCACAGTGTGTGTAAAAATACCCACAGCACCCTCAAAAAAAAAAAAAAAGGTGAGGGGCAGCAGGTGCACAACCTTTGGTGCAACTGGCAGGTATATATTTCCTGCAGACACAAAATATAGCACTCTATCACTCTCTGTCACTCTCTCTCTATCTCTCACTATCTATCACTCTATGACACTGCAGCACTGACAGGAATTTACAAACCCCTGCACCCCCAAAAAAGTTGCTGATCACCTCAGATATAGTGATCAGCACAAAAGGCGGGGGCAGCAGACACAAAATTTAGCACTCTCTATCACTCTCTCTATCTCTCTATCTCTCTATCTCTCACTATCTATCACTCTATGACACTGCAGCAAACCCCTGCACCCCCAAAAAAGTTGCTGATCACCTCAGATATAGTGATCAGCACAAAAGGGGGGGCAGCAGTCAGTTATATAAAAAATATATATCACAATCTGTCACTATCTCTCTATCTCTCTCTCTCTATCTCTCTCTCTATCTATAACTCTATTACACTGCAGCAAAATATAGCACTCTCTGTCACTAGGCCTCTCTATCTCTCTCTATCTCTCTCTATCTCTCTCTATCTCTCTCTATCTCTCTCTATCTCTCTCTATCTCTCTCTCTAGCTAACTGCAGCAGCACAACACAGCACAACACAGCACAACACAAGTAGCAAGATCCAGGCAGTGATCAGGTAAGTATTTTGCACGGTTTGCACGGATCAGGTCAGTATACTGCGGCAGCCAGGCACGGTGACCACACTGCACGCAATTCCAGACCGGAATGGCGTCTGCAGTGCAGTCACCGTTAGTTTAAACCCCCCTCCATGGCTGTGATTGGTCCGACGAACCAATCACGGCCTTTGGGGGCGGGCGGGGTGAGGTGGGGTGACACCAGTGTCACCCTTACACCCCACGGTGATTGGTGCTGTACTTTACAGCACCAATCACCTCCGATCCCATGTCACCGGCGAACGTTATTCGCCGGTGACACAGAAAACGCTGTAATTGGCTGTTCACACTGAACAGCCAATCACAGTGATCGGCGACGGGGGGGCGGCATCGCAGCCCCCCCCGGGCACGCAGGGACATGTCTGCTGTCAGGGACAGCAGACATTGTCCCTCTGTCACTGCGTCTCTAGACGCAGTGACAGTTTTCAGCCATGACGTATATATACGTCATGTGTCGGGAAGTACTTCCCGACCATGACGTATATATACGTCAAATGTCGGGAAGGGGTTAATATGCTGAGTAAAAGCAAACCTATCCCAAAAGCTGCATCTGAAGTGTTCCCCTGCCACTATAAAAGTCTAGACAAGGCCTTAGCTTAGTTTCCTACAGCAGGTACTTCTGTAAGTAAGGATGATGCTTCCCACCTTGTAGACTCTTAACCTTGAATATGTACATCACAAAGCATAGCATGTTTGAAGGGATTGCTGTTCGCCATGGCTCTGTCTGGTACTCATATTGGCGAAAAAGATTTGTCAAACCTTCTAAAGAGGTGATGTTGCCCATAGCAAACAATCACATTATAGCTATTATGTTTTGTAGACTATAGTAGATTTCTATATACATAATTATTCAAACTCCAGCGAGCGATGCCAGATTGCTCCGCACACAGCAATGTGTGCTGAGCGATCTGGCAGGGCCAGTGTGCTCCAGTAAGAACACTGGCGATCTGATTAGATTGATACTGCATGCAGTATAAATCTAGCCAGGCGATCGCTATTGCTATGGCCCCAACACATGGAGTGAGATTTGTGGTAAATTTTTTAAGCAATCTAGTGTTATCGCTTAGAAAATAACCCAAAATCTCTCTGTGTAGGCCCCATAACTCTTCAATGGTCTTTAGGCATGAGGAATTAACCAGAATTTGGGCGGTTAAGAGACTCCTCTGTTAAAAAAAATAATAATTTTAACCGTAACCCTGTTTCAGTTTGGCTGAGTTGCCCTTAGGCAGGTTTCTCAAAATGCACTTTTCACTTTGTCAGTTGCCCTTTGGCACTTGCTGTGCTTGAGCTGTCCTTTTTGGAAGATGTGCACTTCAGTAAATATTAAAATAAGAATATATTTCTAACAGAGCAGCTTGAAAAGGCATGGAATGCTGTGTTTCTCCATTACATAGGGTTGAACTGGCTGACCTGTTCTGATGATGTGGTTTTCCTTGCTCCTTTCTTGTCCTGTTACTCTGTTATATAACCTGTAGGGCTCTTTTGTCCGCATTCCATAATAAAATGGAAAGTGAACAAGCTACTCTAAGAAATAGACTAAATTTGTTCTAAAGTAATGTAAACGGATTCCTCATTTACTTCTAATTCTTATGAACTAGAATGCATAATAGCTGGCATTTAACTTGACATTTTATTCATAGAAACATAATTGTTAAATATAAATAAAACTGCAACATTGCATTTTTTAACGGATATTTTGATCTTCCAGCAATGTTGGCGCTTAAAGGGTTAATAAGGTTGCTTGGCAATTTTCACACCTATTTTGACTCATTTCTTTGGCACTCAAAGGGTTAATACTTGATGATTTGACCTCAGTGGTGGTGTCTATTGGAATGGTGCTGGTGTGACTCACAGCATAAGATTGTACGGTTTTGGTATTTAGTTATTACAGGCTGTATATAGAAGTTGATTATCGAACGCATTTTTGGGGTGAAGTACTTGGTAACAGCAGGAGATCTTCTATTTGTAGGGTAGTCTGATGTGAGTTGGCTCATGTAAACTCATTCTCCCTCTCCTACACTCTCAAATACCTTTCTTTTTTAGAGACCGCCTGAATACAATAGTGGATTTAAATAAACATCAAAGTACATCACTAATATGAATGTTACAACCAGTAGAAATCCATATCCTGCCCTACTATGCTTTAAATGTTAAGGTGGTGGCTGCTTTAAGTCATTTGGAGTGCAGTATCCTTAGTGGTACGTTTCCATCTCCTGATTAATACAAATTGGAATTCCAACAATGGCATGTGTACAGCAGTCAAAGTTGAAAACTGACATCTTAAAAGCTTTTTTTCTGTGTTTTCCGTAATGCATCATCTTTTTTTTACCAAGTTAATGGTTACTAAATAAATTATAAAAACTTATGCTTAATTGTTCAAACTTATACTTCATAATTAATTTGTCAGCAGTATTATTGGGGTAATTAGCACTGGCTTTTCCATTTACGGATCTAAAGCGTTCTTCTTGCATTGAGAAATAGAAATATGAACATTAACCAGCGCTCAGTACATTACATCTGTATCCTTAATGTCCACTCCAAAGGCATCCTTGGCAGTTTGAGCTTAATAGTTTGTGATTTAAATAAATAGACCTTGAGTTAGTGCATGTTGTTCTACAGATAACCTTGTATCGAAGTCCAAAAAGCACATTTCACCATTCTGATTTGAACTCCAGGTTTAGAGCAAATTATCTGATCATTCATCAAGCACACAAACTGATTTCCAAGCCTATAGCTACAACGTTGTTTTTTGACTCCGATATAGCTGGAGTGCCTTAAAGATAATGTATGAATTTTCTTATATGTTTGCGCATTAAACTATTATGTTCCTATTAAAATTCTGTCTATGGACATAAAATATTTATTTAAAGTCTTTAATGCGCGGTTTTTTTGGTCCTGTATGCTACACCAATACTGTGAGAAACCGCGGTGCGCCGTCCTGTTTGCGGCCACGCCCATTACCTTCCCGCTTGTCCTCACTGCATCGCAGGCCCACTGCCTGTGTCATTTCTGGCTGTGGATTATGGTGCAATGCCCCCTTGGGCCTTGTGCGCCATCCCTTGCCAGTTCCACGCTGGTCTCTTGCTGCATGGGCGCCGCCATGAAACCTGAGGCCAGCTGACAGTATGGGCCAATTGTGCGGTCTGCTGGCCTGAACTCTGACCTGTACACATGTTAGAACCAAGGTATTCTCAGGTACATCCTGGTTCTGATTGAGGCTGCAGCTTGCAGCCTATCATGGACAGACAAGAGGGATATAAGTCAGGGTTCTGGCTCTACCTCCCTGTCTTGAACAATATCTCATTCTGTTCTGTGTGACTGCTCCTGTGTCAGAGTTCCTAGGCTCCAGGCTACCCAGTGCTCCCAGCGTTACCATCTACTGTGTCCTGCTGATCTTGTTAACCCTTTAACTGCCAGGCACTCCTGCTTATTCCATCCCTGTGGTAGTGTGTGCCTAGCCATCCCTAGCAGAGGTCACTGCTGGTCCTGGCTAGCTATCCCTGCTAGCTCTAAGGTTAGTCACCTATATTAGCTCCCAGGCCAATCTCCTGTTTCTTGTGTCAGTGTCCTGACCATTGACATCCTAGGTCGATCACCAGCTGCTGTGCTTCACCATAGACTATTACCATCAGTGTCCTGGCTGTCGACATCTCAGGGAATGTATACATTGCTGGCACAGGCCAGCAACTGTATACATTGCTGGCACGGGCCAGCAATGTATAAGTTACCGCTGCCACTGGCCACCAATGTATTTTTTATGGCGGTAACGTACATTGCCAGCAATGTTCACATTACGCCACCAATGCATATTTTATTATGGCGGGAACGTATACATGGCTGGCGCTGGCCAGTCATGTATACATTACTGCTGCGGCTGGCCACCAATGTATACTTTATTTAGGGTCACCACACATCCGAGATTACTCCGGACAGTCCAGTAATTAAGCTCGATGTCAGAGTTCAGGATGAATGGCATTCACAGATTACAGAATGTCTGGGAACAAGCAGAGTCTGGCACCAATGCTAATTACTCACACTCCACGGCACCTGATGCAGAGTGTACGTGCACTACAGGCAGAGATGGCTGGCCCGACGGCTGCCTCTCTAACTGCTCTTAAATTCCCCCATGGCAACGAGTATGAAGACTCTGACATTGAGCAAGAAACCCGCAGCAATTAACATCTAGGTAAGCGGCACTAATGTGGCATAATATGCAATAGCCATAACGGTGTGTGGTATTATATGTAATGGGCATAACAATGTGTGGCATGTGTAATGGGCATTATGGTATGTGACATATTGGGCACAGTGTATAGCAGAATGTGTGGCATAATGTGTAAGTGGCATTACTGTCTCACAGTGCTGAGGTTATGGGTTTGATTCCCACCATGGCTCGAACTGTGCGGAGTATATTCTCCCCGTACTTGCGTGGGTTTCCTACGGGTACTCTGTTTTCCTCCCACAATCCAAAAATATACTGGTAGGCTAATAGGGGCCCAACAAAAATAACCCTACAATGTCTGTGTGCGTGTACATGTGGTAGGGAATATAGACTGTAAGCTCCACTGGGGGGGGGCGGGAGCAAGGCTGACATCACTTAACGATTGCATCATTTTAGCCCCGCCCCCTCTCTGCGGACCTGCGATTTCAGGTAACTAAACCAGTGGGCTATGGGGGAACGGGGGCAATTACCCGAATGCGAGAGACTTGCCCACCTTCCCGATTTTCCGGATTCTCCCGGGCCATTCCGGGAGGGTAGGCAAGCCTGGATATATCTTTCAGAGAATTTGGCAAAGTCTTTTGAAATGAAAATCTCCTAGTGTGTATGGCCTTAAGAATGAACAAACTAAGAATGAACATTCTTTCTTAACGAAAGCTCCACCCACCATTGTGGCTATATTAGAAAATGCTTTCACACCATGGTTATTCATGGTGTATGTATTTGACTTGATTTATAAAACTGCAAACTTCAGAAAGGATCTAACCAGCTTATGTTGTTATAGAAGGGGTACAGTAGTTTTTAACCAGGATTGGTCTTTTAAATTATCTTGACAGAGATCATAGCTCAGGATGCAGTTAATGAAATCTGAGCCTGCAGGTTTTTTTTTTTTTAAAGTTGTGTATCCAGTGACCTCATTAGAAAAAAACATCAGTCGTAAGCAAAAAAAAAACTTACAATTTTTTTGGTGCATTGACTACTTTGTCTTCTGGGATTTGTACAGACCTGATTTAATAGCCAGTTAAAATAACAATGATCTCCCTTGTTTGAGGAACATGGGGTCATCTTGTATATTGATTGTATTAACTTAGAAATTGTGTTAATTCCTTTAATGTGACCTAGTCCTAGCCTGTAGCACTCCCTCCTTTTTAGATATGACACAGAGCTGAGTACTTGTAATGTAGCAGGGTGGGTCAATAACCCATTACTGCGTGAATATCGGGTCTAATATCTTGGTCCAATTACGCACATTTTAATAGGTACTTGAAGATATGCGTGCAGTGGTACTGTGACTTAATTGCCCAGGGTAATGAAGTATGATGACCTATTACTGCTCTGGCTGTGATATACCATGTAAGCTCTTTTTTTATTCAATATCCCCTCTGGTTATTTTTGCATAAAACAAACTGGATTAATGCTTGTTTGCACACTGTTTGCCTCCAGTCAGTTGTATAAGTTTCCCAGCTCCCTCCAGTATCATACAGATTGAGCTGCTGCTCATTAACGTAGCATTATGTTTTAGAGATTGCCTCTCACACATGCAGTTTACTTAGTGCAGTCATTTCTTTTCATATAAAACCCAGTTATCTTACAGCGTGCTAGAAGGCTATTAATGAGCAAATTATTTGCTTTATGCCTTCATGTGATCACTGTCTGTTTTGCGGCTTTGGATCCATTACAGTAAAGTCACCAGTGTACATGAAGAAAAACCTTTGTCTGTGGTTTAAGATATGTCTATGGCCGAAGTGTTTTTTTTTTAAAGGTCTTGGGATCTGGAGCTTACATTTCTTATGTAAATTGCCTGTGCTTGTGTATAGATTGTGTAGTTACATACAGACAAATTGTAGGAGGGCCCTGCTCGCAAGCTTACACTTTGTTAACCCTATTTCTATTTGTAAAGCACCACGGAACCTGCTGTGCTATACATCGATCTGTTAAGAAATAAAATAAATAAAGCAAAGTGTGCCTCGCTTTAGAAACAGTGGGAAAGATTTATTATAGTGGCACGTTAAAAGTTCCTGCTTTGCCTCATTAGCGAGGCAAACAGGAGGGGAGACCGTCAAGGTGTATGAACATCTTGCCTGCCGAAGCGGGAGTGCGAACTCCCCCCGTCCAGCGTTGCCGCCTCCTGCTGACAGCGCATCAGTTAACACTGACGAGCCCCCCCCCCCCTGGTAAAAATAAAACGGATTGTGTTTTGGGATACCAGTTTTTCCAGTTTAGAAAGGAAAAATGGATTGTCCTTGATAAATTTCCTTGGAATTCTTTGAAGTCTTCAATCCTAGATTTCTGGTTTTCTGGAAAAAAAGAAAACCCTGTTGTACTGTGGTGAGCCATCCACACATCCACCTGATTACCCAGAGAAACTCCTTTTACTTAAGGAAACTCTCCCACATTTGACTAAACTACCTGACTTGGCCACTCACCACAAGACAGAGTTGTTAGTAGTAGGTAAGCACCACTGTAATTTACCCTACAAAAGAAAGTTTGCTACACCGCGCACTGATTATTGAGCTTTCAGAAGATTGAACAAGTGCCACAAATGGACTCCCAACATCAACCGTACAATCCCAGCAACCTCCACAACCACTTTCCTTTTGAGCTGTGGTGGTGTGGGGGGGGGGGGTGGAAGATGTATCTCACTGGTGAGATTGCAACCACCCATTGCTCAGGGATGCTGCATCACTCAGTAGGTACATGCTCAAGCGGAAGGTCAGGTCATTTGAACTTTATACGTACAGAAGGTACTCACTGTAGTACACTACTCCCCAGAACTACTACACACTCATAATGTCAACTTTAAGTTTTTTTCTACCCACAGACCCCATTTAAGGGCTACAATTCCTGAGCTTAAACATAACTTTAAAGATAATAATCAAACCTTGGTGAGAGGTAAAGGGCTGATGTACCAAGCATTGGTGAGATAGTGGAGGGATAAAGGTCAGGCTGTTAAAATTAGGAGCAGATTGGTACTTGATCTCTCTCCATTTTAACTATCTGCAAAGCTTGGTACATCTGCCAACAAGTACCACCAAATGTTTTTTTATCAGAAATTGATTGGTTAGTATTTTCTCTCCATTACACATACTAAAAATACAATAAGCCTGCTACATGCACATAATTAAGGTTCTGTAACCAACCACTTACCTCTGAACAAAGCTACAAGATGGGACCTCTCCAGCTAGAGCAGTTGAGTGCAGTGCCCTACACCATATGTACTAGTGAGGACTCCTTACCACAACATATTTGTTTGTTTGATCTGGATGCTGTATTCTGCACAATCAGTCATTGAGATGTCTGATGTTGGACGTTAATGTTGGGATGGGAAAAACATTGCTTTCTTCCAAGGCACAGGGTGAGATTTAATTTTAGTTTTACCCTGAAAAGGATGGATTGTTGTCTGCTCTGGGCAGGTTCACTTAGACGTTGAGGATGTGTCACTGCTGAGAGAAAAACACAGTAGTGCTGGATTAACACTCTTAGTGAATTAAACTGCAAAGTTCAGTTGTTGCATTCTGCCTAAGAGTGAGCATGAATGTGACAGAAATATCACAAGCAGATCTGTAATGTTGCAGCCATATGTGATCTTAATAAGCAACTGACTTATAAGTAGTTTATTGAAATAGGAGAAAGTAATGGAGCATAATGTCTGTAGCTCTAGAAAAATGGTTCTTTTCCAGCAAGGTCTAATATATAATCTCCAAATGCAGTTGGCGGAAGGAATGGCTTGGATGCTTTCACTTTATCTAGCAGTAGCTTTCATATTTTTTTTCTTTACTGTTTTCTCTTCTCACATTAGGGGAAAAAATGTAATCTTATTTTTCTCATCAATCTTCGATATGTTCCTCCAGAAGGCTCGTTACAGTTTACAGCTAACTGCCCTCTACACACGACTGGCAAAACATCCTTGATTTGCACTTCCCAGGACAATACATTTTTCTTTTCCCTACTGCCTCATGAACTTTGGCAGTAGGTTTAGGGGATAAAAGGTGTATTCTACGCAACCTATTTTTTTTTAAGTATTCAGGTCTTATAATGCATGTTGCATTGCTTACCTAATTCCATTTAGTGTTGAGGGAACTCAATGCATTTTTATTTTTCAGAACTTTTCTTTGCTTGATATCATACAACAAATCTTATAGAGGGCAGCTAAAACCTCAAATGCCAAACCATGGTAAATTTAGAGTAACCTTACATATTAGCATTATGATGATATTGGGAATTTGTAAGGTCCAGTTTAGTAGAGATTCTTAAGGGGCATATATACGGGGCAATTTTAAATTGTCATCTTAAGCGATCTGATTAGATTGCGTAGATGTGAAGCATGGTTCATTCCCTGTTGAAATCCCAATGTGCAGTGCCGCAGGTCGTCATCGTCAAATTGTTGGCCTGTGCTAACCAGAATGGTACATTACAGTAAATACAATAGGGGCTTATGGGTTAAAATCTTTCTCTTTCTGGATTGATGTGTTGACTGTAAGATTTTCATCAGTGCAAGCTTTTCATCCTGTGACTATTAGAATGCAGTGGAGGCTCATTTAGCCTTTTAAGGGGCCCTAAGCCAGACACAGATTTTGGGTCCTCCCTTCCCCATACAATCCATAGCACTTTATCTTGTTACCACCACCGCTATAGCTGAGCCTGCTGTGTTAGTTCCTCCTTCCCTCACAATCCCATCAGCCGGCAGCAGGCCACGTCATATCTGCAGCAGGTGGAGACTATGAAGCCTCCTTTCGGGCAGCTTAGAAAGTTTCTGCTGGTCTCATCTTCCTGCCTACAGCAGCTGCACTACTGCTGGTGGTGGAGGCTGCATGTGAGGAGATTTTGTACCTCAAACACCAGGGGCAGTCATTATACTTTTTTTTTTTTTTTTTTTAAATGAACTACCAATGGTAATTCACCCACTGTGGGAGGTATTGTTGCAGTTTTAGAGAGAAGGAAGCCAAAAGGGGCCAACAATAAAAGGGAAAGAGACCAGTGCAATAAGTAAAATGGGTACTGGGGGGGGGGGTGGAGGGGTAGAGACAGAGAGGATAGATGGGAACATTGCGGAAATTAAATAAAGGTATAGTCTTTACAATGATACCGCCTTGGGGCTTCTCTTGGCCTTCTAAAGTAGGATGTTACTCATTGAGCAATTCTTCACTTCAGTATAGTCTTCAGTCTCAGAGGCACATGGAGTACCATAAGAAAAGGCAGGAAAAAGGAGAGGGCCAGGGGCAAATACAGGATTTGTAAGGGGTTGTTTTCACATGTGTTTTTAGGAAAATTTAATTGTGGCTGAAGGGGGGCAAAATGCTGTTGCCCTGATTCTTCGATGTTGGTGCAGCTGCCAAACTTGTCCAGCCAATTTGCACCCCTCGTAAGTGCTCACTACTCTATGGTGTGAGAATTGGATAAGTTGGGGAAACACCTGGTCTCAAGGCGCTGCATGCAGATGTATTTGGTTTTTACATGCACAAGCTGCATCATGGCAGTGGCGTCACTAGGGTTGGTGTCACCCCCCCCCCCCCTCCCAATTTTTTTTTTAATAAACCAAAATGGGGGCGTGGCCTATCAGCAGGGGGCATGGTTGTACTGTGTGCTTGCAGATTGAGTCAGCACACCTATTCCAATCTTCCAGTATTATAGCAATGCTGTATAAATTGATTGATAGATCAGTCCCTGCATTTTTACAGGCTACTTAAATCATTAAACACTGTTTATCCGTAATGCCAATTACATATTATGCCGCACACAGTGATGCCAATTACACAATAAGCTGCACACCGTGATGCCCATTACGCTGCATACCATAATGTCAATTACGCAATACGCCGCACACCGTGATGCCCATTACACTGCACACTGATGCCCATAATTACGCCACACACCGTGATGCCAATGACACAATACGCTGCACACCGTGATGCCAATGACACAATATGCTGCACACCATGATGCCCATGATTACGCCACACACTGTGATGCCCATTACACCGTACACCATGATGCCCATTACACTGTGCACCATGATGCCCATTACACTGTGCACCATGATGCCCATTACAACACACCGTGATGCCAATTACACAATACGCCTTACACTGCACACCATGATGCCCATTATGCAGCACACCGGGATGCCAATTATGGGGGCCTCAGGCCTAGTGCCCGGCTGTGGTGCCACGGGCCTAGTGCCCGGCTAATTGAAGCCACGGGCCTAATGTCCGACCTAGTGGGGCCACCGGGGAGTCCTTAGGCCAGGAGGACCCAACCAAATAAACAAAGGGCCAGGAGGGCCCAACAATTATATGCTCCCTGGCCAAGAGTGCCCGACTAACGCCCACAGGCCGGAGGGGCCTGAAAGTACCCACGGGCCTAGTGCCCGACACCCGGTGGTCTAGGGTAGGGGTAGGTGGCCCAAGGGCCGCCTACCTGGGTTTGGGAGAGGCCGCAGGGGGAATCTCCTTCAGCTCTTCTGCTTTCCACCCCTGCTGGCCTCTCCGGTGATGGCCGCCATCTTCTTTCTTTTGCCGCTGGCCTGTCCTGGCCAGCGACGGCGCCGCTTCCTTTCTTCCTCCCGGAGGCGCCGGAGATCTTCTGGCTTGATCCCAGCGTCTTCTGGCCTCTTTAGCGGCCGCCGGAGCTCTTCTCTCCGTCGCCGCCGTCCTTTTCCTCCAGCTCTACCTTCTATCTTCAGCCGGGGCGCTCCGCCGGCGTGGGTTCTTCCTCCTTTGTGTCCTTCTGGGTAGCTCAGACCCGACAATTGTCAGTTTCCTGCAAACGAGTTTTAGATGAACAGATGCCTTTTGGCTGATCTAAAACGCTTTTACACTAACTTTGCTACATACCTGTTATTACAAGGAAACTGACAATTGTCGGGTCTGAGCTACCCAGAAGGACACACTATGTATATAAATGGTTAATAAGGTGGATGTAGATGCTTCTTTTATAAATTGATTATAGCATTCAATAATCCTTTTTTTAAGGTGTATTTAAATTTTGTTTTAATATTTTTATTATCATGTATGCTATTTAATTACTTGTATAAATATAAATAAAATAAATTCGATCAATACAGTGCGCTCTCTGGTATTACCATTTAAGGTTCAGAGAAAATATATATATTTTTTCTGTATTTTTGGGAGCAGCAATTAAGCTGTGGTTGATACCTAACGATATTAATTTAACTATATCAAAATAGTGTGCCTGATTATACCTCTGATAGGTATAGATCATATGAGAATAGTGAGCTTGTAGATTTCCACCTTCCCAAGCCTAATACACCCCCCCCCCTCTTATCCTTGCATTCACAAAATCTGTTAACTGTATGGGTGTTATGCGCTTAAATGCCTCCCTTAGTACGATTGGGAGGCATGCAATATTTTCTCCAAATATATCAATTATCCTTCCTATCCACATGCATGTGATAACCATTAACTCTGAAAGTCAGTGCTGTCCCTGCTCCTAAATACCTCCTCCAACTCCTGACTCTCAAACCTCTTCAGCACCATTCTTAACCATTAATCTGTCACCTACAGTATGTCTGACTGGCTCTGGACCTGTGTGCTGTGCCAATCGTGGCGTACAGGTTCACCCAGTGCTCTCTGTCCTAATGGTCACATACAAGTTAAAAATGACCCTTCAATGCAAAGCAGTGACTAAGCATATACCACTGCATGTCACTGTATTTTATTTCCTATATGAGTATTGTTACAAGGGGTTGATGGCTGACTGTCAAATACCTGATGCAGAATATTCCACTATATACTCAAGATATGGGGTCCTCAAACTATTTTGCTCTAGGACCCCATTAGACAATATTAATTCCAGGACCCCACCATGTTACTACAGAAGGTCATCACATCACATGTGTAGTCAGCACATGGCAGCATTGTTGAGGCACAATGATGGGAGGAGGAATAATAAACAATTCAACAGATTTTTCAGACTCCTTGAATCACTGACTGAGATTAGCAAAGTCATTAGCCTGATGGTCAGCAACATGGAGGCGCGACCCCATGCTGAGAAGGTCAGGACCCACAGTTTGAGAACCGCTGCTCTAGATTTCTGCCTGTGCCTATTTGAGGTTAAGATGTTGCAGCGAACACACATCTTTGCATCTTCTTAAGATGCTGCTTGAACAAGCAGCAATTTAATAGAATGTAGTTTTCAATTCATATTCTGTATTGCGTATAAATGAAGTCGGGCCTTATTCATCACTTTTGAGTGGTGGCCAGGTTTGTACTATAGTATAAAATTATTATTAGAGTTTAAAATTAACTGTTTGCCTATACGATAGGTTTCTGGTCTAAGATAGTGTGGTTTTACATTAGCATTTCTTTCTAAAGCACATTATAGTTTGTGTATACGTAAGGCCTCAAATTTCATCCTCAAAATTCTTTCTTTTTGCAGGTAAATGTGAATGTGGATTACATCCGATCAGCCAGTACAGCTACAGAGACCGTCCCAGCATTTTCTGAGCGTACCTGTGCTACAATCACCATTGGTGGCATGTAAGTAATTTGGTTTGTCTCAGAGTGGACTGTTCACTAATAAACTTGTCATTAAAGATCAAGGATAAAAGTTCCCCACTAATATATTGGTCCCCCTCTGCATCTAAAAAAAGGCTTTATTAGTGTTTTTATTACATGAGCACTTGATATTATTCATAAGATCATGAAACCTCCAGTGCTCATTTTGCTATGCAGTGCTCTGTATTGGACAGTAATGCACATACCTGCTATATGGTTAATGCTGATTTACACTCTCCAGTCACTAATAAGATCCTTTCACAGCATCTGCTCTCTGTGCAGATTGTTTTTGCCTGGGTCTCTAAGGAGAAGTTTTATTTCCTATGTTTCTGGAAATAGGTAATTTGTCATAGGTGCTAGTCTTGGAAACATCCCAAAGTGCTTTTGGCCATACTCTGTACCAGAGAGAGCCCTTTAAGACAATGGAACATTATCCCGGGAGCTGCTAAACCAACTGGAACGTAGAAATTACCCTTATCTGCCAGTAACACACAAATTGAAACATGTGCTTACAAAGCCAATTCTTCAGAAGGATTAACTCAGTCTAGCTCTAACCCCTGCTGCACTCAACAGGATGAGGTTACAGTTCTACAGTTGGCACCGTTTTCAAAGTGACTTCCCTTGTTGCTAGGTGTTTTTGGGTATAGAGTGGTTTTTAGGGCAGATTTTAATCTTCAACTGCAAATCTTATTAGTTCTATGAAGTAGGCAATAAATATATTTTATGAGTGAGACTTTGGTAAGCCATGCTGTTAAGTGGAAAACACATATTCATAGTTTAAAAATGATAGATAAGATGATTGAAGAATGTCTAAGCATTTATAATCCATATGAAGTATGGCTACACATTTTCTGTTTCAGGGGCAAGATCTACTTACATTTTAAATGTTCATGTGTTTTTTTCCACCTTTTCCTTTACTGAAAGCATAAATATACAATTTAATGTGCATGAAGGACTTGTTCGTGGGTGTGATTGATATCTATGTATATATATGTATGGATATATATGTATATATCTTTACTGTAAGTAGTGAGGCTTAATGTTGATCACAATGAAACTGCATGTTAGATCAATCCTGCAAGAGACGATCATGCAATGCGCATGTGAAATGTTAGCAATGAAAGACTAATCTGGTCTTGGAAACCACCAGGTTTCATTCCCTCTGATTTCCTAGGTAACTATGTACATTTATATTTAATAATAGTACATTCTATTTTTGGCTCTGTTAACATCTAACAGCCAAAATTGTAACAAATCTCCTTGCCCGGATGAAGTACTCCCTAGGATACTAAAATAATTGAGTTCACTCATAGCACTACCATTATATCTGATATCATGGCTAATGTAGAAGCAATGTGAAAAAAACTAACAAAACTAACCCTTAATTATAGACCTTTCAGCCCTACATCCATTGTGGGGAAAATATTAGAATGAATAAGAGTATCCAAAATTTAGAACAGGAGAAGGTGATATGTAAGGCTCAGCATGGGTTTCTCAAAAATAGATCATGTCAGACTCATTTTAATTAGCTTCTGTGAGGAAGTCAGTAGGGGGATGGACTTGGGGAAATTTGTTCATATAGTACTTCTTGATTTTGCAAAAGCTTGTGACATGGTGCCTCATAAAAGGTTATTAATACAAGTAGGTAATTTAGGGTTAGGAGATACAATTTGTAATTGGATTAAATACTGGTTGCACAACCGGACAGTGTGTTAAATGCCTAAATTCCAGATTGAATACCACAAGGTTCTATATTGGGACCCACCTTATTTAATATATTCATTGATGATATAGGTAGTGACATAGTGAGTAAGTTTTCAATATTTTCGATGACATGAAATTAAGTATTGAAACTAAATCAGTATAGGATGTGGATACACTAGAAAGTGACTTAATTAAGCTTGAAAGGTGGAAAATGCAATTTTACATTAATACATGTAAAATTTGTTATGGGAACAATAATGAACAAGCTACTTACAGGCTAAATTGATTTATTATAGGGAATTCTGCTGTGGCTAAGGACTTGGGGTCATAATAGACGATAAATTGGGTAATAGAGCACACTGCTTAAGTGCAACAGCTAACAAGACACTGCCTTGCATTAAAATCTTGCCTTAGATCCTACACATATATAATTTTGTATATGAATCTGGGAATATGAGGAGGCTGCTGCTCTGCTTTTGTAAACAGGCAGTTGCTATGTTGAAGGATTTCTCAAAAACACACACTACACATTTTGTAGAATTTTGTATTGGTGCATGCAGACTTGTCTAAAGTTTAAACCCATAACCTATATGAATAAAGTCCTTTGCTTTATCCCAAATGTATTACCCTTTCCAAGGAGCAAATTCCCAATTTTCTCCTGATACTGACCCATCTGGTTTCATAGTGTAATTGTCATTTTCTGTTCATAGACCAAATTCAGTATATCTTTTGCTGATTCTGTATTGACTAGGCTTCCCATCAAAAATATCTAGTGAAAAATGATTTTTTTCTTGGTAAAGAAACTAGTGCCCATATTTAATTGTATATGTATTTAATATATGATACTGTATATATTTTTATTTGAAAACTCTGCATACCCAAGGGGCAAAAATGCCCAGTGTGTATGCACCTTTTAAGCATTTAATATTTTCAGGCATTGGGACATTCATGAGGAGGTAGACCTCTTGAGATAAGTGAGGAGAGATACAAGAGGTCTAAAGGTCCCAAGTTCCCCTTTTCCCACAAATAAAATAGTGTCAAATACATCAGGTGATTCAAAATAAAGGAGTATAGAAAAGTGGCCCTTTTAAAATTGTTAGTAAGGGGATCATTGCAGACAGAGCAGTTACTGTGTAAAAGATGAAAAACAGACTGAAAAGGTCTACAGGCAATTAGACAAATTACATAAATACATAGTAGGCAACCTTCAATCTAAAACTGGGGTGAATTGTTCAATATATTCAATATAGCATATTTAATATAGCTCCACAATAGGTAATACACCAAATAATAAAATCACATGTTAAAATGCCAAATGTTAAAGATAATACCAAATGTTGTAGTAAATGCTGGTCACACTCAATATATGGAGTGATGTGTATGTATATAGATCCCGTTCTTATTATGACCTTCATTTGAGGACAGTGAATGGAGGTGGTTATTTATCCCAATAGGCAGTATGGCCACTCTGTAGGTTTGGGAGTCTCTCATTGGTGGTGTGCTCACACTTGAGTGTTGGAGATACCTGGAGTGTATGAAGTAAAAGCAGATGTAGTGTTCACCTTTTAAATGATATTAGTCCATTGTTTGGGCAATACAGTCAGTGTTACGGTACTTTCTCATGAGGACACCGTTGGTAGGGTCCAACTGATGCCTTTCGCTGGATTACCAACTTTTTTAAAGGTGGAATGTTTGTTCCACAATAAAGATATTTATACTGGGGGCATTATTGCTGCCTGATTCTTTCACCTGAATAATTCCTGTTTATCCCAGAAATAATAATAAACAAAAAACTCCTAAGAACATGATATATTCAGGAGACTCTTTACTTTTATCTCAATAGGTATATATTTAATTGACATACCTTAAACTTGGATTCATATTACAATACTCATGCTGTTTACTTCACGTGATCCACCTTGAGCGAAAGAGTTCTTTTTGAAGAAATGGGTCACATTGTGATCTGCCCTTGTGGGTCCCCTGTCTTGTTCGGGTGTTAAAGATAGCCTGGATATTTGTGAAAAAAAAGTTGGTGATTCACAGACTGTTTAGCAGAAGTTACCAGAGGTCTGTTATTATAGAAACAGACCATATTATATTTTGTGTGTTTATAATTATTTTGGTCTGTTACAATTATTGAAAGGTTCAGCAAATCTTTAGGCCTGACACCGATATCTCTGGAGCACCCAATCCTTCCCACCTTGATCAGCATATTTGTTACATTGCATTATGTCACTGGTAGGTGATCATGCCCAGGGGGTTTACCTGGGGGATTAAGATCCCTGCCTGCAATTAAGGCGGGTTGCCTGCCATCCAATTACTTTTTAAATCCTAGCTAGAGGTTGCACTGCTTCAGCCATACTTACAGCATATGAAGCCCTCAGATCCTTTTGGGCCCAGTAAAGTTGTACCCTTTGAACCCCTGCCCTTGTTGCCGCCACTGGTCCTTATGGCCTATTAAATATGATTTGATGCTGATAACTCAATAGATAATGTAAAACAATGGACCCTAATCTCTGGCAAGTTCATTGTCTCAATTTCTGTGTTGCCAGCAAGGTTCAGAAGTGTTAATATACAATAGTATGATTATGCTATCGGAAGCTGAGAGACTTGCTAATGAGTGTTGCCCTAATGCTGTGCTCTGTTATAACCAAGGGCAAAGTGCAAGAATATGAAAATGCTTTTAACTAGCATCATTTTTTCACCTCGTATTTGTGAAAGCCTATTAAATATAAAAAATCACTACTTAATCGATCATAAATCTTATACTGTACAACAGGGCTGCCATTGCACATTGTGTGGCCCAGGATTGACAGAATTGGCAGGGCCCCCATAGGGAAAAGGCAGGGTGCTACAGATTGACACACACACACACACACACACACACACACACACACACACACACACACACACACTGGTCCAAGTGGGAATTTAAAAGTGGGGGTATAGACACCTTGAACCCCTGACATCTGGAGCTTTTGATTAAATTAAAATAACTAACAAATATACACCATATTCTTTGATATCCTACCTGTATTCCCTATTTCCCATATCCATCTGACTCCCTATTTCTATTTTATTTTACATTTGCTTAATGTGTCATGTCACTACTATTCCTTACTTGCACTTCTCATAGGGGCCCATTTATCAATCAATATTTGGGCTAATTCCCCCAAAACACCTGTTTTCAGTTAGAACAGCAAATATTAAATGTCCCTCAAATTAAAGGAGGGACTGCCAAAGGTATCCCTCCATCCACTTGGAACACCTATTCCTCTCACTCCCTCTTTTGACCTGGAACCTCTGAATTCCCTGTATTTTTCTCCCTCCTTCCACCTCCTATCTCTCATCCCTATGCCTTACACTCTCTCCTTCCATCTTTTTTTTCACCAAATAAACCTCTTAATACCCCTTTTCATTCCTCACTCCTGTATCTTACACTCTCATTCCCTCCCTCTTACTCTTTGCACCTTGACTTTCACTGCCTCCTTCCATCTCCACCTTACAGTATAAATGTGCCTGAATCCCTGCAGTGCCTGGAACATGTTAAAAAATAAACCAGGCCACTTAGCTCCTAAATGTCATTTTTTAAACACCACCTATGGCAGTTGGGAGGTGATTGGCTGGATGTTTATCACTCTATCGCCCTTGCGTTTATCTCTTTTTAAGACTTAATACATCTGCCCCAAAGTCTTTAAAAGATTTTATAAGTAGATGGTCCAGATTTAGATGGGTTGGTTAAGAAGACCAATCACGGCATTCAAGTATTCTAACCCTATGTACAGTACGTGCAGCCTTTAACTGCTCTCCACACAGCCTACCCCTAACTATACCCCTTTACTGACTTATCCTTTCATTTTAAGGGCCTGATTAGGAGTTGATTGCTAATTAAAAATGTTTCTCAAATGGGCAAAAATATAGGAAACATTGTTTCATCTATTGAATAATCCTCCATCAGCTGGACCACTGTGGGCAATCTAATTCTTCCCACTATTTAGTGTTTGTGGGAGATGCCATTGCAAGCCTTTCACGATTGGTACAGGTTTAGTATCCCTTATCCAAACATATGTTATCCAAATTATTTCGAAATCCATAGTTTCCAGAATGTTAACACCTTTTTTTCTTTCTATAGCATTACTAGGGACATCTGTACCAGCATTACTGGGAACATGATATGTAATTGGTACTACTGGGGCATGATATGTAACTGGCACTACTAGGGACATGATGTGTAACTGGGCGCTTCTGGGGACATATGTAACTTGCACTAAATATGTGCAAAAAAATTATTTGCTTGGCATTCAAGTGTCTGATATTGTACACAAACCTTGTTTCATGCACAAATAAAATATTTCTGTGTATTTCATGTGTTTGATGTGTTTGTACAACATAACTACAAGATACCTCAACATCATTGAAATATACAAATATTCCAAAATTCTTCTGGTTCCGAGCATTTTGGATAAGGGATACTCAACCTGTAGCAATAAACATTTTTATTTTTATTTTTTGTGTTTTTCCAGTACTACAGCTTTAGGAAATGACTATAATACTGCATGTAATACTGTATATTGGAGATCATCTTTATATCGGTCTACTGCTTGTGTCTCCGAAACACTGCCATCTGTTAGCAGCAAGTGAATCTACATCTTCTGTCTCGCACATGCACAATCCCATAAGGTAGCATACTAGCTTTCTAAGCTTTTTGCTTCGAGCGGGTTTACTAGTGCTTTTTTATTGTGGATCAGTTAGAGTTAATATAGTTTGAAGCATTGGTGCATGTTCTAATTTTTTTTCCTCATCTGTTGAGTCTACAGCTCAAAATATCAGAGGTCAGTAACTTGATGTACTTATATTCCATCTGCTATCATTAACACTGTTTATTTCCAGTCTTGACATATCTTCACTATTACAATTGCAGTCTTTATATGTCTCCGACAGATTATGCTAATTTAAAAACTCAATCAGCAGAAATGTTGTTGTTGTGTTTGTCTTCGGGTGTGTGAAGATCATTCAGGGGTGCTGGGAGCTGACCTCTAGCTTGGGCGTTGTAGGTTCTACTTGCAGGGCATGCTGGGATTTTTAATTAATAGTAAAATGTTTACTGCAGCTGGTCTGAGCCCCTGGGTGCTGTGCAGTTGGAGAGTTGAATACTTCAGATAGATTAATTGTCAGATAAGCTTTATGACCTTGCAGAATTTTCTGAATCGGATATCCTCCCAAGCTGGGGTTAGATGCCTTTGCTATTAACTCGGATTATCTCAATCATTACAGGAGCAAATGTTACACAATACTTTTTTTTTTTTTTTAAATTACAATTCTCAGAACTGCTAAAATAATAGATCCTTTAATGACCCTCAAGGTTTTTTCAGCCCTGATGTTCCCTTTTATGTAATAATCTGTCCCAGCAACTTCCCACTAGGGGAAGTTGGTAATTTGTACTCCGCTTCACAAACCATCATGGTCTTGCTGACCCTAGTAGTGCTACCATTGATCATAAAAACGCCATATCTTTGGATCAAACACTGCATTCTGCCATTGGCTTTTACAGTAAGTTTCTTATACAATTCTTATAACACAATTGGGAAAAACTGATGCAGTATGTGTTTTATACAAAAGTATTACTTTTTTAAGTGTACTTTTGTTATGTGGAAATGAGTGACTGTACTGCATATGCATATTCAATTAATGCGCCAGTGGCGTAACTATAAATTTTGCTCCCCCTGCCAAAAAAATGTTGCCCTCCCGGCTCCTCTCCAGTATGTTTCCCCAGCATGTGACGTGATGACATCACACGCATAAAAGAGAAGCTGAAGCAGGAGACAGGAAGAGAGACCAGCAGACACTGCTGCTTCTCTTGGCTCAGACGCATCCCAGGCCACCCTAGCCTGCCCATCCTGTACACAGTAGCCAATAGCCAGCTCTGTGTACAGTCAATTAAATCAGTGGGGGGATTTGTCAGTGGGCAACGGCAGGCAACTGTAGGTCAGTGCGGCGCCCACACAGACCCCACTGCCACTTGCTCCCCCAAGCAGCAGCTGGGGCTTCCTAACAGTAGTTAAGCCACTAATGTGCACATGCAGAAAGTATAGGATTTTTCTCTACCGTGTAGAATAATAGCCTACAGCAGCTCTTGTCAGTACATATGTGTCGTCATATGGTAGATGGTTTTAGCACCCAATTTACAGTGTCTACTTTAGTGGACATTCTGCAGTACTAAAATGCATACTCCTTGCTTGGCTTTAATGCCTTACTTAAATATTTTAAAAGCCATATATGCCAGTTTTGTCACGTCATCAGCCCTTGTGTCCAAAGTGCTTCTCCAACGAGTGTCGGAAAGCCGTGAATTATACAAACCGTGGCCGTTTCCAACAATACAGATCCAAATGTTTAAAAAAGGTTGGATTTGACACCCTTTAATGCTTTTGTTAATGGCGGCATTGTTGAATAGGTCGGTGCTGACTGTTTCCCTCACGGGAAATATTGGGACAATCCGGCCCCCTCCTCCTCTGTAAGCACTTAAAACAATCAATTCTAGTTCATAAAAGAAGTAGCTTTATTTATAGTAATGAAGCAACCTCTGTAATAAAATAAAAAAATTGTTAAATACTAAGGACATTTTTACTTGATGAATATATCCATAAATACGTGGATTAACACTTTGAGTGCCAACACACGTGATGTGCGAAATAACTTCTAAAAATGCCAACATTGCTCACATTTGTTATATAAATTAAAAAAAAACAGTATTTTTCCTATATAAGTTAAACATTACAGATCATTAATAAAAAAATATATTTGGCAATTTTTCACACCTATTTTGACAAATTCATTTGGCACTCAAAGGTTTAAAAAGTATTTTTTAATGGAAGAATTTTGGATCTGGAGAAAAAAATACAGTAAGTAGCATAACTGACTGGAATCACAGCAGACATTTAGGGGGGTATTCAATCCTTGCCGCTATTTCCGACGGGTAAAATAGCGGCGGTTGCCTATCAATGTTGTCTATCCCGACAGCATTGAAGAGGCAGATTAACAGAATATGAACGATTTTAAAAGCTGCCGGGACAGTTTTGCTGATAACGGCCGCAAATTTACGTGATCACGACTAGATCTGAAAAAGTCCATGGACTTTTACACGGACACGCCCCCTTTCCGACAATGGGTAGGTAGGACATTGAATCCCGTCTGGTGATATGCTGTCGAGCAAAACAAAATGGTCCAGGGTCACTGATATCGGGAGGAATCGACAATCATGGCCAACCTATTGTCATAGGTAACCAGCATTCTACATACTTGGTCTGGCTGGGCTGCAGATGATTCTACCCTCTGTCCTAGATTGATTTGATATTGTCATAGGTAACCATCATTCTACATACTTGGTCTGGCTGGGCTGCAGATGTTTCTACCCTCTGTCCTAGATTGATTTGATATTGTCATAGGTAACCAGCATTCTACATACTTGGTCTGGCTGGGCTGCAGATGATTCTACCCTCTGTCTTAGATTGATTTGATATTGTCATAGGTAACCAGCATTCTACATACTTGGTCTGGCTGGGCTGCAGATGATTCTACCCTCTGTCCTAGATTGATTTGATATTGATATTTTTACATCTGCAAACAACTTTTACTATCACTGTTAATGCTTGTATTTGCACTGTCAGTTTTGAAAATGCCCTGCTGTACCTCTAATGACTTCACCTGTCCTGCTCTTCCATTGATTTTAGGTGTCCCCCAAAATTTTATTCTTGGCCCTCTTCTCTATCTCTATACGTCCTCTCTGGGTGAGCTTATTTGCTCACTCGACTTCCACTATCACATCTATGCTGATAACACTGAAATCTACCGCTCCTTTCCTGATCTCTCTCCCTCCATCCTCATTCATATCGCCAACTGTATCTGTATTGGATGACCCAGCTCTTTTTTAGACTTAAAATATCAAGGACTAAGCTGACCTCTTCCCACCCTCCTGCATAAAACCCGACCATCTCTCATCCTAACCTACTGTTTATGCTCACCTCTCCCCCTTCTGTGTCACCCCTGTCTGTCTAACCCTCCCTTTTTAGAATGTAAGCCCTCACAAGCAAGGCCCTCTCTCCTCATGTGCCTTTCTTAGAATATATAAACCTCTGTCACCCTGATGATTGCTTCAGTGTCCTGTCCCCTGTCCCCTTAAAGTGGAAATGAAGGTGGCCGGAGAATAGCAATGGCGCTTTACATACTGTACAGAATCTATCCACGGCACTGTACTCTTCATTAGAGGAGCAATCGACGCCCAGCTGCAAAGCAGGGCAATTACATGCTTTTGCAATATTGCGCCATCATGGGACACTGCGTTCTTAGGTTACTGGTTCCCAAACTCTGGGGCAGATGTATTAATCCTGGTGAATAAAGTGGAAGATAACACATCAGCCAGTTTGAAAAATGAGTTCGGATTTTATTGGCTTATGTAATATCACCTTCCTCTTTATCTCCAGGTTCAGGAGATAGAGGAAGGTTTAATACTTCTCAAGGAGCACAAACTGTTCAGGTTTTTAGAATAAAGTATACATAGTTGGCCACAAGCGACTTTATAAGTACATATGGCATGAGTGTAGACTGATAAAAAATGTAAACTTTAATTTGATTTCTACAGTATATCTACTGTACAAAAGGTAAGATCAATGCACAGGAGCTTAGACAGACAGAGCAGACCATTCACAATAAAGGCAAAAGTTTATATATTAGATATTTGTTTGTTGTATTTTTATTGATGAATTGGGGTTTGAATGTAATTATTTATGTGGAAAGCACAGGTCTCCTGAATTCTATACGTGGAGAGCACATACAAACTATAAATATTCTTTTAGATTTAACACCATCCCCACCAAGCGCAGTGACTATTCTTTTGAATATTTAGTTCTTTTTAGGGATTTCTATTAGCACCAAGGGGCAATAGTAAGTGGTCCACCATCTATGGTTAAAGGATCTAAAGGTCCATACACACTGGATGAAAATTGCTGGGCTGAAAAACGCATAGTGCATTTATACTGATAAACTTTTTTTGGCTTTGTTAGCGATTTTTCCTCAAGGTCCTGCGGCTTTCCGTAGCTGGACACTATGGAAAGCCATCCACTCTGGCGCTCATCTGCTGATCATTTCGGCTGGGTCAACGATGATGCAGGAGCGCGTATTGTGCTGCTCTGTACACATTTGGGTGGCTTTCAAGTTGAAAGTCGCTCAAATGAGTAAACTGAGTGACTTTCAGCTTTAAGGCCCAGTGTGTATGGGCCTTAAAGGCGTGCTGTATCCCATCTTGCCTGTATATGTGAAAAAGCAGATTAGCGATACATCTAAGGAGCTTTTTCTACTGCATTAGCACAACCAATGAAGGCTGCTATTGTGTTGTACCTTTTCCTGGGGACCATTATTTCTGATCATTTTATATTTACAGTAAATATGGAGCCCTCCTCCTAATAGGATTACTATGCTAATCCCCTACTGTATTGTTCTATATATTGTATTGTTGCTGAGAACAATAGGATAGCCATGGTGAGCCACGACCTAAGGAACAAAGTTGACGGGCTCAGACTGTATATTCATACACCCTTTAAAGCAGGCATGTCCAACGTTGGCCCCCCAGATGTTGTGAAACTACACATCCCAGCATGCTTTGCCACAGTTTTGCTTTTAGAGAATGCTAAACTATTGCAAAGCATGCTGGGATGTGTAGTTTCAGAACATCTGGAGGGCCAACATTGGACATGCCTGCTTTAAAGATTCACCCCTGATGAAGTCTTGCAAGGAGATAAAGCACACAGAGTTTGAAGAGCTGGTAATCACTATTGTGAATATATGTATCTAATCCAGTGGTCAGGGACCTGAGTCCTTATTACCCCACACAGTGCATGTTTTTCTGGTAACCCAGCAGGTGCACAGGTGTACTAATTACTCACACATATTATAAGGTCCTCAGGTGGAGTTAATTATTTAACTTGTGATTCTGAGGAGACCTGCAAAACATTCACTGCGTGGGGGAATGCGGACCGAGTTCTCTGACCGCTGATCTAATCTAAGGGGTTTAGAAGGCTGATGAGTATATTCTGCTATGGAATAAAACTATATTTATGCCTATTCTGGAAAAATGTGTTCTAAGATATATATGTTCTACTAATGTTGGCCACAGGCCCTATTTCTTGGCTGTTCTTTATTGGCATGAGGGTCTGCAGGCTCTTAGGTCTTAATGTCCAATAAAATGACTATTACATTGAACCCTAGACACTTACAAATTTGAATTTTTGAGTCAGGATTTTCAAGCCTGCAATCTTGAACCTCAAAAGAATGGTCAATCCACATAACAATTATATTACTGTTGTATTTTAGATAAAAATATTTATTCTAAATATCTTGAGAACCCTTTCAGCATTTGGTTGTAAGGATCTGTTTTTATATTTTTGCTAACAAGGGACACGCAGGGGAGCTGCTAATCATTCCTTTTATTTACATTCAGTTTCATAGTACACATCTGTGATTTTGTCACTAGTTACATTTTTAATCACAAGGTAGATGTTTTGCCATGCAGTATGAGTATGACTTTCATAAGGACATCTCATACAAGACCAGAACAGAAGCATGAACCCTAGGCAGATGGACATTAATAACTTATTTTCCAAACTACTTGTGTACTAGCGTGTGTGTGTGTGTGTGTGTGTGTGTGTGTGTGTATATATACACAAATCTTATACACACACAGGTCTGATGCACTCAGTCGAAGCATGTAGGCAAAGGAGGTGCAGCACTCAGGACCTCGGATGGAAGCAAAGGCTGTAGGCTATAAGAGCATTTCAATTAAGCAACGGTCATCATGATAAAAAAATGTTTAAAAAATGATTACAAATGAGGTGTGACAGAATTTCTGTATTTATGTGCAGTATTCATTTTTAGAAGCTTAAAGGATATATTTCATAAATGTAGGTGGAGGTGTGTAAGCTTTGTGTTCTAGCGTAGAATAGATTGCAGACTCTGCAGCTTTTCCAGTGTGCCGGGATTTGTGCAGATTTTGTTTCAGTTGAGAGCTGAGATTTAAAAAAAAAATCTGCATGTAAGAATAGGAAGAAATGGCAGTGAGATTAAAAGAAAGTGACACACGACGATGATGGCGAGTGTCTGAATTATTGCAAAATGCAGACTGGCAGGTACAGTAACACAGACACTGACAAATACAGTAATACACCAGCACAACATTGAAGGATAGGAGCTGACATTGATGGAGGTACAAACCGCTGCTCTAAGGGGGGAGAGAAACATGCACAAGCAGATGGATTGATGTTAGTTGCTAGATGTAAAAATCGCAACTGTCAAAATAGCTAGACGGCAGAAAATGTAGATAGTGTCAAGAAGAGTTTAGGAGTACAAGGAATGGGATAAAGAGATGGAGAACTGTCTCAACATCTTAATCAGAGGTTCACATGCCTCGGCTCAGAAATGACCTCTATTAACTGTTGTTCAGCTGGGAGAAATGCTGTGCTGAATGGGCAATAGTTGCTAGAATTAAGAGTTTGAAAGATTTTTATTTAAATGCACCATAAAGCCGAGAAATATACTGGAATTAAAGAGGGATCACAACGTCCTTTGTTAATTATAGATATACTATTATACACTGGTCTAAATGATGCTCAGTGTCAGTGATGGAGAGCAGTATTTAAGTGTTGCTAATGTGGGTGCGCAAAGCCTTTTGTGTGACTAGCACGTTTTAGGAGAGTGTGTAATGCAGTATTGACCATAAACTCACCATCGGGTATCCCCCCGGTCCACACTTTGTCTGTTGACATACCGAAATACAACCTTAACTCTAATCTTAAATAACTTAACCTAAAATAAAGACACGGACACAAAGTGCTGGCGTTTCAAAAGAATGTCAAATTTATTCTGACAACTAAACTATGACTATAAATGGTGGCGGCACCTAAAGAACGGCCGCTATAGGAAAGATGGGGTTAAAGATCACTATGCATACATCACTGGTGATCACTCTCCCTGGTCAGCCACCCGGCCTGGTGAATAAAATAACACATGACCAACAGCAAAGTGTCACCTGTAAGAACCCTCAGTGGTTTATGTTCCCTCAGGCTTAATCAGCCCTCTGTGTTCTTCACCTGGCTCAGACTGGAGTGTGTATCTGGTAGATAGTTCTATAGTGTCTAGAATAGATAGTAAGTAGACAGGCTCAACATGTCATGATTTCTCAACAATTTAAGATTTTGAGGATTTTAATACTTCACCATCCATGTCGGCATAGAGGGAGAATTTTATAGGTGAGCAGGTTCTGTTTTACTCTGATCTCAAAGCGGGATCTTATTTGTTGTCCAAAACACATGACAGCCGATAGCCAATTGAAAAAATCTAAAATCATTATGATTGATCAATAAGAGCAGAGTAATCAGATTAAAACGGAACCTGCTTATCTCTAATTATAGCATAGCAAGTCACCTTGCCTGAATCATGGCAAGCAAAGCGTTAAATCAATTGATGGTCACTGTCGACCTTAACATAAAAAAAAAAAACTCATTTCAACCTTTTGACCTGGTCGACCTACTGACTATCTAGACACTGTAGGTCGATCAATCTACAACCCTGGAGTCCATACACTGCCATTTGTGGCTATGCTTGGTGTGGGGAGGCAGCTTTGCGGGGTGTCTCCAGCCATTGCATGCAATTTATGGTGGAAACAATTGGTTCTGTACCTGTAGAGAAGTCACTGAAGGCACACTTTGCAGATGTACAGTAATTTCTTGTAAATCAGCCAGGACACACCATATAGACCAAAATTCTACCGATGACTTTACAAGGTTTCTGCACTCGCTTCTCGTGTTTTCTGAAGTCATCTGTTTTCACCACTGCTACCTGACCCCGCACACTGTTACTGGCAAATATTTACATACATTAACAATTTTCTACAACTGTAAAATGACTGCTGATGTATGTAATTACTACAGTCAGCTGCACATAAAACAGTAGCAAATAAAGTAATGTGATGCTCTCCAGGAAGCCGTGAGCTTCGTTTTTGAACATTGTAATGTAAATAGTCCTTGTACTTATTGATTCCTTTTCAATTTGTTTTACTGATCCATCTTCACCTCTACATCCGCCCACCCACCTTGTAAATGTCAATGTTAATTCCGCACAATTTCGATATGTACGGAGTTCTGACAGAACTGCAATATTTGCGTATACAATCTTAAGCTTGTACATGTTCAGCTTGCCATGGAAAAACTGAATTTGATTTGCAAGTGTTTCTGCATTAAATGTGGTTATATTATTGCAACAACTGTGTTGAAGGGACTGATTTGCAATGTGTCTGGGCTGTAACTAAGGTTATGGGAACAGTACCACTACCCAAGTGGCATGGGGATGCGGTCATTTGGTCTACAGCATGATGGTCGACACCATTAGGTCGACGCGGTCTAGGTCGACAGGTCATTAGGTTGACAATGTCTAGGTTGACAGTCAAAAGGTCGACATGGGGTCGATATAACTATGTCGACCTAGTCCCATGTCGACCTAGTCCCATGTCAACATTTTTCAATGTCTACTTAATGGTGTCGACCATCATGCTGTAGACCAAATGACCAAATGATCCCAACCCGTGGCAAGGCCCACATTTGGTTCGCAGGTTGCCTAGATTCACATAGAAATAAAGTACTGCGTAACACTAATTGCACTTACCTTTTAATATGCTGTAACAGCTCAATGTCTGTCACTCCAGCTGCAATCCGTAACTGAACCAGCTTCCCTGTGACATGTCAGACACTACAGGTGGTCCCATTGAGAGGCGTTTTCTCCCTCTAGGACTGCCAGACCAGTCTGATAAGCAAATAATTGGCTTCCTGTATGAAGCTACTCACTGCCTTTAACAAATCCCATCCTGCTTCTACAGGTACAGCCAAAGCTGTCCATGGAAGCTCATGGTTTGCCCTTTTGAACTGCAGCATCTGTGCAGGCGTCAAACCCCGGCACCTACCAGATTCATTGCACAGGTGCGAGGACTGGGCTTTTTTCTCTCCAGACACAAAGGCAGTGGCACCTAGGGTTGCCACCTCATCCCTTTAAAACTGGAGACATATTAATTACACAGGTTTTGTGGCTTGCTCATTTTTTTTTTTTTTAAACAGCCATCAGACTTCATTCCAACTGTATTTTTGTAATCAGCCACAGAACCTGTGTAATATATCTCCAGTTTTAAAGGGATGAGGTGGCAACCCTAGTGGCACCCCCTATTAAATGTAAGTAGGAACTGCTACTGGCCAGGCTGTTGACTTACAGTAGCAGCCTCATTACTAACAAACAATACCCATACTTGTTCCCTTGGCTGGCTTCTTGTAAGATGTAAATAGTTTTCCAGTTTGCCTTACTAATTTTCAAATCAAAGTCCAAAGAACCTGAAACAACTGAAGATGAATTATTAGTGGTACCTAAAATCCAACTTCATTTTTGGGGTAGCTTAACTTTTAGATGTGCATCTAACTTTAATCCCTTTGGTCACCACTAGGGAGGCTAATCCCGAGATCGGTATCGGCGGGATCCCGGCCTAAAATCGCTGGGATTTGAATCCCGGGATTGAAGCTTCCAATCCCGGGATTAGTAACCCCATGCAAAAATTTAGTTTTTGTTTAAAGCTGGGCAACGCTTAGCACCAGAATATTGCTCAGACGCTGCCCGGCTGACTGGTCCTTACCTCCGATGCTGCTGTCGGGAGGGACTGTGTGCTGTGCTGACAAGCATGGCGGTGCCCAGGCTGCGCAGCGTGACCCCTGACATCACGTCACGCTGCGCAGCCCGGCCACTGCTCTGCCTGTCAGCACAGCACACTGTCCCAAACCCGGACAGTGCCGTTTTTTTTATTTTTTTTTCTATTACGGAGGCCAATCCCGGGAATCCTGGGATTGAGCATTTTTCAATCCCGAATCCCGCGATTGAAAAAAATGCCCCGGGATTGGCTTCCCTAGTCACCACTCTGCAAACCTTTAAAAGTGTACTTCACCATCCGCACACAACGGATCAATGTTGGTGAAATTGTGGGATGGGAGTCACATTTGGTGGGAATGCCCTGTGATCCAACTGTTTTGGTAGATTGCTGTAAATTTCATGTCCGCTGTTTTTTTCCCTGCAATGTACCCTTAGATCGATTACTACTTCTGCTTCATGGCCCCCTGCATTCTGCATCAAAATCAGAGAATGAGCTGATTTGTTCACATATGTAATGCATCTAATCTCCTCATAGCCAAACATTAGAAATCCTCACAACCCCTGACTAAAAATGCACTGGTTAATAGACTACGTTACATCTCCTCTATGGAATATATTACTTACTTTTTAAATAACACGGTTTCCAAATATCATCAGGTTTGGAGTCCATGGTTTGCTTCAGCAGATTGTTTATAGATTCTCTCTTAATTACATAACTTTTCTTTCGAACCAATAATATCCTCCTTTACTTTTTATGCTCAAATTTCATATTTTGATTTAATATTTTTACTTTTCTGTGTATTTGGCTCTTTATCGTTAACGATAAAATGTGTTCTTTTTACTCTGATTACTTATTTTTCAAAAATGTATAAAA
Organism: Crinia signifera; assembly: GCF_055691185.1. Taxonomy (NCBI): domain Eukaryota; kingdom Metazoa; phylum Chordata; class Amphibia; order Anura; family Myobatrachidae; genus Crinia; species Crinia signifera. The sequence goes on from NC_139220.1 coordinate 187,979,472, forward strand.
CTTGATAACTTCATGATATCAATATCTATCTCTTTTCACGTAGATACGTGTGGATCTTTTCGGTGATCCACTGTTAAATCTTTTACGTCTTTATATATTGTGAAATGCTACTGCTTGTTTTGTCGTGTGGTAATATCAAAATAAACGGTTAAAAAAAAAATGTACTTCACCTGTTCACTAACACATTATTAATGCCCCTTGAGTTTCAAAAAGAGAAAATACTACATAAATGTGTAGCTTTTTTTCGTAATCATACTTTGTGTGTTTGAGCGTGTATTTGAGCGTATGTCAATGTGTGTGTATATGTATATATGTATGTATATAGCCTATCAGCGCCCGTTTGACTGTCACACTGTGTGAGTGTGTGGGCAGAGAGGCACCGACCATAGTGCTGCCATGAGTCCCCCAACCAGCCCTCGGTGGCAGACACCCACTGCCTCCTCTCCCTCCCCGTTTCACCCGCTGTATACCTTTGCTGGAGCACCGGGTCAGCACGGGGGGAGCGCTGCTGCAGGGACACTTGACAGTCAGATGGATCTCTCCCTGTCTTCCGGCTGTCTGTATTAGTCTGCCGCTCATAGGCGTGCGAACTAGGCGAGGATTGCCCGGCACCCCTTCATGCTTGCTTCTACATGAATCCCGCCCGCTCCTAGCCCTGCAGCATTGCGGGTGCATTGCAGCTCCGCATCTGCAGACCCACTTGTATCTGCCTGCACGTGCACTCTGGCAGCTCCACAACAGGAAGAAAGGACCGCATGATCTGTGTGGGAAAGAACCAAGGTGCTGTATTATAAGTACCCTATGTTCTGTATAATTATCTGTTGGGAGGGAAAAAGGGGTTTGTGGAGCGCTCTAAATGGTGATCAATCAATGAATATATAAAATAAAAAGTTATAAAATAATGATCAGATGGGTATTACATGAAAATACAGGTTATTTTAATTATACACATACATGATGACACATGGTAAAAGAGTAAGTAAAAAATAATATTGCAATATTATGCGGCCCTTATTGGGAAACAGAAACCACTTTAAAAGGACATTGAATACTTAAGTGAGTCCCGTTGTGCCAAGACAACTTTATCAAAGGTACATACCTTTGATAAAGTTGTCTTGGCACAACGAAACGCGTCAGTCATTGCAGTACCACTCGGATACTGGACTATTCAACAATACCCCCTTGAACCAGCTACTCCTCCTGCTCCCCCACGGACTACCTTGTACCCTTTCCGGAACCCCCAGACTGGATTACAATTTTGGTCACCACCTGCACAATCATTGGAGCCGATCTGAGAAGTGAGGTAACATATTCCATCTTTTCGCCCACCAGTGGATCAAAGAACCAAGGCTTCCAGCAGGAAATCTGGATATTCCAGCACCAACTTAATCCGGATCACCCCCATTCGTCCCTTTCCTATTTTGGGGATCACCAATACTCTTTGGGAGGAGAGCATCCTTTGGAACAAGCGGGACTCACTTAAGTATTCAATGTCCTTTTAAAGTGGTTTCTGTTTCCCAATAAGGGCCGCATAATATTGCAATATTATTTTTTACTTACTCTTTTTACCATGTGTCATCATGTATGTGTATAATTAAAATAACCTGTATTTCCATGTAATACCCATCTGATCATTATTTTATAACTTTTTATTTTATATATTCATTGATTGATCACCATTTAGAGTGCTCCACAAACCCCTTTTTCTCTATCCATATCCTGTTTTAAGGGGATTGAACACCCCCTCAGTGTGAGCAGCCTACATAACAGCCCACCCTATAAGCGCCTTTATCACCCAGAGTGATCCTTGTCTTTATCTGTTGGGAGGGGGCTATTTGCTGCATTATTATCTGGGGGGGCCTATTTTCTGTATATTTCTATCTGTAGGGGGACCTATGTGCTGGCTTATTAATAGCTGATAGACTTTTGCCCTGTATTATTAATTGGGGGGTATGTGCTGTTTTAATTTCTAGGGGCAGGGGTTTGGAGCGCTGTATTGCCCCTGCAGTTCAGGCCCTGGGTCCACACATGTTAACCCTGCCCAGTGTGATGCTATTATACCATATTGTGTATAGTGTGAGGACCATTACGGTGTTTGGTGTTATGAGGATTACCTTGCGTAGCGTATACTTTGTGGCATTACAGTTTGGCGTATAGTGTAACTGCCACTACGGTGTCTGACGTATAGTGTAAGAAGCATTACTGCACCAGGCCTATAGTTTAAGGGGCATTACAGCGTGGCATATAGCATCAGGTGTAGGCAGTGGGTGTAGTATAGTTAAATGGCAATACGGTGTGTGTTGTATAGTGTAAGGTGCATTATGGTGTGGGGCATAATGTGTAATGGGCATCACGGTGTGGGGTGTAATGTTAAATGAGAATCACCGTGCAAGTGCTTCCTATCACACCTTAATCTTGAGCAATACTGGCTTAGTCAGTCCATCCTACATCAAAGAGATGACTCGCCTGCCACCAACGCCGACTGGAAACTGTGGGCGGTAATCGTGGTTATTGGTCTAAACAGGATGTGAGCTCAGGGACAGAGGCATAAGCAATAGTAACTATGGATACCGGACAAACACCAGAAGTAATACAAATGCAACAGACAAGTCCACTCAAGATAAACAAATCACTATCTTTTCAGAAGTGTAACACTATATATAAAGTGTGCAACACCTTGTATCAAAAGAGCGACAGGTAAACATTAACCGTTAGTTGCAGGTACTCCAAATATCATAATGGTAGTGTCATCTCTATAGCTATAAGGCAAAGTAGATGACCAAACCTTCTTAGATTTACAAAACCATGTGCACTGCAAGTGGGGCAGATGTTGCTTGTGCAGAGTTAGATTTGGGTGGGGTTTTACTTCAAAGTGAGATCTATATTGCAGTGTAAAAATAAAGCAGTCAGTATTTTCCTTGCACAGAAACAAAATAACTCTCCCAAATCTAATTATCTCTGGAAATGTTACATCTGCCCTCCGGCAGTGCACATGGTTTTGTCCATCTAAGAAGGATTTTGCCAGAAAGATTAAACCAAAATAACTCCCATAGTGACAGACAAGACCAATATTAGACAGAAAAGACATTACATTCAACAAGTAGAAGGACAAAGAAATTGCAGCAAACAATGTTTGGTACTTTTGTATTAGGGCGCCCAGCTACACTACGTTTTCAACGTAGGCTATGCTACGTTGTCAGCGTAGTCGGCGCCGTGATAATACAGGAGGCAGCAGGGTGGTGTAGTTTATACTTACCCTCCTCCGGCCCGGGCACCGCGTCGATCCCGGCTGACTCCCTGGCAGTCGCATAAAGTCCCTCTGCTCCGGCACACTCTACGTAATTAAGCGTAGTGCCGCTGGTGGCGCATCACATGGTTTCCCTGCTCTCCCAGCAGCACTACACTAATTGCATACGTGGCGAGTGTCTGAGCAGGGGGACTGAATGCGACTGCCGGGGAGTCACCATGGATCGTGAGTCAGCGGGGATCGGCGCGGTTCCTAGGCCGGAGGAGGTTAAGTGTAGACAAGCCATTTTACCCCCACTAGCCACGTCCTACCCCCACTAGCCACGTCCTACACCCACTAGCCACGTCATACCCCCAATATTCTTGTCGGCGTGGAGATGATCATATAAAGTGTGGCGAGCCACAGTGCCGGAAGCGTGATGAGCGGGGACACATATCCGCGTCCCCTCGCTGCGCTCGCCATGCTTCGGGCTTGGTGGCTTGCTGGGCTCGCCACACTTTTTAAAATTTACTCCACGCCGACGTGGATAGTGGGGATATTAAACATTGTGTATTTTTAGGGCTCCAGAGCCACCACTTACGTAGATCACGTAGCCAGCATAGTGCTGTATTGGTATTCTCAATACACCACTACGTAAACTACGCAATGGGTGCCCTGATAATACACAAGTACCCAATAGCATTAGGATACCATTCAATCAACAAATCCAGAGGCATTCACACTGTAGTAATAGCTTATGCTGACCCCCTCAACGTCTCAGCGGTGGTATACGGTCAATAGGCATGAAGGGAAAGTCCTGCATAGTATGTTTCAATGTGGCAAAGTGTCTCACGGCTGGAGGTGTGTTGCTATCCATACTAGAATATGCCGCCTTAATAAAATAACGATGGGTGGCAATGAGTTCCTTTAGTAAATGGATAGTTTTACCCATGAAAACAAATTTGCAGGGACACACGATGGCATAAATGATGAAGTGACTGTCACAGGTGAGGTGGTGACTTATTTCGTATATTTTTCCATTGTTTGGATCAGTAAATGTATCTCCAGAACACAAAAATTGACCGTTCACACAGCCATGGTATTTAAAGGCACAATACTTGGGTTGTAGCCAGGTTTTGTTTCTGATGGGTCTAATGTTCAACAAGCCATGACATCTTTAAGATTTTGAATCCTTTTGTAACAAAACAAAGGAGTTAACGGACGAGATTGCCCAATATTAACTACTGACTGCACTATATGACAGTGTTTCAAAATAACTTTACAACTATGAGGTGAGACGATGGAAAAGGTGGAGGAAAAAAATCGTCTGTCAGCCTTCATCTGTTTGTCCCTTTTATTCAAAGTCTGCTCACATGGTATCTGTAGACAATGTGTAATGGCTTCCCCTACTTCCTTAAGGTCATAGCTATGCTGCAGGAAACGTGTACCCATATCTTTCAGGGCCTGTGGGAGTGTCTAAATATGAGGTTATTCTAATTATTCATAGTAGCTGTGATCATGGCATGCCTTTTTTCATAGGCAGTGGATGAAAGAGTCCGCTGACGACTTGAGTTTTTGTCTGTATTTCCTAATTATGCTAGTTGAGATATGATCATTGGCTTAAGTAGCAGACATCTAAATAACGAATATTGGTATCCAAAGCCTCGAGGACATCAATGAAGTCGGTAAGCTGCTGAACACCCCCAATCCACACTAAAAATAGGTCATCCATATACCGAATGTAAAAATTATCTGAGAAAACACAGGATATGAGATGTTTTTCGTACATGTTCATGAACAGGTTCGCATAAGAGGACGCCATGTTCGAGCCCATGGCGGTCCCTCTTTTAGCTGTAAAAGGAAAGAATTCTGAAACAGATATTTCTTGTTCAAAACAATATCCATAAGAAGTAACAAACTACACCGGTGGACCAGTATAGTGTGGCCTTGAGGATATCAGAGCATGAACTGAATCCACACCTTCCTCATGTGTAATATTTGTGCATAAGCTGGTTATGTCTAGGGTCACCAACAGGCTAGATTCTGGTTAAGTGCCAAGTGCTCTGTTTTTCAATAAAGGAAGTGTAATTTCTCAAAATGTAATATAGAAAAATGTTTAATTTTTTTCATAGCCCCTAACTCAGGGGTGGTCAATTATCTCAGCTGGAGGGCCACTTAATACTTCCAGCAGATATTCAAGGGCCACACTCCAGAAGTAGGGTGTGTCTTTGAATGTATTGTAGTACACATATACCCCTTTTGCACATCATGCAACACTATAGTAAACACCTTATATTTGCCCTTTACATTAGTAATGCCATACACCTGCCCCATTAGTAATGCCACACACCTGCCCCCATTAGTAATGCCACACACCTGCCCCTCTTTAGATATTCCAAACACCTGCAGCCCAGCCTTGAAAAATGGTGCCCATGCAGTCACGGTGACTCAGGGGCGGTGATAAGGCTGTAGTGACGTGTGGGGTCAGGCTGCCCGGTGCTGCTTTGTGTGCCCAATGGCGGCTATGTGGGTGCATGGCGTAGTACTGTGGCCTTTCCCGCGTATGCAGGACCACGCCTGCTACACACAGGACTATGCCACATGCAAACAGCCACCATCGGACACCTATACAGCAGTGCAAAGTGGCAGTCGAGTCTGAAGCTGTTCACAGGCCAACTTGCCCACCTTTGCCCTAGCTAATAAAGTGCCATTAGTTTTTAATCTGGCATGAAACAGTGGTGGCTAATTATGTATATGCCGCTGCCGTTTTGTATATTTTAAGTGTTTGATGCAGTTTGTTGCGACACTGATCCTAAAGACAATAGAATCACCAAGTACATTCAATTGAAAATTTTTAGAACTTAAATCTGAAAATGAGGAAATAAAACATGTAATATTCCTATTTCAGATTTGTGCACCAGATGTTACCAGCTGCAAAAACATGCACCCATTTCCGTTCATTTCCGTTCCTTTTAGTTGCATATAGCTTAACTTGCCTAGTACATTTTTAAATACTGTACTTAAATACAGTAATTGGATCCAATTTGTTTAAATGTAGTATTGGGTAGGGTTGAAAGAATTAATTTAAAAGGGTGTATCTGGTGTTGGGACCGTTCCCCAGTTCTGCCGCTGAAGCTTTTAATAGTCCTATGCTGTAGGCAACATTGTGTGATGTAATTGCTACTTCTAATGTGATTATGGCAAGCTAAAACAAATTAGTAGCACTGTAAAGTGGTGTTGGCTTCAGTGCACCCAATGTGCAGAATTGCATCACCTTGTCTTGTAATAAAGGTGACTTCAATGATGTAATACAGGAGTATCCCTGGGATTGCTCTTACTGTTGCTACAGAACAAGTTCCAAAAGCCCAGAAATAATGAAATCTGGGTGATATAGAAGATACTCTGGTCTCATCAATATATACACTTATCTAGGTTAAATACAACTGTTCTAAAAATGGAGTATAATTGCCTTATAAGTTTCTCCTAGTTCTTACTCTGGCTGTTGCAGCAAATGGAAAGCAACATGCTCTATGGTTAATGATGCTGGTTGCTTAATATTTGTTACTGTGGTTGCATTCCATGGCGCCATCATACTGACACCTTGTAAAACAGCCAAAGGGCACATCTGCAGTTTCTCAGACAAGTTAATGTATGCATAAGACTCCAGTGACCAGGCCATGGAATGATTGATTAGCAATTGCATCGCACTGAGGGTTTTATAAACTATGGATCCCCTTTTTCTTTTTTTATGCAACAAGCCGGTATATAAGGCACATGCAATGCATGCCCAGAAGACTCTTGTGAAGCTGGTATAAGCTGATGTAAGTATACGTGATCATCCATGGTTTGGGATGTGAAACTGTTAAATAATTTCTGGGTCTGGTAGCAGACTGGTATCTGGTCCCTGGGTCAACAACGATCTGCTGGCGTGATGGAATACTACGTCACCTGGTAAAGAAGTACTGCTGCGTTGGCTATTAGTGGTTACCTTGGTGTGCCATAGTTTACGGCAGAATTGCTGCAAATGTTTTTATAGACTAAACTTCATACCAATGAATACTTTGCCATAACCTTTAGTGTTGTCTAAATGTATACATGTAAGATAAGTAGTTGTGATTGTAGCAATTTTTTTTATATGGAACTTACATTGCTTCACTTAGATGCAAAATGAGAAATATGCTATTGTTATGCTAATTTTGGGGAGCAGATGGTGCACAGTAATAGTCACGCAGTAACATTTGCTGTGGGTGAAATTAAGTTGCGCTTAGAGATTTAATTTCATTCAAAGTGAGCACAATGGGGAAATGTTATGTGTCCTCTTTGGTTTGGGGGTCAGTTTAACAATCACTAGAACATGTACAGGTCTTGCTTACAATAAACAATCGCTCTTGCTTGTTAACCTTTTTCCCAACTGATTTAATACATGTGCTATCTTTTCTTGAATCACTGCAGTTTATTTTGAATTTTGTGACTGCAATTAGTAAAGACCTACTATGGGGCAGATGTATGAACCAGCGTTAAGTGCAAAAATGCACTTAACGCTGGTTAACTGGGGGGGATTACGATTTCCCTAATGTATCACTAGCGCACCTAACGTGCGCTAGTGACAGCCCGCCGAGTTACGCTTGGAGGGGCTGTCCCCTGCAATCCCCCCCAGGGATTAACGGCTGGGGCGATGTATTAAAAGCCTTCAAGGCGTTAATTCACCCCGGCCGCTTCGCCAGCTCAGGGCTAGCGTTGTCCTATCCCCCACTGTGGGGACAACGCTAGCCCTGCGTCTGGCTTGGGCTGCGCTGGAGATCTCACGGTTTTACCGAGATCTCGCGCATGCCCAGAAAGGCGGCCAGGTGGGGGGGGGGCTGCGAGTGCGCATGTGCGGGGCAGCAAGGGAGCCGATAAGGAGAGCCATTCACACTGTGGATAACGGCTCTCCTTATCTGCTTAATACATCTGCCTATAACGTTTTCCCACTTCTCCACGTTATGCTGGAGTAGCGGGACTTCTTATTCGCCAAACGTTATAGGCAGATTAATACATCTGCCCCAGCATATCTAGGAGTTTGCCATATTATGTTGGTTAGTACATAATAGAGCACATGGTGGTTTATGCATATACCAGTGTTACAAAGCACAACTGTAGTCACCAGAGAGTGCTTGTGGGTTAAGGTGTTCAGAGGAACTGTGTTGATCTGGTCTAGGAAGCTGTTAGAGGCCAAAAATTATTCTAAAACCGTCCATTGTTTCCGTAAACCAGGCATGTCAAAACTATGGCCCTCCAGCTGTTGTGAAGCTACAGTCCCATCATGCACACAGGCTAAAACTATCCCCCCCCCCCCCCCCCCCGATACCTGCTCTTAAGCATAATCCCCCAATAGGCAGCCACTAGGATCTGTGATAGCCCATGTGATCAGGGACTTAAAAACAGCTGTTTATTGGAGACTGCAATAATAACTATTTATTTACAGTTTCTTGTATAGCGCAGCAGATTCAGTTGCACTTTACAATTGTAGACGGTGATAAAACAAACTGGGTAACAGACAGAGGGGGTTAATGAACAATTGCAATATCTGCCTGGCCCTAGTATTTGGATTGTTTTTTTTACATTGTATAAAGCTTTCTGCAAAGACCAGTAGCTCCAGTACTGTTAATACACATGTTTATGGAAATAGTCATTGTGACCAATTGCTCTGGTTCTAAATTAAGAACAACCCTCTCAGTATTAAAACCACTAGTTTGAAGATTCCTTTGTAGCTGTAGTTTTTGTTGCTAATGTAGTTGTTTTGGATAATGTGTGCTTTACATGTGTTTGCTGCTGTGCTCGGAGGCTAGCCTCCGGTGAGCGAAAGGACTTGAGCGGATTTTCTTTGTTAATTGGCCTTTTCCCTCCCCCCATTTTCAGCATCCTTTTGGGCCTGAGAGTTGATGACTGTAAACAGCAGTCTGCTGCTGTACCAGTTACCATCTCTTGATGCGTGACAGCAGGTCTTTCAGCCTGTCAGTGTGTTAATTATCTAAGCTCCCCTTGTGGTTAGGAATAGTGCAGAGCTGGCACCTGGTTAGTGACCATCCTGGGTATTTTTAAAAATATCTAATGCTGTTGCTGCCAGCTAAATGGTCTAAGGAATCCTCAGTTCCTCCAGTGCGGAATTCTTTTTGCAAGATTAAATGGTTTGCAGATAAAATATGCAGCTGTGCTGTAGAGGTCTGTCATGTTTGAGGGTAGATTAGATATCCATAGGGCTGGAACATTTGAGGTGACTTGCTGAACTGAGTGTATTGCTAGTAGAGATGTGCAGGCTCGGATTTACTCTTGATTTCAAAGCAGGATCTTATTGGCTATCCAAAATCACATGACAGCTGTTGATGGCCAATAAGATCCTGCTTTGAAATCAGAGTAAATTAAAGCCTGCACATCTCTAATTGCTAGACTGAAAGGAATGTAGAACTTTGAATTTCCATATAGTGCATACCAGATCTCCATCCAAAATTTAAACATTCCTGTTAAATTTTTAAGCTATACTTCTTACAAGAACATAATTTATATGAATTATGACCCCTACTTGACATAACGTAAAGATGGTAAAAGAAGTCTGAACACAGGACATTGTTCACCACTGATTTTATATGAAAAAAGGACAAAACATGTACTTGGAATTAGTGTTCAATTATTATTTAAGAATTAACGGATGTATAGGTTTGATAGTGGCTATTAAGCTTGGCTCTTGGCACATACAGTGTGTGTCTATATAGAATAGATGTGTGTATATAAACACGTCAATTATATATGTCTGCACTGCTGCCTATCCTTCTTCCCCAAGAGGAAGAAGTTAATTGTACAAAATCACAACTTCTATTGCCCCAGGTAATGGCGAGTGCCACGGCTTACCAGGGAAACTACTGTTTTTGCTTAAAAATACACAGGTTTCGCTGAGTGTTTCCTGGAGATATATTTTTTTCGGCCATCCAAATTGGACAGACCCCCCCCTCCCCCCCTAAAAACATCTGGAAAATACAGTGATTTCCCCCCCGTGATTGAATATAGTCTTTACAGTATATCCAGAACTCTTATGTTTGACAATTAAATTTTTTCAAGTTTTACTTTTTTTTTTTTTTTTATTATAATTTTATAATATGGTGGTAGCAACATTACACTTTCGAGATTCAAATGAACTCATCAATTTGCTGAGATCTTCAGAGACTTCAAGAACCAGTGGTTTCAGATGAGCCTCTTAATTTAGGCTTTATTGTCACATTGAGTACACAGGTGGATTGGAGAAAACATTGCACCACTGAATATGCCATTGAAGGTAGTATAAAGATTTATTCAAGAGAAGGAAGGATCCTGCTTGTGAGTGCTTACAAACTTTAAAGTTTCTAACCAGCATTTTGTGTAAAAAGACAATAAGATTCACAACTACATCTGTCCACAGTTTTATCCTGTCCTCTGCACTCTGTATCCTGACATCTGCACTCTGATCACATGGGGTTTTAACAGTCGGGATTCTGACGTGGGTATAATGACTCTCAGAATCCTGACTGTCTGCCAGCCATCCGGCACCCGTGTGAAGGCATCACAGTCAATAACCCGGGTTGAATCAGTGTTTCAACCCTGGGAAAAAAGAAGGGTTATACACTGGTCAGACCCGAGTTATTGTGCATTTAAAACTGCAGACCTGGGTTATTTCTTTGCTCTCATTAAATACACTGATTGGTTTAAATTTCCAGTCAGCAGAGGATTGCAGAGCACATGACGCAATACTTTTCTGTACTGCACAGTGAGGCAAGTACAGCCATGTCAAACTGGGGTAAAGATGAAATACTGGAGTTGCTGTGTATCAGGGGTGAGGAGGTGAGTAGGCAAATAGCAGGCACAGTCAGGGATGCGATAATTTATCGCAATATCAGTAAAATGTTAGCCGCATGACTTTATTAGAACTTAACAGCAGGGCATCAAGCTCTGTCGGCCATGATTGCTGCACTGCAAGCATTCCCCAGCCCGCTCCTTTGTATAGACATCACCCCCTCCTTTGTTCAGACTTCGGAGACCAATGAAGTACTTTACAAATTACATCACACTGGTGTTAACATGTGTGACTCTGGCTTGGTAAAAATGCAGTAACCCAATAATGCATTATAAATGTGTCTGATCCGTGTTCAAAACCTGGGTCCAACCCCGTTTTTGTGATATGAAATGGTGAGTAACTCTTAACCTGTCACTTCAAAGTTGAACAAGGTACCTTTTTATTAGATGTTAAAAGCCTTTCTTTTAAAGTGACATGAAGTCCCTCTATGTAATACTTTAACTGTTCACCCCTACCCATTAGTATCCATACCAGGAGTTTTCTGCTTTCTTGTCTTTTTTTTCTTCCGTGGCACCCTTTGCTTACAAAGTGATTGCACATTAATTGGACCCACTCACATACAACTGTATGCTCACTGGCAAAGGGTTCATTAAATTTTAAATTGTGTCTAAATAATTTTTTTTATTGGATATCATCCAATAAAAATCAATTTGAATAATTTAGGGTTCTTACAATGTCTAATTACTTTCAAAACATAACTTTATTAGCAGTACCCTAAACTAAGCAATCTATTTTAATTATGCACAATCTTTTCACATTAAGCTACCACATTATTTTAAGAACAGACAGACGTTTATTACATAAAATTAAATTTGATGAAATGGTATTACAAATTGTGTGTCTTTGTCCACCATAATTTCGTCTTCACCATCCTAGCAAATGGCGGAAGATTTTTTATAAAGAATGCCTCAGTACATTTTTCCATCCTTCCTTCAATTAAATTTAGTATGCCAGTACAATATGCTGTAAAACAGCCCCACACTGTTGTGTTTTAGGGGTGATGTACAGTGCCATGTTTCATATTTGGGGTAAAGTACAGTGCCATTTCCATTTTGAAAATGGCATCCAAATGGTTCAATTATGATTTAAGGTGCGTACACACATACAGATTTTCTGTCTGATCTATCTGGTGGGAACAAAAACCTGGAAATGTATGGGAGCAACTGACAATCAAAAAATTGTTCCCAAACACTTGAAAACAGACAGTGATCAGTCAGACAAATTGTTTAATCGTTCTGAAATAACAAATTTATCAAAGCATATATTTTTATTCTGTTTTCCTGCACTTGGTTGGAAATTTTTGATTGTCATATGCTCCCATACATTTCCAGTTATTTTTACCACCAGATAGATCAGACAGAAAATCTGTACGTGTGAACGCACCTTTAATCTGGACACTCTATTCTCACAGTATTTCACAAGATTGTGCAAATGTTAAACAGCAAACTTTAAACAAGCTTCAACATGCTTTTTTTGTTCAGCGGTGGAGTTTTGCGGGATGAGCATGCATACAGGCCAAGGCAGTTGTGCATTATTTATTTATTTTTTTAAACCATTGTACCCGCAAATTTCAGGTCTTTCTGAAGCTCTGCAATGGGTCCTTTGCTCTTGGACAACGCTTCTAGTTTTCATTCCTTTGTCAAAAATTTTATGAGGAGCTACTGGTCATAAGCGTTTTTTGATGAAATGATCTTTTCACTTCCGATATATGGCCCCAACATTGCTCACTGGAACTTTCAGAAGTAAAAAAAAATACATCTGTAACCTTTGCCATAAGTATGTATTGCAGCAATAGGGGAGTGCAGGTCTTTAGAGAGCTCTTTGGTTTTCCCATAGTGAGAGGTTTCTTATGAGACACCTTTTTTATTGGCCCACAGTTGAGAACCAACTTGGTGTCTTGCCTTTCCATACCTTTTTGCAACTCCATTTCTTGTGTTAAATACTTTTTTCCTGGTGACGTTTCATATTACATATAATTTAAATTATGGACTATGGTTTGATTTCTTTGTGTGTGGGTTGTTGCAGACGTGAAAATTTAATTAACAATAGCCACATTATAGATCTATTTACTGTGAAAAGGTTGATGTGTTAAACACTTATTTCACCTGCTGTGTATGTGTGTGTATGTACACAGGTCACTCTGGTGTGCCTGGATGGGACAAAAAGATGATGGGGGAAATTTACTAAGATGTGATTTCTACAGGCAACCACTCAGATCCAGTCTACTATCTTCTAGAAGGTGCTAAATAAGAAGTAGATTCTGATTGGTTGCCCATAGCAACATCACATGTGAAGTAGAATTCACATCTTAGTAAATTTCCCCCGATAGGTCGAAAAACTTAAAGCCTACTTTTGAAAACTAGTTTCATGGGGATTGTAGTTGGTAATAGATTTTTGCAAAGCACCTCATTGACGGGGGCATGTCATTATCCACCCAAATGGTGTGCTTAGTTCCAAATATGGAGATATAGTGAAAAGAGATTGTGAACGTGGCACCTAGAAGCGTGGGTGTGTACTGCTACATCTGAGAGGAATCTTTTAAAAATGGCTTGTATCCAAGTGTAGATGAGTCCCAAAGCAGTTAGTAACAGCTACTATACTTGGTAAAGTGCTGGGAAATGGTGCTGATGATTCAATGTAAATGTATCTATCTCTCATTCCTTTTTCCCCCAAAACTGTAAGTTTAATGTGGGGTAGGAGAAATGAGGGAGATTGCTAGACTAATGAGGGAGAGGGGGAGATATGCTTTTTCAGGGAGTCTCCTGCAGAATGCAGGAGGGTAGGCAACTATGAACTCTACAGGGCAAACTAGATGGACCAAGTGGATCTACATGTCCATCAAATTCTATGTTTTTATGAATTTTAAATCATTGCTGCAGTTCCCCAAATACCCCCCTCAGTGCACCAGGTGTGTTTTTTTTTTCCTGAGCCAGTCAGTTGTGAGCACTGTGACTAGAAGTTGTCAGGGGAGGCTTTAATTGGGACTATTGCCTGGCACTTAGTTGCAGCAAATGGCATTTCCTGTACTAAATGCCAATTGCAATGCTGTTAGTGCACACAGTAATGTCACAATTAGCTCTCAGGCACTAATTAGGTTGGACTTCTGCCAACATCCTCAAACATTTGAGCAAAATTTTTTTTTTTTTTACCATGGCACCATTGGAATTGCTTTGGGCACTTCAACCTGGGCGCTACTTTGCCATGATGGCTGTTGAATTCCCCCTTTTAATATAAATTGTTTGTAGAATCTGGGATGCCTTATGGAAATTATACTTGAAATATATATATATTTTTATTGTTCTCATCCTCCTTTTATGCTTGCATTGCAGTTGCTTTTTTATTCAGAGTTGTGTGGAATAAAAGCAATATAGCTTTCTGAAGATGAATGGCCAACACATTAGTCTGTATCTTGCCTGCTGTTCTATCCAGTGCATTTTGTTTGAAGAAATGATGTGGGTAGGAAAAATGTGTTTTACAAATCTGACTTTCCCCTTAATGCACAGTGGAAAAGTCTGTAAATACATGATCATTCTTTTGAATAGGCCCTCTGCGGCAGGAGTGTGAGAGAAGGCACAAAAATATACATTTACCAAGAGTAAAGTGGACAGGCATTAAGCATTTGTAGGTCCCAAACGAGTTCCGATAACACTTTCACCAACCTATACTGAACAATGTGCATCATAGTCTACAAAAATTTAGAGTTGTTAATTGCCATGAACGTGATACATTTCTTTTATCTTCCTATAAGTGATTGAACTTGAACATGTAAAGTCAATTTTTTTTTTTGGGGGGGGGGGATATTTAATTAACTGTTGTGGCAAATTGCTTCCAAGCGCATATTCATTTGTATCCGATGCTGGCTTTAGGTAGGGATTTTTTTTCGCATACCTGAGGCGGATATAATAAGACAGTGTCAGCCTGTTTTTTTCTTTGTTCCTTTTTTTTCCCTCTGAAAACACATGGGACAGAGTTTTTTCTAGATACTACTTGTGTTTTAACCTAAAAATAATAAATACAGGGATTAATTGAATTTCCCGTCTGGCAAAAATTGCGTTGACCTCCCTTATATATTTTTTTTCTACAAAAATATTATGGTGACATTGAATATCCCCCATGATGATGTCCTAGATTTGTAACCTGGGACTGAAGGGCAAAGAATACTTAAATAGAACACTTTAGCATAAGGGTTTAATTGCACTAGATCAGGCATGTCCAAACAATGGAGAGGTAGTGGATAAGGGAATATCCACTGGTGTAGGGGGCGCAATAAATATAGGTTGCTTTGCCAAGATGCAGTGTGGGAAAATGGGGGAGTTGGCCCCCATAAAGATAGAAGAAACACATTCCTTGTGGACTAAGACGAATACCCCATCTAGTTCTAACCCCTCACATTTGTCAGTGTTTGGATCCGGACCAGTCTCTCCGCCCCCCCCCCCCCCCCCCATTTCTGCCGCTATTCCATTGTGACTGTGACAGCAAACAAGCGGATGTCCTCCATCTGAGGCCCCCATTTGCCCTACCCAGGACAGAGGTGTTACACGGACCCATCCATTTGAAGCTTTTAATCTATGCGGTACCGTATGAACTGGACTTTTAATATCCTTTTTTCTCACCCCCCCCCCCTCTGCAACTGAGGTAAAGGGGTGTTAACCGTGTTTTACGTCTACATTAAATCTGCATATTGCTTTTATTCATTGTTATTTGACCATTTCTAGTGCAGTGTATTCTTGTGTTATGTCCAAACAATGGCCCACCAGCTGTTGTGAAACTACAAGTCCCATCATGCCTTCCCAAAGTTTTGCTATTAGTGAATGCTAAAACTATGGCAAGGCATGCTGGTAGGTGTAGTTTCACAAAAGCTGGAGGGCCACAGTTTATACATGCCTTCTCTAGATTGTTAGAAGCTTAGTTGTCTGTATATTATTTCTATTGTCCTAATTTTTCCAGTGTATTTTTTAATGTCAAAACGAACTGAATTAACTTGTCCTAACATTTAATATAAAATACAAACAAGTTCTAATGATTGACTTTAGTGTCTTTTTGCACAAATATCATATTGCATAATATCAGATTTGGTCATATAATTCCAAAACCAGATGTTCTGTGTGTATGCAATGAAGATTTTTTTTTAACCCCTTCCTGACACAGCCAGTTTTTGCCTTCCTGACACAGCCAGTTTTTGCCTTCCTGACACAGCCAGTTTTTGCCTTCCTGACACAGCCAGTTTTTGCCTTCCTGACACAGCCAGTTTTTGCCTTCCTGACACAGCCAGTTTTTGCCTTCCTGACACAGCCAGTTTTTGCCTTCCTGACACAGCCAGTTTTTGCCTTCCTGACACAGCCAGTTTTTGCCTTCCTGACACAGCCAGTTTTTGCCTTCCTGACACAGCCAGTTTTTGCCTTCCTGACACAGCCAGTTTTTGCCTTCCTGACACAGCCAGTTTTTGCCTTCCTGACACAGCCAGTTTGTGCCTTCCTGACACAGCCAGTTTGTGCCTTCCTGACACAGCCAGTTTGTGCCTTCCTGACACAGCCAGTTTGTGCCTTCCTGACACAGCCAGTTTGTGCCTTCCTGACACAGCCAGTTTGTGCCTTCCTGACACAGCCAGTTTGTGCCTTCCTGACACAGCCAGTTTGTGCCTTCCTGACACAGCCAGTTTTTGCCTTCCTGACACAGCCAGTTTTTGCCTTCCTGACACAGCCAGTTTTTGCCTTCCTGACACAGCCAGTTTTTGCCTTCCTGACACAGCCAGTTTTTGCCTTCCTGACACAGCCAGTTTTTGCCTTCCTGACACAGCCAGTTTTTGCCTTCCTGACACAGCCAGTTTTTGCCTTCCTGACACAGCCAGTTTTTGCCTTCCTGACACAGCCAGTTTTTGCCTTCCTGACACAGCCAGTTTTTGCCTTCCTGACACAGCCAGTTTTTGCCTTCCTGACACAGCCAGTTTTTGCCTTCCTGACACAGCCAGTTTTTGCCTTCCTGACACAGCCAGTTTTTGCCTTCCTGACACAGCCAGTTTTTGCCTTCCTGACACAGCCAGTTTTTGCCTTCCTGACACAGCCAGTTTTTGCCTTCCTGACACAGCCAGTTTTTGCCTTCCTGACACAGCCAGTTTTTGCCTTCCTGACACAGCCAGTTTTTGCCTTCCTGACACAGCCAGTTTTTGCCTTCCTGACACAGCCAGTTTTTGCCTTCCTGACACAGCCAGTTTTTGCCTTCCTGACACAGCCAGTTTTTGCCTTCCTGACACAGCCAGTTTTTGCCTTCCTGACACAGCCAGTTTTTGCCTTCCTGACACAGCCAGTTTTTGCCTTCCTGACACAGCCAGTTTTTGCCTTCCTGACACAGCCAGTTTTTGCCTTCCTGACACAGCCAGTTTTTGCCTTCCTGACACAGCCAGTTTTTGCCTTCCTGACACAGCCAGTTTTTGCCTTCCTGACACAGCCAGTTTTTGCCTTCCTGACACAGCCAGTTTTTGCCTTCCTGACACAGCCAGTTTTTGCCTTCCTGACACAGCCAGTTTTTGCCTTCCTGACACAGCCAGTTTTTGCCTTCCTGACACAGCCAGTTTTTGCCTTCCTGACACAGCCAGTTTTTGCCTTCCTGACACAGCCAGTTTTTTTCAAATCTGACATGTATCACTTAAGTGGGGATAACTATTTTTTGCTTTTACTTATAGATTTTGCAGCTCAGATTCTGGTGGAATGTTGGTGGGTGCTATGTCGCATTAGCAAGACCCCCCAAGCACCAATACAGTGGAACCCCCCCACAAGTGACCCCATTTTGCAAACTACACCCCTCAGGGAATTCATCTAGGGGTATAGTGTACATTTCAAACCCCCAGGGGTTTCACCAATTGTGGTACAACTGGGCAGTGAAAATGAAAAATTAAATTTTTTACACAAAAAATGCAGTTCTGGCTCAATTTTTCATTTTCCCAAGGAAGGAAGGAAGGAGACAAAGCACCCCAAAATCTGTGCCCCAATTTCTCCCGAGTACGGCAATGCCTCGTGTGACCAAAAAGTGGCAGGACTCAGAAGGGAAGGAGTGATATTTGGATTTTGCAGCACAGATTCTGGTGGAATGTTGGTGGGTGCTATGTCGCATTAGCAAGACCCCCAAAGCACCAATACAGTGGAACCCCCCCACAAGTGACCCCATTTTGCAAACTACACCCCTCAGGGAATTCATCTAGGGGTATAGTGTACATTTCAAACCCCCAGGGGTTTCACCAATTTTGATACAACTGGGCAGTGAAAATGAAAAATAACATTTTTTTACACAAAAATGCAGTTCTGGCTCAAAATGTTTCATTTTCAGAAGGTATGAAGGAGAAAAAGCACCCCAAAATCTGTGCCCCAATTTCTCCCGAGTATGGCAATGCCTCATATGTGAAAAAAAAATACCAGTTGGGTGCATGGCAGGACTCAGAAGGGAAGGAGTGATTTTTGGATTTTGCAGCTCAGATTCTGGTGGAATGAATGGTGGGTGCTATGTCGCATTAGCAAGACCCCCGAAGCACGGTGAAATGATGAACCTAATAATCCATAGATGTGTGGTATATTTTAAAACACTCCTTTATACATAGGCCGGGTTTGTCGGGGCAAGTTTCACAGTGGAAAATAGTATCCTTTCTTATTCCCTTTTTATAGCAAACTTTGCACCTTTTTTGTGTCCTGCCCTTTCTAGCAGTGGAGCGGATTTCGTTAGGAAAATGCTGCCCTGGTACAATACGGGGGCCAGTACTAGAAGTACTGGGGCCCTCTGCCTGCTGGTTCCCAAATATTAGGCCCTTTATGACTTCCTCTTGAAAGTGCATAAATGTCCCCCTCTGGCTGGTACAACGGAATAGCACGTAAGCGTTATACAGTGCCATCTGGATGATATACACGGCCAGCTTCTTGTACCAGATTTTTGTTTTCCGCAGGGCACTGTACGACTTCAGTACCTGATCTGAAAGATCCACTCCGCCCATGTACCTATTGTAATCTAGGATACAATTAGGTTTTGAGGTGTGGGTACTGGTACCTCGTACAGGGATGGAGGTGGTACTGTCTCCATGAATTGTTGTCAGTATAAGGACATCCCTCTTTTCCTTATATTTGACCAACAACATATTTTCGGTGCATATTCACCTGCTTTCACCCCTTCTCATTACTTGGGCAATGTGCGTTTTTGGGAGGCCTCTCTGCTTCTTACGCACAGTACCGCAAGCTGCTGTACCTCTTGAACCAAGGGCCTTAAACAGGGGGATGCTAGTGTAAAAGTTATCCACATAGAGGTGATAACCTTTATCCAGGAAGGGGTGCACTAAATCCCAGACAATTTTTCCACTAACACCTACGAGGGAGGGGGGGCATTCTGGCGGTTCAATTCTTGAATCCTTCCCTTCATATACCCTAAACCTGTGGGTGTACCCTGAGGTGCTTTCACACAGCTTATACATTTTTATGCCATACCTTGCCCTCTTACTGGGAAGGTACTGGCGGAATTTAACCCTTCCTTTAAAATGTATAAGGGACTAGTCAATACAAATACATTTTTCAGGGATGTACATCTCTGCAAATTTGGCACTGAAATGATCAATGACCGGCCTGACTTTGAATAGCCGGTCAAAGGTGGGATCATCTCTGGGTGGGCACAGTGTATTATCGGTGTAATGTAAAAATTTAAGGATTATCTCAAAACGAGTCCGGGTCATGGCCATACGGTAAAGTGGGGTGCTGTACAGAACATCTGTACTCCAATATTGCCTAATTTCTGGCTTTTTTACTATGCCCATATGAAACACCAGACCCCAAAACATCATCATCTCTACTGCATCTACAGGGGTCCACCTAGCAAATGATGACGTGGGGTTTTGAGCAATAAACTGCTGGGCATATAAATTAGTTTGGTCCACCATTAAATTTATAAAATCATCAGAGAAAAATAATTTGAAAATTTCTCTGAGACCTGTGGAATCAAATTGGATTCCTGGGATGGCCAAAAACTCAGGAACCTGGGGCTCAAAATTGTCTGGTGGTGGGGTCCATATGGGATCAATCATTTGGGGGGGGGGGGGGTGTCTCAGCTGCTCTACGGGGGCGTCTTTGAGGGGGTCCCTCATCAGCAGAGGAGGAAGAGGAGCTTAAGGCGAATCCTTCAAATTCCCCGCTTGCATCACTGGCTGCGTCAGAGTCAGAGGCAAGCATGGCATATGCCTCCTCCGCTGAATACATTCTTCTGGATGACTGGGATGCCATTTGGAATGCCATTTTTATTTTTGTGTTTCTGTAAGTGTAATGTTTCAACACGTGTATAGTGTAGGGGGGGTACAAACTTTATTTCAACACGGAGGGTATGTAGTGTGTATGTAGTGCAGAAAAAAAAAATACTTTATATAGGAATTTGATCCCAATTTAAAAAAAAAAAATTAAAGGGGTTAAAAAAAAAAAAAAAGGTCCTGCGCCAAAAATTGAGCACAGATGTTGGTCAGTAACGTCCGTCACTGAACAGCGCTCAAAGGCAACAGGACACCCACAAAAAAAACGTGGGTGTAAAAAAAAAAAAAAAAAAAACAATTTAAAAAAAACTGCAGAAAAAAAATATCAACCTGTGCCAAAAATGCTGTTCAGTGATTGTACGTCACTGATCAGCGGCCACAGGACACCCACAAAAGCAACGTGGGTGTAAAAACAATTTAAAAAAAATTTCCACAGCACTCTACAAAAAAAAAACAATTTTAAAAAACTGCAGAAAAAAAAATGATATCAACCCTGTGCCAAAAATGCTGTTCAGTGATTGTACGTCACTGATCAGCGCTCAGCGGCCACAGGACACCCACAAAAGCAATGTGGGTGTAAAAACAAAACCCCACTGCACTCCAAAAAAAAAAACTGCAGATCTGTGATGCAGTGATGCAACACTGATTAGCAGTGAGGGGCAGCAGACACACAACCTGACAGGGTATATATATAAAAAAAACCCTGGACTCCCAAAAAGTTGCTGATTAATTTAAACTGACCAGCACAAAAGGGGGGGCAGCAGTCAGTTGCACAACCTTTGGTGCAACTGACAGGTATATATATATATATATATATATATATATATATATATATATATATATATATATATATATATATATATATATATATATATATAAAAAAAAAACCCTGGACCCCCAAAAAGTTGCTGATCAGTTAATTAATCAGCACAAAAGGGGGGGCAGCAGTCAGTTGCACAGGCAGCACAACCTTTGCTGCAAATGACAGGTATATATATAAAAAAAAAACCTCTGCACCCCCAAAAAGTTGCTGATCACCTCAGATATAGTGATCAGCACAAAAGGGGGTGCAGCAGACACAAAATATAGCACTCTCTATCACTCTCTATCACTCTCTGTCACTCTCTGTCACTCTCTGTCACTCTCTGTCACTCTCTGTCACTCTCTGTCACTCTCTGTCACTCTGTCACTATCTGTCCCTATCTCTCACGATCTGTGACTCTATGACACTGCAGCAGCAGCACACACAGAAGTCACAAGATCCAGGAAGTATCCAGCTGCTGGCAGCACTCTACCAGCGGTGATCAGCGGTGATCAGGTAAGTTTCAGGCAAGGATCAGGTATGTATCACGACAGATTGGCACGGTGACCGCTCTGCACGCAATTCCAGACCGGAATGGCGTCTGCAGTGCAGTCACCGGTAGTTTAAATCACGCGCCTTGGCTGTGATTGGTCCGTGGGTCCCACGGACCAATCACAGCCTTGGGGGCAGGTGGGGTGAGGTGTCGTCGTCACCGATGACCCCCTCATGCCCCCTGACGCCCGGCGGTGATTGACACCTGTGTTACCGAGCGTCTGATTCGCCGGTAACACAGGAAAACGCTGTGAATGGCTGTTCACACTGAACAGCCAATCACAGCGATCGCCGACGGGGATCGTCCCTCTGTCCCCGCGTCTATAGACGCGGGGACAGTTTAAAGTAATGACGTATATATACGGCATGTGTCGGGAAGTACATCCCGGCCATGACGTATATATACGTCAAATGTCGGGAAGGGGTTAATTTAATTCCCATATGTTTGAATCATTTAGAAATGCTTATTAGGTTTTTTTATGTAGCGCAGCATATTAAGTTGCGCTTTACAATAGGAGACAGTGGTACAACAAACTGGGGAGCAGATTTATTAAGCTTGGAGAAGAGATAAACTGGAGATAAAGCGGAGAAAAGGTAAAAGGAGATAAAGCACAGCCAATCAGCTGTGTTTGAAAAAGACAGTTTGGAGTTGATTGGCTGGTACTTTATCTCCTTTAACCTTTTCTCCACTTTAAATCCAGTTTATCTCTTCTCCAAGCCTAATAAATCTGCCCCTGAGTGTTTACTGGCAGTCACAGTATTAGGGCCCTGCTCCCAAGCTTACAGTGAAATTGTTAAATAGATTCTAATTCACTCCTTCTAGACTTCACACCAATTTGGCCCCTTCGCTGTATGAATTTTTAGTCGAAATTCTGTATGTTAGTCAGGTTTCCATTTTTGGGGGGGGTTGTATCCAATTTGTAAATATTTTTCAGGATGAGTTGGTCTTGCTGATTTACAATCCTATGCTGGCCGTATGCTAGATCACCTCATAAGCAACTAGTTTGTTGGGTGGACTGATAATCTGGTGCTGTATGGGAGAAAATGATAAGCAATTTGCTCACAAACCCAGGAAAATAAACAAACATTCAGTCAAAAGATTTAAAACAAAAGGTTTCAGCTACAGTATCTTGTCTGACCAACAGTTTTTATGTTTCCAGATTTTGGGTCCAAATTACTGAATTACAAATTACATTTGCTCCCATCTATTACCAGATTGTTTTTTTACATTCTGCAAACTAGTTTGAACATTGGTCTAGAGTATGGACAAAATTTTTACACTCCTTCCCATACTTTGCACTTCTACATCTTTATCCCACACACAAGTACAACCTCACACGGGGTTAGTGTTAGGTTGTATATGTACTGTATAGCATCACAAGATAGCATAATATTTCAAGCCGTGCGCCCCCACCCCCCCACCCAATTAAGCTGCCAGCCATATTCTAACGTTTAGAACATTTACGTTCCTTTTACAGATGCTTTTGTACCATACGCTCGCGGCCTCCTCTCCACCTATAATCTGAATGGGCTGCCATGAATAGAGTATGTAACTAATTGCGAGGGTGCACAGTTCCATATATTGACACATTCTGCTGCCATTTCCTGTATTGTGATGTAAGGTTGATTCTTCTTGAGCGGTCAATTTTTCTATAATATTTTAAGTTCTTGTTCCTGTTTGTTTTGTTTAAAACGCCATTGACTTGCGTTGGGTTTTTTTTTTTTTTTACTTACACTGATAAATTTTAATTAATACTATTGATTACAAAACAAAAATTACTTGGTCTATCACCCATATTCATAGAACTAAATCTACTATAATGAATGTTTTTATATTAATGGAAAGTATATCACTATAAGTTGTGTTATACAGTTTGTTTGTATAAGTTGGCATAATTTAAATCTTACAGAGTAGGCTATTTCATTTGCATTAATTTTAATGTTCTCTTTTGAGATTAAAGGTTAGAGTAAGTTACTATCAAAAGATAAATGAGCCACTTCCTTTTACGGAATAAGGTTGTCCATTAACTTTATAGTTAATAGAACAACCTAATAAAAAAAAGCTATTTTAATATACAAGTATTGAATAAGTTAAAGAAATAAATATGGTGGTGATCAACTAAATGTCCATTTTCTGCATCATTTAGTGCAAGCTATGTGCAGCCTGAGAGTTTATCAAGCTTGGCCATACAAACAATGGAGCCCAGGTTTGTGCAGGAGTCTATTACCTGGAAAATATAGTAGCTGAAATAAGGAATACACAGGGTCTTTTAGCTCACGAGGTCGCAAGGTGCACAAATCCTGTAGTGCTTTAGGCCAACTGATGGGGAAAGTTTGCAGCGTTCTGTCAGATAAAATGTAATTTTATTGGAAAGCTTGTAAAGAATACAAACCGTATCATGGCCATACGCTCATTTGGCAATATTTCAGTGTTTCTAGGTTCCTTTGTGACTAGACAACAATTCTTCTTTCTCCAGTGAAGGAATAGGAAAAATATCATTCGATTGGCTGTGGCGGTGCATACACTGGCAGATGTGGTCACCCATGTTAGAATATTTCTTGTGTCCAATTGTCATACATTATGCAATTGTGACAATCTCTGTAATGGGCTGATTTGGCAATCAAAGTCACAGGGAAATATTCCCAGTGGGCAGGGGGACCTGCGGGGCCACCTAAGGTCGGCAGAGTCTAAAGAATTTTGACAGACTGGTGGTGTGGGTGTTAGAGGGTATCTTGCTGGTTTGTTTGTGTTTGGCGGTAGAAGGTGGCAGACTGATATACGCTAGTATGCTTTTGGCATTTTTTTTCCAGGGCCACTTACAATTCCTAATCTGCCAATGCATATTGATTGCATTATGTATGCCTGTTACATTAAAAACACATTTTTCAACAGTCACAACTTTATTATGTTATGTATATGTAGTTTTTGTATTTCTTCAGTTTTCATCAGTTCAGTTATTTTATTCCTTTCTAATGTAGGTTGGAAGTCCTAGCATATGCCAAGTACAGCTGTTTAATTGCTGAAGTGATGCAGCATAAAATTGTTGGAAATTCGAAGATTCTTCTGTAAATGCAAAATCATATCTTATATCTGCCTGAGTTGCTTATGCTATTCTTGGTTGATAGCTGATGAATCCTAATCATTGGGTGGTGTATATACCTTACCTCAGTTAAAAATACAGAGGTTGGAATAATCCTAAAAACCATGAAAATGCATTCATTGTGATCTCATTTATCAGTCCCAGTATTTGTGGGTACTTAATCATTTTGATATTGTAAATGTTTGTGACAAAGTAAAAATGATTTGGGGGGGAAAGGGGGAATTTAATGGTGGAAGGGGGCAAGGTGATGCAGCAGGTGCATTGCACCAGGGCCTCGAGAACTAAGTGGGCCCACTGCTGCCCAAATCAAATGAGTCTTCTCCTGGCCCTCCCGCAAACCATTTTGAACAATGTTGAATTAATGGCTAAGTGCACAGAGCAAGGTGTGCCCCATTGCCTAGTCAGATCTCCAGAGTTTTTGCCAGAGAACACTGGTCAGCACACATTGATGGTGCATAGCATGGATTTCAGCGATGTGTGCTGAACGTTCTTTGCTAAACTACATCGCTCAACACGAGGTTGAAGTCGCCCTGTGTATATGGGGATTAACACGGTCACCCTCTTCCTCTCCCTGTCTGCCACTGCTGTGTTGCATATTATGAACCTGGGTTGGTGTGGAAGAGTGTGAATTATGTTTATCGATGTGACTGGATGGCCCTTGCTGCCCGGACAATCTATCACGGATGTGCACTGACCTGAACCTTATCCTGCTTGACAGAGGCAGAGCTTGGATGCACTGGGTTTGAACCAGGCCAGGCTGGGAAACGGACTATTGTGCCTTACGGTCTCCTCCATGCTGGTATGTCGTGAGCTCGTGCACAGTTAATCCCAGTGTGTGCCCACTCAGAGTCCTGCTTTGCCACAGTCTCCAGAGAGGGTCCATTCCAGAACATAGTCAGAAATTGTGCCTAGCCCCTATTTTCATTTTGAAAAGTCTGCCGCAGCATATGTTTGACCCCTTCAGTGCTGTACCCACCATCAGTCATGTGGGTAGAGCAGGGCTGGGCAACACCAGCCCTACAGATGTTGATGGACTACACATCCCAGCATGCCTTGCATCAGTTTCAGCATGGCCACATAGCAAAACTAATGCAAAGCATCCTGGGATGTGTAGTTCATTAACATCTGGAGGGCCGGTGTTGCCCATCCCTGGGGTAGAGGGTCCCCCGGCCACACATTGTAATTAATTTTGGTGCAGCTGGTGATGTTTTAATGGTTTGCATTACTGCTTCACATCTGTGAGGTAGTGTGTTAAATTTCCACCACAGGCCTAAACGTGTGATATTTGTATATTATCTCGGTGCTTGTTTCGGTTCCCTCCAGGTTTTCAAGTTTCCTCTGACAATCCCAAATTTAAAACTGGTAAATTAATTGACTTCTGACAAATAAAGCTAACCTCAGTTTGTGTGTGTGTACACCTACAACCGGGATTATAGATTACAAACCCTACTGGTGCAGGGACTGGTGTGAATGGCATAGTAGGTATATGCTATCAAATATAACCTGTAATTCATTCATTGTGTTCAGTCAATTGCGGTGTACGGTCTTTAATTCGATATCCCCATTGGCAAAGCTGTGCTGAGGGTTTACAAATCCCTTTAGTATATCTCGACAAAATTATCTCAATCTGTAATCGGCTACTGGCTCGTAATTAGAGCAATAATTCTGCAGTACCTTAGTCCCATAGCGTTGCACAGTAGTTCATATGTTAATAATCATAATCTGAGATCTTTAAAATATGTAATGAGCATGTACAAATGCGTATTGTAGCCAGAAAGAAGTCTTGTTACACACTTGCCTAAATTGCAATAACATCAGGCTGTGCGTTACACGATCAGGTTGCAAACAATGCTACCAGTCAGGAACAGAGTTGGTTGGCTGCCAGAATTTCTTCTAGTAGCTTCCAGTCACAGAAGAGACCACCTGACCCCACTGGATCCCTGCACCCTCTGAGTGTCTGCCATGCTGTTGATCATAGCTGATCGGTCAATGCAGTAGGACCTCCCACCTGGAGGAGAAGCTGCCTGGAAAATGTAAATTAGCCGTGCCTTTTCCCTGAGGAACTACCCTCCAATTGTATTTCTGCCTGCTTTTTTTCAACTAACCACAGGTTTAAACTTTTATTCCTTCTGGACTGTAAACCTAAAGTGACTGCAGAGGTGTGTGTCTGCAGTGACCAGAATTGTTTAAGGAGAAATGCTTAATCACTCATTGGCCAGTTAGGGATTGTTAATACAGCTGGTTTTACTAGGAATTTTGCCGGAATCTTTATATCTAGTCAAGGGAGATGAGTAATCGTGTTACATATATAGAAAATAAAGTGGCTAACTGTCTTGTAGGACAAGTGGGACCTGGATTTTTTTTTTTTTAATAAATGTGTTCTATACATTAAATTATAGAAGTAGATTGGCTTAGTTTATAATGTATATTTTTATGTTTTATCTCCATTTTTAGATTTGGAAGTACCAGTTATTCTTTAAAAGGGTCCCTTGAATCTTAAAAGTAGCATACGTTATGAAAAACCAAGCATTGCTTAAACAATACTCAATAAATATTGCTAAACAAGGGGTATTCAATTGCTGCATTATGACTTTATTGCACAGAGAGATGCGGCTGAATGGCTTTTAATGGTTCCAATAGACCATTACATTTATTTCCAAAAGGGCTGTAGACTTCTAGAGAAAGATATGTCAAGTCGGAAATCTGTGCAGTTTTCAGGCCATACAAGCAGAAGAACACGCTCAGCAGCTTCATCCCCAGCCCCTGAAGTGAGGATTTTATAATATGCACAGATTTTGCTGCAGAGACAGCTTTGCTATGGTTATTTCTGTATTAAAAAATAGAACGTAAGCTACCTGGGGATTGAACCCAGGCCTGCGCTGATGCTGTCCAGGTGCCTTTGGAAGCTGATCCATCACTAACAAGGCTTTATTAGCTTTGGTGCTGGAAGCTGCACGATTTGCTAATTTGGGTAAAAAAATTGCTGAGCAAAATATTTAAGAAATTGTAAAGATTTTCTGTTAAGTGCTGGTTGCTAAAATATACATATTGATAGATTATACCTCCGAGGACATCACATTTCTCTTGTGAATAAACACATCAACCACTTCCTCTGCAATTACAATGCATTCCATGTGGTACATTCGACTGTATAACTTTTTCAAAGGTGTGTATTTTTAGGGAGAATCTGTGTTTTTTCCCTTCTGACATCAAATTGATGGAATCTGCTGTGTAGATTAGGATTGTGCGGATACACAGTCGCCACCAGGGGGATTCATGACACATCTATGCTTATAGAAGAGAAACTAGACCTTATAGCAGGCATTCCCAACCACGGTCCTCAAGGCACACCAAACAGTGCAGGTTTTGTAGATATCCAGGCTTGAGCACAGGTAACTTAATTAGTATCTGAGGGATTCTGATTAAACCATCTGTGCTGAAGCCTGGATATCACTAAAACCTGCCCTGTTGGTGTGCCTTGAGGACCGTGGTTGGGAATGCCTGCCTTATAGCCATGTTTGGACACATTTGCAGTAAATATGGACAAAAAGTATAGCGGACTTAAGCTTGTACACACTGATCGTGTGAGCGATATCTTGCTCACTGTACTTGTGTTCTCTAGGACAGGATTTGGCTGCCAGGAGTGCTATGTTGTGGTCCTGATCTGACTGTTGCTGAAACATTTAACACTCCTTCATACACTACTACGGTTATCTTTCCTATAACAAATTATCTGCTGATTGGCCTTGTAATTGGATAGTACGCACTTGGCTTTATATTTTATTTGAATATATGAAGTTTCAGATATGCGTCATGAAGGAATTAAATGCAATGTTCTATGCATTTGTTTTATAAAGAAAGGATTTCCAAACTAGAATATGCAGTTCAAAAGCCTTAGGTGGTACATTGCTTTCCTAATGAATGCATCCGGAGGGATCCATATTTGAAACTGATATACTGTACAGTAGCTAATTCTATGGAGAACCAGTATCCGTCTTTATATGCAATTACACATTCCACTGTCATTTTGACCTACTGTATGTTATAGTCAATGGAGCAGATTTATTATTAAACACCTATTCTGAGTTTTAAACACTTGGCTGGAAAGTTGTTACATGACTAAATAGTAAATTTTATATCTACATACGGCACATAATTTGACAAACATCTGGTACTCAAACTGATGTTTTCCCTTCCAGAAGATTTTTATAATAAGCATTTCTATCACTAACACTAGTAAATGTGTTTACACCAAGTCCACACAACCACAGCCAGTGTGGCATAAACTTTATAAGGCGTAGTTTCTATATAATTGGGAATGCCTTGCCTTTTCCTGGACCAAACGAACAGTACTTCCATATTTCACTGAAACCCACATCACCAAAGTACCACTTATCATTGCATTTGTTATACAGTGGAAGTAGTTAATGCCAGTGGTGCCTAATATTTATAGAGCAACAAAACAGTGTATAAATGGGCGGTATCTAAAAATCTATTTTTAATGAACCTATTTACAATATTTTTTTGGTGTGTTTTTTCTTAGTAAAGCTTTCCCATCTTGTCTTAAAAGAAACAAATGTCTGTGTGCGTGTACTTGTGGTAGGGTATATAGATTGTAAGCTCCTCTGGGGCGGGGACTGATGTGAGTGTTCAAACAATCTTTGTAAAGTGCTGCAGAATGTGTGTGCTATAAAACAAACAGTAAATAAATATGTACTAAGCTTTGGAGACTAATATAGTGGAGAGCGTACCTGCCAATAACCTCCTGCATTGTTACAGGCTTTGTTTGCAAAATGACAAAAGCTGATTGACCATTTCTCTGCACTTCTTCACACTCACCCCACATAAACATAGTTTATAGTATTCAGTAAATAGAATAGCTTTTCTTTATTACATGTTAATAATCCAAATGTATTCATATTCACAGTGCAGCCATGAAACATGGATGGTGCTAACCGAAAGCTGCTACTCTAGTGTATGTTATGTAACTTAGTGTTTCAGGCTTTATGAAATATTGCTATGATGTCTGATGAAGGGCATGCTTCTGTATCTGCTACATTTAAATGTTCTTTGTTGGATGAGATCTGAACACAAATACTGTACAATCCTATTAAGAGTAAAAAATGTCACACCGCAAGGTTTCAAATTTGTCCGATTTGCGGCACTTGTGTAGTCATTTGAAGAACCAAATCGAACATTTCTGCTAAATGCAACTGTTTTAGAAGCAATTCTTATCTCAGGTGATTAGCAGAATACTTATTACAGGGAATGTGTTAATTATTGGCGACTTGTAACAGTTTGTTATGCTTACATGTTCTTCCTTTCCAGTTATGAATTATCCATTAATTTCCCTACGTGTAATTGCAGGAGAATTACAGATGCACTCAGTGAAGGGGAATTTATGAATTTGTTTAAAGCGGCATACTGTAATCGGAGCCAAGTTAATGCACTTCTTCTGTGCTAAATGTATAATTGGCATACGGGTTTTCTAAATGTTGTGCTCTCCCTCATCAGTAAGAGACACCTTTTTCCATCCTAGGGTGAAATTCTTTGCTTCACTGAATAACATTTTAACTTCCCTGGAGTTGTTTTGTTATCTGTGGTGCTAGCTTAATTTTTCTTAAGAACAGAAATGCCCTGAGCTTATTTTAGATCTGTAACATTTTCCTATTCATTACTGCTCATATTTCATTTGTCCAAAATAAGTAGAAAATTACTTTTTCGAGAGAACGGAATCAATGTTAGTGAATTTAGTATCCCCAGACCCCTCCCGTAACTTTTGATGAGCAGAGCGTTTGTCAGGCCTCAAGAATAAATGGAAAATAGTTTATTTTTGCCCATTGTTTGAACTGTAATTATGCTGCAGTCATTTCTTAAACAGATAAACGGAAGTAGCGGATATTCTGGATTTCGGCAGTCTTGTACAAAAAAAGGAATGATAACATCCGACAGGATGCCAATTATGATGCTTTAGAAGTATGATTTCCTTTATAGAATATGCTTATATTGCATATGCTTTAAAGCACACTATAAGATATGCTTTAAAATGAAAGCATTATTATTATTGGCTATGTATTTATGCTGGGATGCTCGTTCCACAATGAATGCGGAAGTGGTGATCTTCTGTAAAGGCTGTATTTCTATTCAGTATCGCGTGTCTTTTTACCTAGACTGAGCATTGTATTGTGGAATACATGTGTAGAGTTTGCAGGCAGGGATGGGTTGTATCTCTCTTCAGCACTGGCAACTGAAGGCAATTTCAGCTATTTGAGCCACTATATCAAGCGATCGTTCATGATAAAGATCCCCTAAATCTCTTCAATGCATTCCACTGAACTTTTTTTTTTTGTGGGTGCTTACAGGGCGCTTTCAACAGCCTCTAGATCCACACTGCAGGACCTGCCTCCTCAACCACCCAGCAGCATCGAACCCACAACGGATTCCTTGCTAGCAACAGGATTCTCATATCCTTTGACTCCATTTTGCTGTACTCCTAGTAGTGGCATGTAGCGTTTCTGGCAACTTCTTTTTAGAGGACAATGTCACTACAGGATACATCTGCATAGCTTGCCCCAAATTAACATCACTTTCCTAGGTGTGTGTAGCAAGCAGCTAAATACCTACTTTATGGCTATAGATCACGTCTCCCCTATCTGCAGCTCCTACACAGTCACACTATGACCAACAACTTATACTGTAGTTAAAGTAACTGCCACATAAAGCAGCGAGAGTAGCTACATGGACTGAGAGCAAATCAGGGGTAGATTTATTAAGCTGGGAGAAGTGATAAAATGTCTGCCCGGTGATAAAAACAAATAAACTCCTACCTGCCATTTTTCAAACCAAGCCTGTAACTTCACAGTTAGGAGCTGATTGGCTGGTGATAAAAAAAACAGACACTTCATCACTTCACTGAGCTTAGTAAATCTACCCCTCAGTAAGGTTCTGGTAGGTTGGCACAGGTATGAGCCATGCTGTTTGCAGTGCATTCCACAGCTGCTGGGTGGGTTCTTGGTGTAAGATCTATAAAGTGAACACCACTATCAAGGTGGTCCCACAAATACTTAATTGGCTTCAGTCCGAAGAATTAGGGTGTCAAGGAAGTACTTGAAAGTCATGGTCAAGCTCTTCCAGCTACTGTCAGACATTTTAAACCATGTGACAAGTCTCAATGTTTTGCTCCAAGAGTCTCAAAGACCTTCAGCATGTTTTGGTGTATGTGATCTGCAAAGGACTGCACATAAATGTCTTATAAACAATCAAAGTGATATACGTGTTTTAAATATACAAACATTAACATACATACAATAATATACATGATACATCAGAACACATAGAACACGATCTTTACATAATATACAAAAATGCGCAATACAGTCAAAAATCCATTTTTATATCCACAATACTTTAGTATTTTTATTTCTTATTAATATTTATTATTTCTACATTAAATAGCACTCGTTATTATAAACACAAAGCTTTTTGCACAAAATGATGGTTGCTCATCCAATTAAAGCTTTATATGGAACCAGTATCTATCTTGTATTGTTAGGTCTCTACATTATAGCAGTTTTAAAGGAAACATTGCAACCCTATCATTTCATTTAACACTTTGGGTGTCAATGTATCCAACTTCATTATCCAGCGGGATTCTAACTGTAAAAGTTTCCTAGATCTGTCTCCACCCCATGGCATTGGGGGGACATGATCGATTATTTTATATCTTAATACAGCTAGGCTGTGTTTAGCCTGTACAAAGTGTCGGGCTGTTCGCTGGCGCCCGACACCAAAGCTGCTTTAATTGCCAACCTGTGTTGTCCCATCAGCTCCTTAAATGTGCAGTCGGTTTTTCTGACACTAAGGAGCATGGGCACGTGATCGTGTAGATTACAAATCTTGTACTACAAGTGAGAACTTATCTCTCTCTCTCTCTCTCTATATCTATATCTATATATATATATATATATATATATATATATATATATATATATATATATATATATCATTTAGTATGTATGGTTAAATCATCCTAATCCATAGTCAGACTATTACAGATTAATAGCCAAGAAACTCTAAGTAGCATTGTGTTTCCCATGGTATTTTCCTACCATTAAGCTACATCATATTTGTTTCACCCTCTCTGGTCTTTGTCTTATAAATAACAAATCTGCAGGGACAGGAGACCTTGCAGGAAATGGTTAGCCCACAACCAGGGCAGTACAAAACCAGGTTTTGTATGAAGCAATTGCTATGGTTACCTTTCTTTCTAAAGATGCTTATATATACAAGTGTCTGGTTTCTAGAACTCCACAACTCTTACAAACAGCAGGGGTGGAAGGTTAGCTCATTTTCTGTTTATTTCAAACCTTCCACCTTCCTTTGAACTATTTGTAATTGCCCTTTAAAATGTTGTCTATTGAGTATCTCGTATTTCATTGTTTAATTATAAACCTAAGAGCTGTAATGCATTTTTCACAGTGATTAATTGCTCAAAGGTTGTACTGAAGCCGACATAACGCACACCACTGTCTTCATGCCTGTAAAGTTCTGCGATATAATTGGTAGTAATTTTGTGCTAACATTTCATGAATAGGCTGTTGGGAAAGGATCAGATGACCTCTAACACTTTGCTGGAAATAGAGGACATTTATTCCCTTTTTCATTTGACTAGATTGGAAAACCCTATTGATGTTTACTAGTGATTCAGGCAATTGTGTAACACTTATGATTATCATGTTTTGCTTGATGAAATGTTTGAATCCCTCAGTTGTTTGATCAGTATTGAAATGCTTTTATCAGCAGTAGAATGTTTTTTCAATTCATAGAGAGCAAAAACTTTTTTTTTTTTTTGCGTATTTGGTTAGTGGATGGAGGAGGAGCAGATATTTAATGCCACATACAAAACAAATGGTTTCCTGTTATTTTGGAAACAGGAAATAAGGAATTGCTGAAATATCCCGCTTTGGGTGGCTGCACACTTTCAGTGCCATGACTTCCCAGTAAATGTTGTGGCTTGCGTAGTCTGTTTCACATTCCATTTGAAGTTTGCTTATAATGGAAACCTTCTATTCTCGATATACCAGCGCCATAAGAGAGATGAACACTTACATATAGTGTACACCAATGGTTACAGAACTCTGTTAAGATGCCTTGAGACCAGTCAAGGTTTCTAAGGCTATCCATGCTTGAGCAAAGATGGTTAAATCCTATTGACTGAGGTACTACTTATCCGCTGCATGAATACTAGTGACCTATCATAAAAACATGGACAGTTTGGGTGGTTTGAGGACAGAGTTTGGGAACAATTGGTGCAGGTATGTCACCATACTTTAACATACAGTGCAGTGGAATAACTGCACAAATGGGCACAATCCTGCAGGAAAGGCATGGCTCCGGACTCCCAGTTTCATCATTTCAGGGTCCTGGAGATGGTGGGCTGCTCCCAGAGACGGCCTGCAGTGCTGGCTCCTACACTGTGACAGGAGTCAAGTGCAGCAAGTCATGTTACAGTTCAGTACCTGTCTCCTGTTACGGAGTAGCCAGCATTTTGGCTTTCTGCATCCTCCTAGTGACCTCACGGCACTGGTAATAGACTGTGAGGTGTTGGCCTGCATCATAGAATTGATCTCCCAAAGTACACACAAAAAATGTCCCCATAAAGGCCCATACACACTGGGCGACTTTGAGCTGAAAGTCAATCAAAACATGAGGTTTGAGTGGGTTTCAGCTCAAAGCCGCCCAGTGTGCATGGCCTGATTATGAGCGCTGCTCCGCGCTCCCGCAACATCGCCGGGAAAGCCATTCATCTGCTGGTATTAGCAGATGAGCGGCTTTCAGGATGGCTTTGCATAGTGCTCCACTATGCAACTCCGTCCTCCCCCCCCACCCCCCCTCCGTCAGCACCGGGCAGGGGGAAAGCCACTCAGTGTGTATGCACTAAGCGGCTTTCCCCGCAGCAATGAACAATATCATCGCTGTCCATACATGCTGGGCATAGTCGCCCAGTGTGTATGGACCGTAACTTTTTATTAACTGTTACACCTATTTTTGTCACAAGCAGGTTCCTGTTAATGTTTGGCTATTAATAACTTAATAACTTATGGTCCATGCCTAGACTACCCACGTAACATTTAACTTAAGTACAAATACAGAAACTGTATATACCCTTTCCTGTGTAGTAACCAGTGAAAATATGATATCCTCTGAGCCATAAAATATCCTCTGATATGATATCCTCTGATATCTGAGCCATAAAATAAAATGGTTCTGGGAGGTGTGATTGGTTAGATACTGAATTTCTCCAAAACCATACATCTAAGGATGTCCATAGACTTTTGCTACAGTTCTAGCATTCCATACTAGCAAAATTGCGGCAATGTATGTTGGCGCTTGTAGTTTCACAACAGCTGGAGAGCCACAGGCTGGCTATGCCTGCACTAGACCAGCTTTAATCCAACTAGTTGGTTGGACTGAAAATCTAGTACTGAATTAAAGGAAAGGGCAATAAGCAAATTCCAAGAAAATGGACCAACATTCAGTCAAGTTGTTTAATTAAACAGATTCAACTACAGTACTTTGTCTGACCGACTGCTTTTGTCAGTTTCCGAATTTTGGCAGCAAATTACTTTTGCTCCAATCCAGATTTTTATCTCATCCAACCAACTTGTTGTATGAAAGTTGGTCAAGTGTATGGCCAGCATTAGTTATCCCCAAATCAAACCTAACCATCACACTAGCATGAGAAACTATGTCGTTTCTCGTGATTTCTGATGCTCCCAGTAATTGTAGAAATATCAATTTTATGTCAAGACAAATAGCCTATGGGGTTTGGTCTTTATTCCTGCTTTAAGATTTGCACTCCACTTTTCATCAGACTTCTGTTTTTGAGTCCGGAGATAGCATCCATATACAATCTTCATTTTACCTTTGTTGGACATTGGCATCTGGCTGATCAGACCAACATATCCTGCACATGGTCTAGTGTGTACCGACTATGATGCTTGAATCCATGCTCCCTCAGGTCATCAGCAACATCCTCCATCAGCCCTACAAGCTTTAGCGATGGCCATGCTGCTGATGATGCAGTGTCTCATTGCTGCAGATGTCAGGCTGGGTACACATTGTGTAGTGTGTACCCAGCTTAAGAATTGTAGTAAAATAAAAGTATTGCAGCTGTCAAAGTAAACTTGTACAAGAAAGTGCATATGGATTCAAGATTGTAATTTAGCCCTGCTTCTGCATAGCTTACACATACATACTAAACCACATAAGGCTCATGTCTGGCAGACACTTCCTCTATCGATTTATCTATATATATCTATATCAATTTACTGGTAGAGTGAATCTCATTAAAATGATTGTCCAGCCAAAATTTTAATATTTTCTTAAGAATTCCCCAGTGTATATTCCCGTTTCCCAATTCCAGCTTATTACTCGGTATGTTGTTTCTTTTATTTGGGGATGCAAACGTCTGCTGTTGGCTGCTAAAACCTTGTGTAGATCCCGATATGATGGAGGTTTAGCATTACCAGATATGGGACTATTTTTTGCTGCCCAATTAGCTCAGCTAGGGTAATGTGTTACACCTGGGGATTATGGGGACTTGCTTATTGCTCTTTTGACTAAAATGGGTCTTCTTTTTTCACCGCTGCAATTTTTAACAGCATGTACGCCTTTAGTCGCGCTTCCCCCTCTTTTACAACAAGCTCAGAGGTTGTGGCTGTGGAGACTGTTAGGGTAGCAGGAGTCTAACAGGGTTTCCTATTTGGAAAAATAAGAATTTCCCTGAACTTTGTAAGTTGAAGGGTGGCCCGGAATGGACGTCCTTCGGGGTCTCTGCGATTAGCCAGCTTTTTCAGGATTGGACACCACACTCCTTTGTACATCTGGTGTCTACATATGCAGTCCCTCTATTTTTATAAATACCTCCAGCTTCGCCATGCGATAGGTGCACAGTGGAGGGGGAATATTCCTCCACTTTCTGAATGTCCTGTTCACGCGATGATTCATAAATTGCTAAGCCAAAAATAATTTCTGCTCTGTACTCCCCTCTCCTCTCCTTCTCTGGTATTGATAAACTGTGTTTTGCGTGCTAAATGGGTGGTTGACATGGGGCCCATTGAGGATGAAGACTAGATACATATGGTGGGCTTCCCTAGAAGTGTCACTGCATATGCCAGATTCCAACAGATCCAGATGTATCTCCCTCATCGGTTTACTGGACCCCGCACAGACTGTTGCGGATTGGTGGTTCTATGTCGGATGCTTGTCCTAAGTGCCTGGAGTCTGGGGCTGGTTTCTGGCATTTGCTGTGGCAATGCCCGCAAGTGTTTTTCCGGTACTCTTTACCTAGCACGGCGCCCATCGCGACCATCGCGACCATCGCATGCACTAAAAAACGGGTGCGATGCGATGCCCGCGATGGCCGCGATTTCCCATAGGGACCAATGTTAGAAATCAGATTGGTCGCGATTTTAGTGTTAAAAGTCAGATTGGTCGCGATTTTTACATAGGAAACAATGTTAAATGGGCCACAGAGCCCTAATAGTCCCCCTGAAGTGTTAAATGGCCCCCACAATTTTTAACGCCACCCCACGATCAACGTGAACCCGAAGCGTGGCGAGCGCAGCGAGCCCGCGAGGGGCGGCGGTACGCGTCCTCCGACCTTTTCATACCCCCACTATCCACGTCGGCGTGGAGTTGAGAATAGAATAGTGTGGCGAGCGCAGCGAGCCACCGAGCCCGAAGCGTGGCGAGCGCAGCGAGCCCCGCGAGGGGACGCGGATACCTTCACAGGTAAACGCGTCCCCTCGCGGGCTTCACAGGTGTCCGCGTCGCCACGGACACCTGTGAAGCCCGCGAGGGGACGCGTATAACTGTGAAGGTATCCGCGTCCCCTCGCGGGGCTCGCTGCGCTCGCCACGCTTCGGGCTCGGTGGCTCGCTGCGCTCGCCACACTATTCTATTCTCAACTCCACGCCGACGTGGATAGTGGGGGTATGAAAAGGTCGGAGGACGCGTACCGCCGCCCCTCGCGGGCTCGCTGCGCTCGCCACGCTTCGGGTTCACGTTGATCGTGGGGTGGCGTTAAAAATTGTGGGGGCCATTTAACACTTCAGGGGGACTATTAGGGCTCTGTGGCCCATTTAACATTGTTTCCTATGTCAAAATCGCGGGCATTGAGCCAATTAACGCTAAAATCGCGACCAATCTGACTTTTAACATTGATCCCTATGGGAAAATCGCGGGCATCGCGTCGCACCCGTTTTTGATTTACCCGCGATGCCCGCGATTTTTTACCCCCGACGCCCGCGATTGTAATCGCGGGCGCCGTGCTAGGTAAAGAGTACCGTTTTTCCTTCTGGGAAGCAATTCTGGCTAATATCGGAGACACGGGTGTGCAGGCACCACTTTCTACTCCTCGTATTTTTGGTTTGGATTCAGAGGACCTTTTCCCTACCCAACATAGGATATACAGTAATAACCTTTTGACTCTAGCCGGTGTTTGTATCGCCAGAACCTGGATGAGCCCTGGTGCACTACCCCTACAATATGGGTTGCACTTGTTAATATTACTTTGTCCCATGAACGATTTATGTATTCTAAACGTGGCTGTGTGAGCAAATATAGTAAAGTTTGGGGCCTATGGCAGGCTTCTGCGCTATATATCCAAGATCATTGCTCTTAATTTATTTTTGCTGTGTGATTGTCCTGATAGGCGGCCCACCGCCTACCTCCAGAACCTACCTATGAAGTTTTTAACTGTCTACAACTCCTGATGACTGTCCTGTTGTAAACATGTACAGTACAGTGTTTGACTAATGCACCACTTCTTATTATTTTATTTTTGTATTCTCAAAATTCAATAAATAATACATGATTTAAAAAATAAAACTTTAATGTTTTAGAAATTAAAGTTTAATTTTAAAATGTTATAAGTGAGGTCTGCTATACTAGACCTAACAGAGTAAAGTACACACTTAGTGTTTGTGGAAGATACTCCAGTAACACCACCGACTGCACCCATTTCACCATATAACAACACCCCCCCCCCCCCCCCCCCCCCCAACCAATGTTATCTGTAACTATTGGAGTCAATTTACCCTGCTGGCTAAATTTATTCCTAGTCCTTCTGATTCTGGTACTGCCAGCTTCTCTGTGACAGACTTTATGGTGCGGACAGGCCTGTACTGTTGCGGCTGCCACCCAGCTCCTAGTTTCTTTGGTGCAGCTGACAGC
This sequence comes from Crinia signifera, assembly GCF_055691185.1. NCBI lineage: Eukaryota > Metazoa > Chordata > Amphibia > Anura > Myobatrachidae > Crinia > Crinia signifera. The sequence goes on from NC_139220.1 coordinate 188,018,517, forward strand.
CAGAGAAAATGTCCTTCTTTTGTATATGCCTATAGTCAGGATTCTGCTCCTAACAGTGTCTGATTTTCTAGATGCCAAAGTAGTGGTAGAGGGTTGGTTCAGAGAGTCAGGAAAAAATAAAGCCTTGCGTTTGCATGACGTTTCACATGAACGAAGTACAAGAATGGCCTTACTTAAAGTGAAGGTGTCACCTTAATGCTACTGTTGTACGTAGCCACTGTGAAAAGCTATTTTTGTTTTTCTAAGTAATTATTTGTTGAATTGCCATGGCAGCTCTTACAGTAAGTGTTCCAGTTGGACATATGTCTGGCAATTTCATTAGTGAGAATCCTAAAATGTCACATGTTTCTCCTTTAACCAATGCTTATTTTAAAGCCATATTTTATCTATCTACTGAATGTTATGCTTCAGTGTAAGCTTCAGGGGAACCTCAGGCCCGGGGGCTGTATGCGGCTCCTGTAGCTGTTCTGAGTCGCCCGACCAGTAGTTTTGCTGGGAGTCGAGTACAGGGGAATTCTCGCGAGAGGTCGGTAGTTCTCGCGAGATTCCTCTTAATCAACAGCAGCCGGACACTGTCAGTCCTATTCAGCCGCAGGAGCGTGAAACGGCTGCAGCAGGTGAATTTGTAAGATAAATTTTTACATATGGCCCCTGAAGGATTTTTTTCCCCATATACAAATGGCTCTTGGCACAAAAAAGGTTCCCCACCCCTACTCTAGCTTAATACAATAATGGGCTGATTGTAATTAGTGCAGTAATCTACTGCAATAATTGTAGAAAATTGTTTGGACCAACTATTTAACAAAAGATCAAACAAAGCTTCCGCAGGTATACTCAATAACAGGTGAATGTCAGTGTTGGATGTAACATTCTTCTGTCCACAATATAAAAATATAGCCTCTCAAAGTGAGACAAACTGTGAATCAGTTTCTCAGAGATTTTTATTCAGCAGTAGCCATTGCTGTGTATTCAGCTTGTAGTTCTAGTCATTGGAGTATAGTATATTTGACAGTAAAAGCCCTATTTCTTTCTGCTGTAAAGGTCTGCATATCCTATTGTGTCTTACACTGCAATGTATTCAGCCCTCTGTATGATTGGCACAGCCACTGGAACTGTGAGATGTGCCTATATTTCCCATGACACATACAGCATGTCCAGATTTCTCATTTCGCAGATTCTGTTCAGAGGTGGGTGTCACACAGAATCTCCTTTATGATTTATAGCTGCAGTCTCTCCCTGTGATAAATCTCCTCAAGTGTTTTCTGAACCCTGTGTCTTTTCATTTAGGTAGCCAGATTTTTTATTCAACCCCTTTCTTCTTTAAAGAGAGTGGACAGTGTCCCTTTGGGAAGCAGTTTGCCTTGTTTGAATCAGTGCAGACATTTTCCCGTTTGTTCCCCTCTGCATCTTTCCATTTGTGGGAGCCGGCCCTGGCAGCTGAAAGGTGTGGGAATGTGAAACAAATAGAATTCTGAAATGTCAAAAGTATGTTGCGGATAATTACTTTTGCTCAGTGAACCTTGTGTTGGGCTGGCACAGACTAAATCCCATGCTGCAGTTACACAGTTAAAATTGAAAGGATGGTTTCAGATGAGTTACAGAATGTATCCTAACCCATCCCAGCCTTTATAAATTCTGCACTCCAGTAATTGGTGACCATGGCCTTGTGAATTAGCTGTAGTGGAGTATTAATGCTTATGATTAGAGGAAAAACCACCTTTCCATGCAGTTTCCTGTAGTTGCAATCACAATTTATAAATGTATAGCTTTTTTTTTTTTCCCCTACTCAAAATATAAATCACCTTATACATACCTCAGTATAATGACATGCATACATCTTGCTAAAGCTGTAAAGCTAAACTGAGGCAGCCAGTGTTCTTATTCTACTGGAGGCATGGAATGCAAAGCCTCATGTGTTGGTGAGGTCAGTATTTTCTATTAAATTGATGATGATCTTGTGAATATTGATATCCTAAACTATATAGAGGGGCACCAATTTCCCTTAATCTCCACAAAGCTAAAGTATTAGAATTCTTTGGGAGTTATCAATTGTAAGCGATTGGTGACTGTGCATATATTGACCTTCTGTGGCGTGAGGGGAAGACACTGCATAGATTGAACCCCCCCCCCCCCTCCCCTCCCCTTTAAGAGAGGTTGCTATAGGCAGTTAATAAGCTATTTCAGCGTAGGCGAAATCTGGCATTAAAGAAAAAAATAATCTCTGTACTTTTTAACAGCGTCTTAGAAAGTATTGCCTGGTGATAACACCCTAAATGCTAAGGGAGCATCCCTTAAAAGAAAAGTGTCTTTCAAACAATGGTACAGTATATGCCCGCATGCTCTCCTGAATTTATTTCCATGTATTTTTTTCATCACAGACTCAAATTTGTGTCCTAAATCTGTGTAAGTTATTAACAGTTTCTTCTATAACGCAGCATATTCCGTTGCACATAAACTTGATTTCTAGCAACTAGAAGGAAAAGGGCATATTTTACTTCCATTTAAACCCCTGCAGTGGATATGTGCGAATTGTCAAACAGAATAAATGGTTACGATTGGCGCTGAACTATATAAAGTCAGCATATCAACCATTTTCTTGAGTGTTCTTTTTAGCACGTTTCAATTATACAGGCACGTTCTCTGCAGTTAATAAATTATCCATTCAAACACTTTTCAGATCCTAGATGTTTTATTGTGGAAGATGTGGCTTTTTAGAGATGAGTATTCCCCTCTGAGGAAGTCACATCTATTAAATGTAAAGGTTTTTTTTTTTTTTTTTTTTACTGCAGAAATCTAATATGGAGGCTAAGAAGAATTCTTACTCTGCTGTATGATTGCAAGCATTGCACAGTATTGATGAGCTAGCATACAAGTTTGTGTGGACATCTAGAAACTTGGAAGGAGTAACCTTGCTAATCTTGTCTATTTTGTATCCTAGATGTAGAGTTTCCACAATATAAAGATAAAAGTATATCCTATGACCCCTACATGAGCGAAGTAAGGGCCTTTTCTAAGCCATCTAGTGAGATGGCTTAGAAAATCCCCCTAAATTGCTAGGTGTGTATGCCACATGACAAATGTTTGCATTGATTATAACTTTTAGTTGTATATGATATTCATGTAAACCTTGGGCAGCCAACTCTAGTCCTCGAGAGCTACCAACAGTTAATGTTTTCCAGATCTCCTCACATAATCACAAGTGAAGTAATTAGCTCCACCTGTGGATCTTTCAAAATGTTAGTGAGTAATGAGTGCAGTTGTGCAGCAGCTAGGTTGTCTGGAAAATGTGAACTGTTGGCAGCTCTCGAGGACTGGAGTTGGCTACCACTGATATAAACAGTATACCAAGGATGTCTCTCCTTTTTAGTGTCCAATTTTCATTGTATAGCATCATTTTTTCCCCCCAGACCTATTGATGAATATATATAATCCTACATCCGATTAATTTCGGTCATGACGGTAATGAAAACGCTTTTACCACTCTTATCCTAACCGCTACATTTTTATTGTATCTCCCCAGAAACATTGCAGAAGCCCTGGTGAGCAAAGGTCTGGCCACTGTGATTCGCTACCGTCAGGATGACGACCAGAGATCTTCACACTACGATGAGCTCCTAGCAGCCGAGGCCCGGTAGGTTTATTAAGTTAGACCACGATTCAGCTACCTTCTTCCTTGAGTGAACGTATACACAGTTTCTGCAGATTTGACATAAGGCTTTGCTGCTTTTAATTTAATTAGGTGTTTTTCTTCTGGTTATCTATTTTCAGTCTTGCTTCCTGTGTGGCCTTGGTCATATTGTGTTGTGTAACCAAGATAGGTTTTTCACAGAAAACAAGTTTCTAACTCTCTCCAAGGACACTGTCTACATTGTGCATCGCTTGTAATGTAAATAATGTAATCTTTGCTCAATTCCCCAAGCAGAACATCCTCAAGTAAACAAGTTGTTCTACAGTGTATCAAAAGTTTGTTATTCTGGGCTGTGATCATTGTTCTATGGCTAGAAAATTCTCACTATATATTTCAAAGTTTTCTGTATCTTGCTGCTAATCTGTATGAAAAGACATTTCCAGTTTTCCAAAGGTAAAGCTCATCTTGGGTACATTTTCCATTCCATCAGTCCTCATTAGCATCCATCACCGGTGAAATTCCAGTGTGCTGTATGTTTTAGATATTTTTTTTTTGGTTTTTATGAGTGTCTGGTTTCAGGAAGCGATATACATTAGTCCAACATTCTGTATTACAGTTGATAGATTGATATGATTTCATCTGGTGCCAGAGATTCAGCAAGAAATCCTATTACACAGGTCTGTGAAATACATTTTGAGGGTACTAGGTTACAGTGGTGGGATAAGGACTTTTATGGAATTGTGCTGACAATTTGGGGAGACCTTTTGCAAGCAACAAGCTAATGTATCAACTGAAGTATTTTATGCAGGTCATAGGTGCCCGTCCTTTAAAAAAAACAAAATAGGGTCCTAATTCATGGTTTCTTGGTACCATTATAAATAACCTTTAAGACATTCATGCATGCTACTTAGGTCCCCCTCTCCTGAACTTTAAATGAGCATCAGAAAAACCACATGATTTTAATGTGTATAGCTAGGTACACACTATATGATGTGTACCCAGCCTGACATTGGCAGTGATGGGACCTGGCATATGCATGCACACTTTCCTTAGCGTGCAGTGATGGAAACAGCAGCAGGGGCTGGGCTGCATTCAGCAGCATAGCCCTCTAACCACATCCCCATCTGCCCTGCTTGTTGAGGCAAAGAAGCTAGTCACTGGTGACCTATGGGAGCATGCATCATCAGCGACATAGTGGGTACACACTAGACAACAAAACCCATGACAACAAATCACAATCTCTGAGATAGCTATAGATATATTAATAGAAACGCATATAGTATGTTAACATTATACTATATCCACTAAGGGGCGCTCTTCCCCTGGAGTCTACATCTGAATTAAGATAATCTTGTCAAAAGCATTAGCAGTCCTTACACCTAATAATGAATGCAAATAAAATACAGGTATTTCCTTGCTCTTAGGTGCGCTGATATGCTATGTTTTAGGTAAGTGAATAGCGTGTTTTGGAACGTGAGCTACTCTTTAAGGCCCCTCTTTTACGCCTCCATGCCTGTCTGACCTGCATCAGTCAATGAAGGACACAACCTGAAGGTTGACCTGGATTTTCTTTGCATGACAATTGCAATCACCTATTTGGTGTATCAAATAAAGGAGCTTTAGCATATCAAATGCTTAATCTCTTTTCCTTGTATAATTGACAGAGAACGATAAGATTCTTATTTCTATGCAAGCAGCAGCAGCAGCAGTACTGTGTCACATAGCTGCAGAAAATCTCCCTTTTGTGATCTGGATTTCCTTTTTTTTTTTTTTTTTTATAAACTGGGATCAGGCACATTGTTTTCAGATGATAGTTGTAAACAGATGCTTCTACAAACTGAGAAGAGTAGCTAGCAGAGCTTTCTCGAATATTTCATCTTGCCCCAAGCAATACAATTCATATAAATCCCTTGATTTGCAGCAGGTTGACCTTGGCTCGAAGAGGTTTACTGCACCTTATGTGGAGTGTGAATATGACTAGAGCATCTATCTCCCTTGCAAAGACTTAGCAGTGTTGCACTACATTTATTAAAGTCTTTTTACCTGCAATGTTTCATTTGTTCAATTCAGTCTTTTAAAAAAAGGTAGTTGTGTATTATCACGGCGCCCGTTAAGTAGTTAGCGTAGCGGCGCCGTCAGAATCAGCGCAGTGTACATGTGGCCAGCGTAGTCAGCATATCTGTCAGATTTGCGTAGTGTTCCCATGGCTAGCTTTTTTCTTTATTAACTAAAATGCAAATCACTTTACATGTAATCCGCGGGGCTCGCTTCGCTCCCCACGCTTCGGGCTCGGTGGCTCGCTGCACTCGCCACACTTTATAATATCAACTCCACGCTGATGTCATTAGTGGGGGTATGAAAAGGCCGGGAGGACGCATAACGCTGCACTGGCTTCGGGCTGGCGTTGGATAGTGGGGGTTTCAAATGGAGGCATATGCCAGTATGTAACATATAGCACTGGCAAATGCCTTGTTTATTGTGCATGAGACGCACTTGTGTCCGCACCCCCTATTTGTGCAGTAGACTTACGCGCTTCTGAATCACTAACCCTGTCGGCAGGGTTACTGTACCCTGCCGCAATAGTTACTCAGACGCAGGAGCATCTCAAACAGATGGAGTGGATAATGCGGGCACCAGCGCTGTGTGAGAGGCGCTCACTAGGCTTGCCATGGACGCCGGGGACAGAGCCAGGCTGCCGCGGAGTCATTACGCTAACTATGCTAACTACGCTAGGCAGCCGTTGGGCTGCCGTGGAGTCACTACACTAGGCAGCCGTTGGGTTATGCTGACAGCGTAGCTTAGGCTACACTGAAAACGTAGCGTACCCGGGCGCCGTGCTATTACACAAGTACCTAAAAAAAAAATCTGCTCACGTTATTTTAGTAGTAAAATGTATGCAATAGCTACAACACGCTACCCTCCCCCACCACCAAAGTGCTTAGTGAAATATTTAATTAAGAAATGTAATGGATGTAAAACCACACAACATGGCAGAATGCTGCTATAGTCCCAGCTCTGGTATAGAGCCTATGACTTATCTCGCTTTGCCATTTGCAATGGTAGGTTAAGCTTGCTGGCAGTGTGACAGCTAAAGGCATGGCATCTATAATAATGGCCTGCCATTGGGATTGATTTAGGGCAGTTTGCTTGGAACTCAAGGTGGTTGAAAGTCTTGTGCACTCTACTGTAGCCAAGTTGCCTTTGGCGAATCAGATGCTATTTTCCATCCATGAGGGGTGTTATTTAGACACTGCTATAGATATTCTTTTAAGCTTTCTTCTGCAGAACTGTCTAGACCACTTTAAACGCTATTGTTCTGACCCTCATTACACGTATGGAGTGTGTAACTATTCAGACAGCTTAACCAAGCCCATCTTCTCTTAATGCACAATGAAACTTCTGGAACTTTAAACTTTTATTGATACAGACTGAGATGATTGTCCATATAATGTAGCTGTAATTATCCAGGGTACATCAATGTACATGTACAAGAGATCATGGGTACACAATATATATGTTCTTCTTGTTATTGTGTGTATTATTATGTGTGATAAGAAGATATAAGCCTGTAGGGGTAAGCAGACCTGTAGTAACACAGCTTCTCAGCATCTCATCATAGATTAACTGAAGCAGTAAGTAAAATGGAGGATTTCACCCTTTGACCTGTCACATGGCAAAAGGCAGCTAGGCATGGGCAAATGAACATAGATCTACAGTACATAGCATAAAGTAGACTTAAGCAGTAGAGTGCAGAACATTACCTAATCACATAAATCACTGACAAGATAATATGATCTCTAATAATGCTGTGGATACAGTACACTCCCCGTCTGATATCTGTAGATATCACTATTAAACTTATCACTATTAAACTTATGCAACACATAAGAAAACAGAAAAAACCGAATCACTGTAATACATGGATAACAATTACAGAAGATCCCGATGAGACATAAGAAGCACAGTCTCTAATTGGTCTGATGAATGTCTTAGCAGTTCCATTTTTAACTACTTTGACTGCTACTTTCCGGATCTTTCCATCTCCGCTGGGAAAGGTTTTGACAATTAGTCCCATTGGCCACTCATTATGACTGACCTGCTTGTCTTTAAGTAGTACAAGGTCTTTTTCTTGCAAGTTAGTGCAATTTGATTGCCATTTACAACGATTCTGCAGATTAGTCAGGTACTCACACTTCCAACGATTCCAAAATGTATTGGCAAGACACTGCACCTGTTTCCATTGCCGTTTGTACAAGTCTTTATCAGCAAAGTTTCCAGATGGAATGGAAGACACGCCAGATTTTTGTGTAAAGAGTTCGGCTGGAGTCAAGATAACTGGCATCTCTGGATCGGTAGAAATTGGTACAAGAGGTCTTGCGTTGATGATAGCTGAAACTTCCGCTAAGATAAGCTCTGCTATTTCTGCTGCTAGCACAGCCCCACACAGTTCAAGTCTCGGAATAGTGTGTTGCCATTGTGGTGCTAACTTAGCTTTGCCTAGAATGAATCCAACCTGACAATTTCCCATTGGATCTGTCACCTTTAGGTAAGCAACTGCAGCTATGGCCTTTGTTGAAGCATCTGAGAAGATACAAATGTCCCTGTGTTTTGCTGCAATAAGTGATACAGCAGTGTAGCAACGAGGAACTTGGATTTGTTCTATAAAACATAAGGAGTCCTTCCACATTTCCCATTCTTGTTTCTTTTCTAAAGGTAGCGGTGCATCCCAGTCTTGTGAATCTCCAGATATCTCCCTTAACAACAATTTCCCATGTATTGTTACAGGCGCTACAAACCCAAGTGGATCATAGAGACTGTTGATTGTTGACAGGATACCTCTTCGAGTATATGGTCTTTCTTCTGTTGACACTTGGAATGTAAAGGTGTCTGTCCTTATGTCCCAACTTATTCCTAGACTGCGCTGAATTGGAGGGGTGTCAACACCTAGATCCAAGTTCTTTAAGTCCTTTGCATAATCTTCTGAGTTAAATGCTTTCATAACTCGGGTACTGTTCGAAACTATTTTTTGAAGTCTTAAATTAGCGACACTCAACATTGCTTGAGCTCTTTTGAGTAGATGTATAGCTTCATCTTCGGTAGGCAGGGATTTAAGACCATCATCCACATAAAAGTCTCTCTCAATGAATTCCCTTGTATCAGTGCAATAAAACATCTGCTGGTTATCGGCTGTTATAGCAACACATTCTTTGTGAAAGCGGATCAACACTCCCAGAAGGTTGTTTGTAAGATCTGGTCTAGAGAGGAGAACATTGTTCAATGAAGTACCTTGAAATGTAGCGCTTGAGTCAAATACCACTCTTATCTGACCTGGCTTTCGTGGATGGTACACTCCGAAGATTGGTAGATACCAACGTTCTTCGCCTTTGAGGAGTGGAGGAGCTTGTTCTGCATGGCCGTTGTCAAATATGTTTTTCATAAAGGCTACAAAATGTTCTTTCAATTCTGAATTATTTTCCAAGTTACGCTTCAGTGAGTTGAATCTTGTGAGAACTTGTTCCTTATTGTTGGTAAGGTGACATCTAGATGAGCGAAATGGGAGTGGTTCAACCCAACTATTTGATTCATCTTTGAAGAATTCTGTATCCATAATTTTTAGAAGTCCCTTGTCTTCAATTGAAGGTGCAATTTTATTGTCATCCTTTGTTGTCTGGAATACTGTATCACCAAGGCCTTCACCATCCCCTTTGCATGCAGTAAGCTCTCTGTCAGTATGATTCCCTTGACCTTGTTGAGCTGTTCTGGGGAAACTCTCTTTTAAAGGGTAGTGTTTAGGACATGGTTCAAATAGAGATACACAACCATTTTTAAGCACATTAGTTTTAAAGACATTGATGTTGTTTGGTCTGCGCTCCTTGTTGCAAATGTCACCCACTATCACCCATCCTTGGTCGAGTCTTTGTGCATAGGGTGCATTATTAGGGCCGTTGCGATGCTGACGGACTTTGTGTACTCTCAGTATATCTCTGCCAAGCAGTAGAAGAATTTGTGCCGAATCATCCAATGGTGGGATTTGATCAGCAATACCTCTCAAGTGTGGGTGATGACATGCAACGTCAGGTGTAGGGATTTCACTCCTGTCATTTGGCAATTGATCACACTCAGTCAGTGTAGGAAGTGGAAGTTTTAGGCTTCCATCCACAGACTCTATTATGTAACCATTTGCGGTTCTTCCTAATGCTTCTTTTGTCCCAGCACATGTGTTTAGTGTGTATGGAGTAGGATTCTCACTTATGTTGAATAGGTCAAAGAACGCTGACTCCGCTAAGGATCTATTGCTTTGATCATCCAAAATGGCATACATTCTGATGGATGTTTCCGCATGTCCTTTGAGGTACACCTTGACCAGGCATATTTTTGAACAGGATCGATTGCTATTCCCTTCTTTGCACACCTCAGTACATGCAGATGTGACCAAAGTTTCCATGTTTTGTCCCTCCTTCTCCCCGCCGTTCTTTGACACAGGGCTGAGAGTATTGGCAGAATTTGGGTTAGGGGTGTCTGGGTGTAAAGCTGTTACATGTTTCTCACTGTTACACTCCAAACATTTAATTGCAGCTGTACAGTCTCTAGAGAGGTGATTTGTAGAAGAGCAGCATCGGAAACAGATCCCAAAGTCTCTAAGTAAGATCTTTCTCTCTTCTAATGGTTTTTCTCTGAAGGTACGACATTTCTTAAGAGGGTGTGGTTTCTTGTGTAGAGGGCATTGTCTATCTGGATCCTCTATATTTCTGCCTACTGTGTAAGGAGAAGCCGCCACTGTGTTCACCTCTGTCTTGTGTACGGAGATAGGTGTCCTGGAGTTATCGTACCTTTTTGTAGTTCTTTCACCTTTTGGATAACTTGGACTGTCAGCAGTTTGAGAGTTAAAGGCAAAACTTGGGTCATTTTTTGTCTTTGCTAAACTTCGAATGAATTTTGAAAAGACAGAGAAAGGAGGAAAAGCCACTTGATTTTCTTCCTTGTACCTTGAGCCTTTGTAAGTCCATTTTTCTTGTATGCTATATGGAAGTTTCTCAACAATCGGTTTCACCCCTTGAGCAGTATCTAAATAGCTTAGTCCTGGTAAAAATGGATCAGTTTTAGCTGACTCTAATTCTAACAACAGGTCTCCTAATTCTCGCAATTTCTGGTTATCTGTGTTGGAGATTTTGGGAAAGTTTCTAGCTTTGTTAAGAAGGGCTTCTACAATGACTGCTGGGTTACCATAACATTCTTCAAGTCTTTCCCATACCAGTTTCAGTCCTATTAAAGGATTATTCACATTGACTGACCTTAGTGTCTTCACATATTCTGAAGACTTGCTTCCTAGCCATTTTGCTAGAAGATCTAGTTCTTCACTTGCAGTGATGTTCAGGCCATTGACTAAGTTTTGAAAGCTGGCCCTCCACGATCTGTAGTTCTCTGGACGGTCATCAAACTTTACAAGCCCTGTGCTAACTAGCTCACGGCGAACCATGAATTTAACAAAGTCTGACATTTCTGATGTAACAGCATGCGTATGATGTGGTGTATTTAGGATGTTGTGATTCAATGCATCACTCTGCCCAATCTGTCTGGTAGGTGGGACGAACCTCTGATCAGGTATTTGTAATCCATAAGTAGGTTTTTGCTCTTGAATGGAAAATGGCATACTGTTTGGCTGATTTATACTTGGTAAGTGATCTTGATGAGGTACATTTGCTTGTGAAAGGCTATCTAATTCACTGTAATGGCTGCCAACTTGCCTGCCGGATTGTGCATTTAAAGGTTCAGCATTTACAACTGGTTCTTCACTGGGATAATTTAGCACATATTCTCTGGTGCGCTTATCAGGGTCTTCTGAGAGAATTTGGCTACTTAGATCCTCTCTGCTGCCTTGTTCTATTGCTGCTTCAAGGGCCTCAGCCTGCGCAACAGCGGCCGCTGCTTCTTTCTCTTGACGCAGTGCATCTAAACTGGCTTCCAGGCGTGCTTTTTCTAATTTTAATGCAATCTCCATTTTTCCATAAGAGGCCCGTGCTTTTGCGGCATCAGCATCTGCACGTGCTTTTATGGCTGCAGCACTCATTGTGGACATGCTGGAACGCAATGATCTTGATTTTTTTTGAATGGTGGCTGGATGAACTAGAGTATTGTGAGCGAACTTCTAAGCGGTCTAATCTAGTTTCTGCCTCTGTTACTGCATTCATTATGAGACTGTCACGACCCTTATTAATGTCTCTCTGTATGTCACGTTCCATCAAGCTTTCTTCCACATTTGTTTTGGTTAAAAAGGTGGAATATTTCTCTGCCTGCAATTTATAGGCTGCATAACTGGACCTGAGCTGATCTAAAGCATTATGGAGTTGTTCCTGAATGCTGCTTGCAGATGACAGATTAAGCATATCAGTTTCAGTTCTATCCCATGCTTTCTCTAGTCTTTCTTGGTATCCCTCTTTCTCACCGATGTATTTTTCCCTGGCCTTTTGAGACAGCTTAAGTGTACGTATAGGTTTAATGCCATCTTTGGCTTGCTGGGACTGTGATGGGATTTCATCATCTGCATTTGCTGCAGTTTCTGCATTAGAGTTATAGTCTGCCATGATGTGGCACGTGCAGCTTTGTGACTGATGATTATCAGGATATGTTATGTGTTGCACACACTTACTTGAGATCTGTGTGAAGCTGACTGTGACACACACTCCTTAGATCCGATATCAGCTGCACGTGACGATGAATCCGGAGCACACTTGTAGAAAGTTCTGGCTGTATGGATGTGGTCACTGGATCGTGGATCTGTATATTGTGAGATGGAGGTTTCACCAGCCTGGCTGTGAGTCTGTAAGCTTGAGCCCGCAGAAAGGTTATCTTCTTACTGTTCTGACCCTCATTACACGTATGGAGTGTGTAACTATTCAGACAGCTTAACCAAGCCCATCTTCTCTTAATGCACAATGAAACTTCTGGAACTTTAAACTTTTATTGATACAGACTGAGATGATTGTCCATATAATGTAGCTGTAATTATCCAGGGTACATCAATGTACATGTACAAGAGATCATGGGTACACAATATATATGTTCTTCTTGTTATTGTGTGTATTATTATGTGTGATAAGAAGATATAAGCCTGTAGGGGTAAGCAGACCTGTAGTAACACAGCTTCTCAGCATCTCATCATAGATTAACTGAAGCAGTAAGTAAAATGGAGGATTTCACCCTTTGACCTGTCACATGGCAAAAGGCAGCTAGGCATGGGCAAATGAACATAGATCTACAGTACATAGCATAAAGTAGACTTAAGCAGTAGAGTGCAGAACATTACCTAATCACATAAATCACTGACAAGATAATATGATCTCTAATAATGCTGTGGATACAGTACAGCTATTGCAGACCCATTTGGGTATGGGTTACTAGCAGTTTGGATGCTGGGGGTCAAAATACTGATTCCAACACCCTGATGACCATAATGCCAGCAAAAAGTAGCGACTAAACTAATCCTAACCTATCCCTAACTCCATACCCCTACCTCTGCAGCCTAACCCTTCCTGGCATAGTGGCTGCTGGGATTGTGGTGTCCGAATAGCCACAGGTGTTAGTGTTCTGGTATCGTTCTTCTGACCTCTAATATCCAATCAATCGGGATGCCAAATACAGATGGAGCCATCCTCATCTAGCCCTTTAATAGGATTAAGTGAGTAATAGGATTACTCTGCTAATCCCCTACTGCATTGTTTTATGTATTATATTGCAGCTGAGAACAACAGGCCTTGGAAAGCCATGGCTATCCAGAGACGGCTAGATGAGGATGGCTCCATCTGTACATCTCCTTGCAGACTGCTTTAGAGCCTACTCCATGCAAACTGCGGTAGTCTTGGTTCTAGAATGGATCCTATATTATGCAGACTGCTAGTGTCTCGGCACAAGTATAGGGCCTACGCTATGAAAACTGCTAGAGTTTACTTAAGAGTAACATTCTGCAAAATATGAATAGACAAAATGTGAGGAAATGTAGTACAACTCATTGGCATGAGTCCATAGTTCCTGACTATTCATGGAGCAGTTTTGAGCAAGAGTTTCTAAACTGGCTTTTTTTTTTTTTTAAATAATGTGAACCACTCAGTGGAAGCAAGTAAATTGTATTACTTGTCTGTAGGGCTGGGATATGTCCTAATGAGTTTCACCTCCATTCAATACATTTGTGCATAATGCCAATGTCTGTAATCACTGATTAGTTAACTTCCCCCTCTGTGGCTTACACATTTGCGTGTGTGTATATATGTGTATGTATATGTATGTATGTATATGTGTATGTTTCACCAGTTTGTAATCTTATACAGTGCAATAACCCAATACAATGTATAATCCTAAAACCAGAATGCTTTATTTATGTTTCAAAGACCACATCTGGACATTGTATCCTTTTCGGAAAAACAAAATCAATAACCCAACGCGTTTCGTCTTCAAAAAGACTTCATCAGGGGTTTTACACTAGGTGTGGTTTCTAACGCTTTAACTCGCGTGTAACACCTTCAGGGTTTGCAGACTGTAATAACCTTCCCCTCAGTGGGGCAGATTCCAAATATCCAAAGCTTCCCCAATTGGGTTAAAAAAGTACACAATATATCCAAAACCTTCTTTATGCCCTTATTTAGGGTGCAGGCACATGAAATCCTGAATTAAAGGGATCATCCCATTAATAAAGAACTGTCGGCGAGATCTGTGCAATGAAAATGGCCTGATCCACCAAGTCTGATTCACAGTATCAGATGTTCAGCTGTAAAATGGGTACCTCGCTGTTAGTGAAGGTACAAGTGGGTACAAGTGGGATAAGGATAGAAAGAAAGAATAGGGGTGCGCTGATTCTAGGGAATTTCTGATCTACGTGAAGAATGCTGGACAAGAGCTGTCTGCAGACAGCTCTTGTCCAGCATTCTCCACGTAGATCAGAAATTGAGCTGTTTGTAGAAATTTATTTTGCTGATACCCACATGCACCATACCCATTCTACAGCTAAACATCTGATACTGTGAATCAGACTTGGTGGATCAGGCCATTTTCATTGCACAGATCTCGCCGACAGTTCTTTATTAATTGGATGATCCCTTTAATTCAGGATTTCATGTGCCTGCACCCTAAATAAGGGCATAAAGAAGGTTTTGGATATATTGTGTACTTTTTTAACCCAATTGGGGAAGCTTTGGATATTTGGAATCTGCCCCACTGAGGGGAAGGTTATTACAGCCTGCAAACCCTGAAGGTGTTACACGCGAGTTAAAGCGTTAGAAACCACACCTAGTGTAAAACCCCTGATGAAGTCTTTTTGAAGACGAAACGCATCGGGTTATTGATTTTTGTTTTTCCGAAAAGGATACAATGTCCAGATGTGGTCTTTGAAACATAAATAAAGCATTCTGGTTTTATGATTATACATTGTATTGGGTTATTGCACTGTATAAGATTACAAACTGGTGAAAGTTCCATTTGGTGGTAGAAGCGCTCTCTATATTTTCTGTTTTCCATGTTCATTGTTGCCTCCCACTAACCGGGGAGGTCTTAGAGTAGCTGCTACACTATTAGGGACCACGTGAGGTCATTCTTTGGATATAGATATCTATCTATATATATATATATATATATATATATATATATATATATATATATATATATATATATATATATATATATATATAGATATATATATATAGATATATATATCTATATATATATATATATATCTATATCTATCCACTTATGCCGGCACTCCAAAATAGCAACTGCTCCGGTGCCACTCTAGTAGTAATATCATGTCGAAAAAAAAAGAGCACTCTGGAGACTTGTCCATAATGGACAAGTCTCCAGAGTGCTCTTTTTTTTGGAATATATAAATATAAATATATATATATATATATATATATATATATATATATATATATATATATATATATTCCAAAAAAAAGAGCACTCTGGAGACTTGTCCATTATATATATATATATATTTTTTTTTTTCAGACTAGTGCCACATACAATGTAGATCCGCGGATCTACATTGTATGTGGCACTAGTCTGAAAAATCTGAAACCGTGAAATGAAAACGCATTACTGGATAAACCACCAATAAATGTTTATTTGCTTTTATCTATTTTATTGATTTATTATATGTAAAGCCACTTAGTGGTGCACTCAGCGCACCCCTATTCTTTCTTTCTATCCTTATCCCACTTGTACCCACTTGTACCTTCACTAACAGCGAGGTACTATAGAGGTGCTGCTCTTCTCTAAGCGCATTATTGGGGCCACTACCTTCTTTCCATATATATATTTAAAGCAGGTTATAGGTTGCATTTTCTGGATATTTGAGAAGTTCCTATATCCTTTATAGTTGAGCTCTTTTTGTACAGCGAATGTACAGATTTCTTTCCAAAGCAAGTGACAGGTAGTTTAAGGGAGGTAACAGTAGAGGAGTGGCTAGGAAAAATGCAGGCATATCGGAACCATTTTCTGGGCATTCCCTTAGCCATTGCGAATTTGTTCACAGCTGGCATGGCACCTGTAGTTTAGAAGAGATGATGCATGACTGCTTTGTCTACTGTATTTTATATTTTTTTAATTAATAAGAGGTCTACCTTTTTGTTCCAGAATCAAAAGCAAATCTAGCAGCGGTGCAGCTTTTGCATTACGCTGGGTCCCTCCACAGGCAGAATTACAATGAGTCAGACTGATTATATTCCGCCTCCTGAGCCAGCTCTGCAGACTGTCTGTAATGAGCAACTGAGACTTAGCTGCTGTGATGGTCTGGTTGGAGGGAGAGGTGGGTAGACATTCCCCTAATTTCCTAGCTCACCCCCACTTACTTCCTTGTTGCCTCGATGATGACTTATAGTTCTCTGGCTGAAGCGGTTCTTGGTACCAGGAATCTCTTAACTGTACCCAGCTTTATTACCCAAGATGGTGCCACCATGCACTGCAATTCTGGCAATTCTGGTCGCAGGTAAAGTACATTTTTATATTTTCCACACACCGCCAGTCACCCCCCCCCTTCTGCCACTTGCTTATGACATCTTCCTGTTCTTCTCATCCACTGCCTGCCACTCTCTCCTGGACGGTGCCCATTGCCGGTCTCTGATGCTCTTTACCAGTCACTTTCAGTTTTTCCAAGTTTCTCCTTACAGTTTTGCATTTTATGGGGTGGCGCGAAAGATGGATTCCCTAAGCATATTTTTTGCACCTGGGGCCACCACTCAGAAGTTCATTCTCAGTCCATTATTTGTTCATATAAGACTTTTAAATTGATGTATATTGTAATATGATATAAATGAGCTTCCCTGCCTTTTCCTGAAACAATCCTTTTTGTGTATGTAAATTTAAGCAAAATTAATTATTCATGGTGAAACTGGCTGAGTCTAAAGCATGTGAAGGCGGTTAACAAGCATCTTTAAGTTTTTTGTTTTACAATGTGATCTTTTAGGATTCCTTTAGATCTAGTGTTGCAATTAATTTAGTTCAGCATTTCAAGAACATTTATTAAGTTTGTTTGATATTGGCAATTATTGTATGCGTAATTTGCAAAATGGAACAAATGTTTATACTTCACGGTACCTTTTTGGAATATAGTGCCAACTGTCCAAGCTTCAATGTTTCAAAGAAATGTTCTTTTTTAGTGTTTTCCTTTCTTGTTCCCACAATAGCATAGCAGATGTTTCAGGCGCTCTCCCTACATGCTATATCTCCAGCTGAACGTACAGGCAACAGCACTGCTCACTTTCTCCTCTGGTAAAGTAAAATTTGGAGGAAGTTTAAAGGCCTCTGTGGTTGCTGTGGAGATGCCGGATTTGGCAGCAAAACATAGAGCAGCCTTGGAAAGGAAGGGTTTTATAACTCTGGAGTATGAGAATTAGCAAATTCCTGGCGTGTGGATTCTTGGCTCAGATTACGTTCTAGAAAGCCTCACTGCTGTAATAATCCAGAAGTTAAATCCCTTTGTTGTGCTGTTAAATTGGTGTCACCCGCAGCCTAGCTATAAATATGGTGTTAAACATACAGTGCATGCTGTATATAGATGTGCGCAGCAGCTTGTTATCTGTGTGCATTTATATCCGTGCCCTTACATTTAAATGTTGCTCATTCATCATATTTGGAGGCTGATAAAAGTTGCTGCTCTAATCTCTGAGCTTCAGTTATTGATGAATGGCTGAATAGTTTCAGTAATCAGTCTCTTTTGTTTAGATGCTGAGGGGCATAAGGCATTGATGTTTCTTTAATTCCTGGCAATTTTGCAAATTACTTGGGACACATTGCCGGAGCTAGGTATGCTTTGTCATAAGTATTTGATTTATGCCCTCTGCAAAAAGTGAATGTCTTCCTCTCCTTTGATCAGATGTGTGAAGTGCAATCCTGCTTAACATATCTTTCATTGCCTGCTTATTCCTTTTCTCCTTTTGCAGATGTGCTACTTAATCGGATAATCACTATTTTGCTTTTTTTCCCATAATTTACATAGTTCCATTCATTTACGTTGAATTACAAATTGCTTTGCAATTACAAGCCAGGCATGCTGCCACTTTAGGGTGGCTGGCCAAATACCGCAGTGTCCTGGATTATGTCTGGTGTGAAGCTAGGGAAAAGTGGAGAGTAAAAGTTTTTGTAAAGTGAAAGTTATCAAGTGACATATGTATAGGGTTACCACCTTTGTGTTGAGCGATTCCCGGACAGTGACCCGCCCCTTGACACACCCCCAGCCCACCCATTGACCCGCCCCCAGCCCCGCCCCTTGACCCGCCTTATTATTATTATTTTTTACATTTGCTTCAAATCTATTCTTGATTTCGCACACAGTAATACCACATACACGTTACGTCACACACACTGTAATGCCCATTACATGTTATGCCACACACTGATGTCCATTATATATTATGGCACACACTGTGATGCCCATTACACGTTATGCCATGAGTGGACAATTTTTTAAAAAAATAGGGAGAAGATGGACAGTGCGCGCCGAAGGCGCGCACCAAAAATTTGCCTCATAATGCCTATTACACGTCACACATCCATATTATACCACATGCCATAGTGCCTATTACACATTATGCCAGGGCTCAACAATTTTTCCATAAAAGAAGGACAACAGTGACCGTGCGCACCAGAGGCCATGATGACCATTACAAGTTATGCCAGGGCTCAACAATTTTTTAAACCTATGGATAACACCGTAATGCTTGTTACAAGTCCCACACCCATTACATATTATACCACATGCCATGATACCCATTACATGTTATGCGACACACCGCAGTGCCCAATTCATATTATGCAACATGCTATAATGCCCATTACACGTTATACCAAACACTGTAATTCCCATTCCACATTATGCCACACACTGTAATGCCCATTACATATAATACCACATGCCGTAATGCCTATTACATATTATGCCACATAAGTGCCGCTTACCTACATGCTTGCTGCTACGGGTTTCATGCTCTATGCCAGGGGTTGCATGCTCTATCAGTCAGGTCAGCAGGAGCAGAAGAGAGGGTCCCTGTTGAGGGCAAGAGGGGACCCTAGGGCCTGCTAAGGCAGGGGGGCAGCCTCAGCCACAGGCAGCCCACACAGGGCTGGAGACAGCACTGGCCTGCAATACACAGTGGTGGGGCTGGGGTGGGCAGTGGAGGGTGCCTCAGTAGTCTGTCAGACAGACACTGACTGGGACTTGGGTCTCTGGGACAGCTGGTATGGTGTCAGTGTCACTTAGTCTGGACAATAGGCCAAGCATTAAAGCAGCAGGGGGCAACTTAGGGCTCCTCAGATAGCCAGTGCCAGTGTGCCACACAGCAGCAGCCATGGGGGGGGGGGGGGTGTCACTTTTACTGTTACTGATGGTAGGCAGTGGAAGCACACTAGAATGGCTGGACATGCAGCATCCAGCCTGATGTCAGCCAACCTTATAATTATAATGTCGTCGGAATCCTTGACACTGACCGTGACAACTCTCTGGCACAACTCACTAACAATGCTCCCTGACACATCTCTCTAACATTGACACTGCTCCCTGACGCTGACTGACACTGCTCCCTGACGCTGACTGACACTGCTCCCTGACGCTGACTGACACTGCTCCCTGACGCTGACTGACACTGCTCCCTGACGCTGACTGACACTGCTCCCTGACGCTGACTGACACTGCTCCCTGACGCTGACTGACACTGCTCCCTGACGCTGACTGACACTGCTCCCTGACGCTGACTGACACTGCTCCCTGACGCTGACTGACACTGCTCCCTGACGCTGACTGACACTGCTCCCTGACACATCTCTCTAACATTGACAATGCTCCCTGACGCTGACTGACACTGCTCCCTGACGCTGACTGACACTGCTCCCTGACGCTGACTGACACTGCTCCCTGACGCTGACTGACACTGCTCCCTGACGCTGACTGACACTGCTCCCTGACGCTGACTGACACTGCTCCCTGACGCTGACTGACACTGCTCCCTGACGCTGACTGACACTGCTCCCTGACGCTGACTGACACTGCTCCCTGACGCTGACTGACACTGCTCCCTGACGCTGACTGACACTGTTCCCTGACACATCTCTCTAACATTGACACTGACTGACACTGCTCCCTGACGCTGACTGACACTGCACCCTGACGCTGACTGACACTGCACCCTGACGCTGACTGACACTGCACCCTGACGCTGACTGACACTGCACCCTGACGCTGACTGACACTGCTCCCTGACGCTGACTGACACTGCTCCCTGACGCTGACTGACACTGCTCCCTGATGCTGGCTGACACTGCTCCCTGACGCTGACTGACACTGCTCCCTGACACATCTCTCTAACATTGACAATGCTCCCTGACGCTGACTGACACTGCTCCCTGACGCTGACTGACACTGCTCCCTGACGCTGACTGACACTGCTCCCTGACGCTGACTGACACTGCTCCCTGACGCTGACTGACACTGCTCCCTGACGCTGACTGACACTGCTCCCTGACGCTGACTGACACTGCTCCCTGACGCTGACTGACACTGCTCCCTGACGCTGACTGACACTGCTCCCTGACGCTGACTGACACTGCTCCCTGACGCTGACTGACACTGTTCCCTGACACATCTCTCTAACATTGACACTGACTGACACTGCTCCCTGACGCTGACTGACACTGCACCCTGACGCTGACTGACACTGCACCCTGACGCTGACTGACACTGCACCCTGACGCTGACTGACACTGCACCCTGACGCTGACTGACACTGCACCCTGACGCTGACTGACACTGCACCCTGACGCTGACTGACACTGCACCCTGACGCTGACTGACACTGCACCCTGACGCTGACTGACACTGCACCCTGACGCTGACTGACACTGCTCCCTGACGCTGACTGACACTGCTCCCTGACGCTGACTGACACTGCTCCCTGACGCTGACTGACACTGTTCCCTGACACATCTCTCTAACATTGACACTGCTCCCTGACGCTGACTGACACTGCTCCCTGACGCTGACTGACACTGCTCCCTGACGCTGACTGACACTGTTCCCTGACACATCTCTCTAACATTGACACTGACTGACACTGCTCCCTGACGCTGACTGACACTGCACCCTGACGCTGACTGACACTGCACCCTGACGCTGACTGACACTGCACCCTGACGCTGACTGACACTGCACCCTGACGCTGACTGACACTGCACCCTGACGCTGACTGACACTGCACCCTGACGCTGACTGACACTGCACCCTGACGCTGACTGACACTGCACCCTGACGCTGACTGACACTGCTCCCTGACGCTGACTGACACTGCTCCCTGACGCTGACTGACACTGCTCCCTGACGCTGACTGACACTGCTCCCTGACGCTGACTGACACTGCTCCCTGACGCTGACTGACACTGCTCCCTGACGCTGACTGACACTGCTCCCTGACGCTGACTGACACTGCTCCCTGACGCTGACTGACACTGCTCCCTGACGCTGACTGACACTGCTCCCTGACGCTGACTGACACTGCTCCCTGACGCTGACTGACACTGCTCCCTGACGCTGACTGCTCCCTGACGCTGACTGCTCCCTGACGCTGACTGCTCCCTGACGCTGACTGCTCCCTGACGCTGACTGCTCCCTGACGCTGACTGCTCCCTGACGCTGACTGCTCCCTGACGCTGACTGACACTGCTCCCTGACACTGCTCCCTGACGCTGACTGACACTGCTCCCTGACACTGCTCCCTGACGCTGACTGACACTGCTCCCTGACACTGCTCCCTGACGCTGACTGACACTGCTCCCTGACACTGCTCCCTGACGCTGACTGACACTGCTCCCTGACACTGCTCCCTGACGCTGACTGACACTGCTCCCTGACACTGCTCCCTGACGCTGACTGACACTGCTCCCTGACGCTGACTGACACTGCTCCCTGACACTGCTCCCTGACGCTGACTGACACTGCTCCCTGACACTGCTCCCTGACGCTGACTGACACTGCTCCCTGACACTGCTCCCTGACGCTGACTGACACTGCTCCCTGACACAGCTTTCTGACACTGACACTGACTGATTTAAAAAAAAAAAAAAAAACTGCTTGTAAGGTAGCGGAGGCTCGAGGTCACAGGGATGAGGTGCTGCCCCATCAGGAGCACTGACATGGCGCTTCTTACGCAGCAGCAGCAGCCGCAGTTACACTTACTGTCTAGGTCTCATGATGTAACTAGCAGCGCGTCTGCTCCCACAGGTACCCCACATGTCCCGCCTGCCAGTGCAGTGCCTGCTACAATGCCACCCCCGCCCGGCTATTTCAAATCTCACGGTCTAGCAGCCAATCAGGATCCACCACTCCTGATTGGCTGAAGAACCGCGAGATTTGAAATAGCCGACGAGCAGACTGTCAGACAGGTCTGCACAGCGGCGATCTCTCCCCGTGTCAACTCCCGGCGCATCTCCTCACCTCGGCTTGCGCGTCGCGCTCTAGTAAGTCACTAGTAGTGGTAGTGACATTGCGGTTCCCGGACACTGTATAGTCCGGGAACGTCACCCGTCCGGACTCCGGACATCTGGCTTAATTACCGGACTGTCCGGAGTAATCCCGGACGGGTGGTATGTAACATGCATGAAACTTAGGATTCAATATATAATTAAAGGCTCTGCTTGGTTGCCTGTGTTCCATAATGGCAAATTTTACATACTGGAAGGATACCCCTCTTGGTTATATTGAAGCTTTATTAATGTTGATCTTCAAATGCTTTTGTTGGATGTATTGTAGTTCTTGTTCCAATTATGGAGAAGCATTGGTTTCTTTGGACACTGAATGATATTAGGCTTTTCATTTATGAGTAACCCCTCTTCTCAATTTGAAATGTCTACAGTACTTACGAGAGGAGTGGAAGTGGGCGGTATGAAGGAGTAGTGTGCAGTCAAGAATCTGGTCCCTTTGTGCCTGGACACTGGCTGTGTACGGTCTCTGAGGT
Organism: Crinia signifera; assembly: GCF_055691185.1. Lineage (NCBI taxonomy): Eukaryota > Metazoa > Chordata > Amphibia > Anura > Myobatrachidae > Crinia > Crinia signifera. Next base: position 188,041,629 of record NC_139220.1, read on the forward strand.
TCACGCTAATGCTCGTAGGATTAATGCCTTTGCTTCCTACACCCATATCAATGCAGGGAAGATGATCACTGTCTGAGGGCAGCATGGGTAGCTCCCAGTGGATTGCTGGTTGGGCAAAAGCACGAGGAGATGCTGATGACACTGTAGATGGAACCGTAAGTGATGTAACATGGTTCTTCTCTATGGCAATGGGAGACTTCTTCCGCCATTACCAATATTAGGTACCACCAACCGGTCTACAGAGTACCTCTCAGGGGTACAAGTACCCGAGGTTGGGAAACACTGTTTAAAAGGGTTTACAGCAGTGGTTCCCAAACTGTGTGCCGTGGCACCCTGGGGTGCCTTGGGAGACTTGCAGGGGTGCCCTGGGTTGGTGGTCCAGGACCAATTCAAGTTTTTTATGTCCATTGTAATAGTCAAATTGTGGACAAACAGAAGTGAATCCTGTCCATTACCACATAACTGATCCTAAGGATGAGATAAACATAATTTATTTAACTTAATATTTGTTTCTGACTTTCACAATAAGAAACCTTTAGCCTAGGGGTGCCATGAAAACATTTCTGATGCTTCAGGGTGCCGTGATTCAAAAACTTTGGGAACCCCTGGTTTACAGTGTTTATGTCATCACAAAATGGTCTTCTTGAACAAGGTAGACCTAGACATAAAGTTGACATAGAAATGGTTAAAATGAGTTTATTTTGGTGTCAATTTGTACATTTAAGCACATGGCCTCCAAATTAGTGTAATGCATCCCCTTACATGTCTTGCTTCACTTGCCATGCTTTGGGAAAGGGGCCTCGCCTAACTACCACTGCACGCTTTGCCATCCCCAATCTGCATCCGCTTGGCTAGTAAAGTTTAAAAAAAATAATAATCCCAAAACACCTAAAACCCTCATGTTGACCATTTCATATGTTGACCATAAGGGTTTTGAACTATTTAATGTTAGCCTATCAATGAATACCCACCAGCCAAGGAGGCTATCTGGACAGAGTGCACGCAGATCACAATACCGGTCAATAAACCTAATGTAACTGCAATTTAATATTGTATCACCACACCACTTAACGATACAATAATCTGGAACTCTTTGTATTTCACAGTTGTTTACCCCAACCTATTATATCATAGTAGCCGGTCCACAGATTACTTTTGCTACAAAGCGATTTACAGTCTCTGTCCCAGTGGAGCTTACAATCTATATTCCCTACCACATGTACATGCACACAGAGATTCTAGAGTTAATTTTGTTGGAGCCAATTAACCTACCAGTATATTTATGAATTTTGGGACGAAACCGGAACACCTAAAGAAAAAACACACGAGCACAAGGAGAAGATACATACTCCGCACAGTTAGGTCCACGAATGGAATTAAACCAATGACCTCAGCTCAGTAATGCTAACCAGATATATCTTTTTTTTTTTTTTTTTTTTTTTTTACCAGAAGCAAAGTAAGGTTGAGCTGCATTGGTTTCCACAGTATAGTTAACTCTACCTGAATTATTTCATTTAAGCTCTACTATATTAAGTAAGAAACTGAAATAAGAGGAGCAAAAGGTACCCTACATCTAACATATGTATCGAGATGAGCAAAAGGCTATAATAGTATACAGGAACTATCTACAAATATAGAAAATTATTGGGGAAAATAACCTGGGAAACTTGAACAAGGAAGGCAATATTAAATAAAACATGGTTATATTCCTTAATAATCAATACTGCATATTCTATCTAAGACCTTGCAGCAGATAATCTAAATTGTATCGCTACCCCACCATAAACTAGTTCTGCTGAATGTTACATAGGTTGAGGAGCTTTGTTCTCTCTTCACACAAGGCCAACAGCTTGGTAGGAAGACCCCAGCAATAAGGGTTATTCGCCTTTTGGAGGGCAGAGGTAATAGGATGAAAGGAGTGTCTTTTGAGATATGTACCTGGAGTCAAATCCTCGAAGAGATGGAGCTCTTTAATGTGAAAGTAATGCATCCTCAGACATATCTACAGACATTGTAGGGAGCCATCCTAGCTTTAGGCAACCTTTGAATTTGGTTGATTAGATCTGTGGAAGAGACCTGAGGCAAAAGTTTCTTAAACAAGTAAACAGCGTAATCATGTAAAATACTAATTGATAATTTGAGGTTATTGCGACGTGATTGGTCTTCCAATTCAGTGACTGTCTCGTGATATCTGTACCTCTGCCTCAAGTGCATCCTGAGTCTTGTAAACCATTGTGATCCAACAGCTTCCATATTCGTTTCTAGTTGGTTAATGCTATCACCAAGCTCGAAATTCATCCGCAACTTTATCTTTAAAGTGTGACAAAAGTAGCTTCATGGCGCCCACATTAATATCCCCTATTTGTTCCCAGGTTGGAATGACAGCAGGAAGTGCTGAAGTTGCTGCTGTGTGTGAATAGAGTCAATATCTTTGGCTGTGTTTCCAAACCTTTAGGTTAAAGTTTAGGAGAGGAAGAGTTTCATCTGTGAGACTGGTTTGGAGGCTTTGCTTCATCTTGAAGGCATATTAATTGCAAAAATGGTCTGCAAAAGCTTTCAAATCATGAGGCAAAAAATGTAAGGTTCCACTGTTAATATCAAAATGTCCTGGATAGGAATGGTAGGAGATAAAGTTTATTAGTATGGCTTTGTCAATGCCATCCGAGGGGCAAGGAAATGAATGTCCACTAGATGGAGCTCTAGACCTCTCAGTTAATGTAATTATTTATTTACAGTTTCTTATATAGCGCAGCAGATTCTGTTGCGCTTTACAATTGTAGACAGTGATAAAACAAACTGAGTAACAACAGACAGACTTTGAGGTAGGAGGGCCCTGCTGCAAGCATACAATCTATAGTGTAAATAGCAGATTAAGCAGAATAATTATTGTGGAGTAGCAGTGAGTTAACTTTGCAAAAACATATGAAGTGTAGTTCAGTCCCAGTAGGAGAAAGCAATAAAATTATGCAAGAGGTGTTAAAATCCCTAGGCTCTTCAACAATAGCTACCACTCAGTGCAGAAGCAAGAAAAAGGGAGCAGTGCTACCACTCCGTAGCACAACCTGGTGGTCTTCAGACTGCAGGTAGATGCAGATCAAGCCAGGTCATATGGCGAATATGTTATTAGGTGTATAATTGTGTGGGGCTCTATATATGTGGGGGAACTGTGTTGACCCCTTTTTGGGTCCCCGATGGGCTGACTTCGCATCAACCTCTGCTGGTGTTTGTAGCTTCGGGGACAGAGGATTCTGTCCCACAGTGTCAGGCAATGGTAGGGTTGTCAGGAGGGCAGGTGTGTGTGGTACAGCCGCTACAGCTTGCAGCAGGACACCGGACCCAGCTGCTGTATAGGGGTGATGTAGGGGATATATTAAGGTATTTCTCTGGCTCAACTATAGTTAGTAAGCCAGTCAGGAGGTCTGGAGAAGCAAGTCTGCTCCTTGCAAACACTAAACCACAACCCAAAAGGTCTGTTTATGAACATCTAAAATAAGCAGTTGGCTGCATATTGATTGTAGTAATCATCGCAATTCAAGTGTCTTGCAAGGCTGTATGTTTTGTAGTGGTATGCAGATCACTGTCTGAATTAAGTTTTTTTTTTTTGCTGTGCATGTGACTTGTTTTGGCTAATAGGAAAGAGTTTGCATTATGAAGTCCGATTTAAACATGTATTTGAGTGTGACATTTAAATTGGAGAAATCACCCACATTTTTTACTTAAAAAATTGTTGACATCACTATTTTAATAGTAGAAAAAAAAAAAACTATTTGTAAACAAACTATTTTAAACTGTCAGATACTGTAGTAGTCAAAGTACCAATTTCTGTCGGATTTGAGGTAATTTTAAAATATACCCCAAATCAACATTTTTGTACATTTTCCCAGTGGACGCAGAATGAACTGTCCTGATGAGCTTCATTTCTTCTTCTTTTGCAAAACCATGCCATTGAATAGTAGTTTGGTAATATATAGAGCACTAAGGATTTCTCTCCCTCCTGGTGAGAATATTCCTTAAGCCTTTCAAATGCTGCTTGGATCATCTGCATTTTACATATGAAAATGCTTCGATATAGCCACGTAAGATCTGCATAAAGCTTGATTCTGTGATTCTCACTGGCTGTTAGCCGAGATGCCTCTGGGGAATGTTGAGGTGCGGTGTTCAAAGTGTTTTAGATGCAGTTTCTGGAGCTGCCATTTATCGTCTCATGGATCATTCATCTGGTTGCATAGACCTCCCCTTACGGACTATAAGATATCGTACTGACTGCAGGTGTGTTTCTGCCTTTTGTCTTTAAAAGGAGGGTTCCTATAGTAAGATTTTGCTTGCTTGTGTCAACGGAACTTGATCACATACTATGGGGTTGATTATATTCAAAACTATGTGAAGAACACCATAAGGGGGATCACATTGCTATTCAAATCAGAGCACTGCTACCACCGACTAGTGGATTTCTGCTCACACCAGTCCTGGCATGTGAGCTGAAATTCGAGAAAACTAGGTTGGTGCAAACAACATCGCTACAGGACACTTAAGTTGGAAAATGACTACTTGCGGCTCAACACCTGCGAGTATTGGTATTCTCCATCTTAACAGTGCGCTTATTAGAATAGCATCGGGAGCTCCTTCCCTGCACAATTCACGTCATTTTGAATATAATTGACCCCTATATTAATGCTATTTTTTATGTTGCAGACATTTTGAGTCTACATTAAAGTACACTATATATTGTATCCTAGGACATAACAATCATAGGTGCAGTTTCTGTGGGGCCCAGAGCTGAAGGTGGCCCATCTTTAATGTAGACGTTATATCTGCCATATACATTTTTGCCATTATTTGGTATATAGGGGGTCCTTACAAACTTTTGCTATAGGGCCTACGAATATCTAGTTATGCCACTGATTGTATCCCTTGCTGTAAGTGTATAGATATTTATCTTATTTATTTATATTATATATTTATATTATATATTGGATTTTTCTTTTGGTCACCATTGACTTACAGATGCTCAGAAATATAAGCATTGGTCTCACTCAACCTCCCTGCTTCCTCTCTGGTATTTTGATTAAAATTATATGCGGAATGTCTTTATTCAGTGTATGACTGCGGCTGTATCTGTATAAGAAATATAACATTAGTGTGTTCCGGGACTAGTGTAATGTAGCATTTCGTGTGCTGATATATTCTAAAATTGCTATTTACTGGAGAAAGCTGAAAGTGTGCCTGGCACTACAGAGTCGGACCATGACATGGCGCAACTAGATGCGTACGGAGTCTAGAAGTATCTGTCAATTGGAAATTTTCCATACTAATATTCTGCTTTATATGCTTCTTAGGCCCCACTTGATATATTGTGGGCAACGTTGTGGCTTTATTTAATTTTGTTTACACTTTTTAATAATATTTTCTCTGACAGCATAATAGTCTTTATGTGGTTTAATTTTTGTATTTACCCCGCCTACATTTTTTTTTCTCTCTGCATTATTAATTTAGGAATACAGTACAACAATGTAACTGGCGTCGTAGTTTTCAGTGTGTTTATATTGTTTATACTGCATTTAGCCTGAAAAAAAGCTTCTATTGGTCGTGTTTTTATTTAGATTTCTATCTGAGTAAAATGCGATTGTGCTTGTAAAGTAAATAATAGGATGTCTGCAGGAGAGGTCCAAACCTTTTACCTGTTGGATCATTGAGCCACATATGAGCTGGTTATGAATGGAAACTCTGCATGACTACTGCTTTTCACCTGCCTCATTGGCCATTAAAGTCAGCATTGCACAGAGGGTGGGTGGCTCAGAGACAGTTGGTTTGTTTCATCCTTGATGGAAAGGTCTGTGTACAATGGCTTTGCCGACAACAGGTGGTAGAGGAATAGAACAGACTAAAGCTATTTTTATTGAATCATGCTGAGTGGTAATCTAAACAGGCCAGCCACTTGCAAGGACCATGCTAAACTATTAACAGGTGCGCAACCCACTTGGCCTGGCGTTGCTCTAACCTTGCTGATCTTTTGCTTTTGAGTAACGAGAACATAGCAAGGAAAAAAAAAACCTGTACTTTATGTCCAGGCTTTTGCATATGTTCTTCTGTGTGGCTTGCTGTATTAAATGTATGGTTATTGCTTTCCATTGGATGGCAAATGGGTGTTAATGTCAGCTCGGTAGCGCTTGCTAATTTGTTTCCTCCTTCTAATTGACCAGCCTTACTTGCATTGCTTCCCTTGGAGAGCTGTGCTCTTTACACCTAAGAGGATTTTTCCCATTAACTCCAAAGCGCAAGCTGCATGCTTTGCATTTAAATCCCCTTCATGTGATTAAGCAGTCATATGAATTAAAGAAAAGGCAGCATTATTACTATTGAGATGGAAAATTTTGCTCTGCTATAAAGCCATTCTCTCTATAGCAGGGTTACTGGGTTTTTCATTTAAAAATGGATGCAAATGCTGATGTAAGACGATGTGCCTGTCTGCTTACACAGTGTGAACATGCTTTATATATTGTCTTCTCACCACTCTTCCCATTTCCAGCTGCTGTGGCAGACTGAGAGAATGGCGTAGGATGGCGACATGTAGCACGATTTGCATTTTCACTGATGGGCTCATCATTTAAGAGCCAGATATATCTGTAAACAGTGTACAAGGGATCTTGGAGAACAATAAGGAGCATATGATTCTACCACCTGGCTAATGAATGTTTTAGAATCGTCAGAGCTATGACCCTTATTATATCAGCCTGCGGGAGTAGATATTAATTTAAGTACGTGTTTGATTACTGTACATCACTTTCTGGCCAACAATGTTTTTTGTTTTTTTAAATTTAAGAAATGATTAAGTTATTGATCAAATGTATCAGACTTGTATCTTTCATCTAAAACACACCAACACACACACACACACACCCCCACGCCTACACACCAGTTAACATGGGGTTTGACCTGTAAGCTGATTTTTAACATGGTGCATTTAATAGTTGTGGCTTTATTCTGGCCAACCCCCACTTATGGCTGCTTGGCGGCAGGAAACTGACAGCTGCGGTTAAGTTTCTGCAGGATTCGATTAGTTATATATTGTCAAACAGCTATAGTAGCTGTTGTTTGCCTTTATAGTAAACACAAGAACCCATAGTAGGTGGCATCTACAAGTGGCACTAATGCTCAGCATGTTGGAGACTAGAGCTCTCTTCACCAGGGTCTCCTGTGTCCACTAGACAGCACTTAGCATGCTCTAATGAGTCCCCTAGGTTAGGTCTGTACAGGAAGGAACCTGATTACTTTTAAGGTGCGTACACACGGGGGCGATTATAGCAAATATCGCTGGAAATATGGTCGCTGAGCGACCATATTGCCAGAGATTGGAGTGTGCACCGGTGATAAGCGACCAGCGACTTCCCCTGCCTCTTCTCCCGGCAGTGTGACATTTTCATCTGCGACCATCTTCAACTACTGTTATCATCTGAATACTTAAACCAACATTCTGATTACTCTGTTTGGATTAACATCACCGAAACATCGCGACACTCTGCCAACGCAACAAGGGCTAAGTTTGGTGCGGTTTTGTTTGGATATTGGGAAATAGCTCTAAAAATTCCTGGATTACTGTATCTCTTGACCATGTAAAAGTTAAAAATGGAGATTTACAGAAATGTCAGCAACTTTCTAGCAGAGATACTTTTTCCTCAGCTGTGTCATAACTGCAGTTTCTTAATTGTTTCTTTGTTGCCCAACAGCAGTGGGAGACTATATTTTAATTACAGAAATATTCTCCTTATTGTCTTCTGATTTTTCTACATAAATTAAGAGGCTGCCTTAACCCTTTGAGTTCCAATGCTGCTTTGAAAGATGCCTCAACGTATCTACTACAAATGACAGCGCCACTCAATGACTGTTCTTGTAGTATAAATATATACAGCCAAGTCAATTAATTGAAGATAAGTTAAATATTGTACCCAAGAAAAGAGATGCTGGCATTTGTAGTAGCGGATATTTTGAGGATTTCTCACAGCAACATCGACACTAAAAGGGTAAATTTGAGGCACTGCACATTTCCTTACTCATAGTAGCCCTCCTGTGCCTAACATTTTATAGATTGATGGCAGCAGTTTATTACAGCCCCCCCCCCCCCCCCCTCAATACTAGGACTAGCTGTCAAAGGCTTTTGGGGGGATTGGCTGCTCACTGGCATATCCTGTGTGGCCTCATGCCATGAAGCTTACACAGCATGTGTCCCCCTATGATTTTTTGAGTTTTCCAAGTTCAAAATGTACTTGTGCCATAGAATAAATATCGCTTTTAATGCCGAAGAACACATAGCATCCATAATAAGGTGACAGACCTATGTTTTTGTTGCTGAATTTGGAGGCTCTGATGGTCCCTGACAACAATAGCAGCCGCTGCTTCATGCCATGGCCCCACTGGATCAATTATCCTGCGGTTAGTTACAGCGAACAATTCCCTTCCTCCTTAGTGTTGTCCCTTTCTGGCCTCCCACAGTTGCAGGGGAGTTCTGCAGCCAGACTCAGCACTCACTGCGGAGCTGTTTTCTGAATGCCCCAGCTCTTTCCTGTTTGGATATTGCATCTATAACACAGGCAATACCTGTTTTTTTCTTTGTTCTTCTGTTTTTCTTATAAGCTGCGTAAGTCATGTCTGACACCTGTCACAGCATTAGGCATCAAGTGTTTTCCGCCACATACAGGAAATGTTATCAATTTTGGCATCACTATTTAAACACTTGTCTAGTGTATCATACAAAATGTGTAATATTTCTTCCTTGTGGGGAATAAAGGTATTTTAAGTTAAGGGAAACTGAAGTACCAATTTTAATACTCCTGTTCTGTTCTTTTGAGATTTCTCTACCTTTTTATTTGACCCTTTAAGTACCAACATCTGAAAGGTGTAAGAAATATCCACTAAAATTCCAGTGTCGCTCTCATTTTGTTATATTAATAAAAAAAAAAAATGTTGAGTAACATATTTTTTTATTTCCTATATAAGGTAAACATTACAAGGCATTATGATTAACTAAAATGTTTGTCAAAATAGGTGTGGAAATTGCCAAGCAAATTCACGTTGGCACAATGTATTTTTCTATGTTAAGCATTCTCCCATACTAATTTAATGCCTGCTTTTACATAGAGCCATCAAGAATGCCAAAGGCCTGCACAGCAAGAAGGAGATTCCTATCCACAGGGTGGCAGACATTTCTGGGGTAAGACTTCAAACTTGTGTTGCAGCACTTATGTACAATACAAATTAATGGAACATATTTTTTGGATCTAGGAGGTGGAGGGCCAAAGGTATACTAAAAAGTAGATCCAATTTGTAGGTACAAACTATACATTCCTTGTTAAAAGTGTATGCATTGGCTCTGGACAGTGATGTCTGCCCATATTTGGGGGTACTGTTGAGTAAATTCCAGGATTCAAGCACATTATCATACTGTATCTCGTAATTAGTCACCAACTGATAGAACACAGTGTAGCTCTGAGTGGGCAATAAATGACCCTCCAGCTGCTGTGCTACTACATGTCCCAGCATGCCCTGCCTCTATTCTGTTATGTGCATGATCAATCAGTGGCATCATGTGTAGTTTAGCAGTAGCTGGAGGGCATCAAATTGCCCACCCATGGTCTAGATCAGTGATGGCTAACCTTGACACTGCAGCTGTTGTTGAACTACACATCCCAGCATGCCCTGCATCAGTTTCAGCATGGCCAAATATTAAAAATTTAACAGGGCATGCTTGGATGTGTAGTTCAACAGCTGGAGTGTCAGTTAGCCATCACTGGTCTAGATTGATTCATTCCCATACCTGGTGACTTCAGCCCTATACACACTAGATGACTTTTAAAAAGATATACTTTAGAAGGGCCCTTCTGAGTGTGATGCCCTATCTAGTTTGACTAGCAGCACCCATGTCATCTAAATCACACTAGATCAGGCCTAGCCAACCTGTGGCTCTCCAGCTGTTGTAAAACTACACATCTCAGAATGCATTGTCACAGTTCTAGCATTCTCTAATAGCAAAGCTGTGGCGAGGCATGATGGAACTTGTAGTTTCACAACAACTGGATAGCCGCAGGTTGTCTAGGCCTGATCCAGTGTGAATGGGGCTTTACTATCTCATTTTTCTCTTATTTCTTATGTATTCTGAGTGGTGATTGATTTCTAGTGCTGCTTTTCACTTTTCTGTAAGATAGTTGAAACACTTTATACATCAGCACCATATCATACATACAGTTCTATGCAACATATCATACATACAGTTCTATGCAAATAGTGTAACATACCCCACAGTCTGGTAGAGGTATTATCAAAGCAGTTTATTTTCTGGGCCCATGTTCCTTACTATGAAAGTGTCATGCTTGCACAGCTTGCCTTTTACATGCGATTTACTAATCATTCTGTAATTCCTGTGTGGCGATGGTTGTTATCCGAAACATACCTTCTATTCCCATCAGCCTGCTGTGCTCCACATCTCTGTTGTGCAGCTGCCCTCACTGGTAATTGCACAGTCAGAGTTGGGAATCTAGAAAATGGGCTGACAGTGTTGAAACTTGTTTTTAGAAGCATTTATAATCGAACATCTCACAGTAATTATAGGCTCTGCTAAAATCCTGAACGCGACATTCGACTTAAGGCTGCAAGTCATGGTTCCTGATAAATTGATAATGTATGAGCTATATTTGCAGATAAACACTATTTTTCACTCCTAGTTTGGTTTGCATGAGCGAACGGAATCTGATTACGATTTTATAGTATCCCTGACATCTCACATTTCTAGTTTGAGAGAGAGGCTATGAGAGAGCCTTCAATTCACTATTACTTCTGTTTTATTAGGTGTAGCATAACATTCACGCATTGACTATAAAGCAGGTTTAGATCCAGTACTTAGGGGTAGATGTATTAAGCTCGATGAAGTGATAGTGTCTGTTTTTTACCACAGACCAATCAGCTCCATTTTTCAAACTAAGCCTGTAACTTCAGTTAGGAGCTTTATCACTTCACCGAGCTTAATAAATCTGCCACTCTGTTCTATGACCTTCAGCTTCTAAACCAGCTGTTAGCACTCTGGATGGCTGCATTATTGTACTCTGGTAACTAAATCTGGCCATACATTAGACCAACTTCCCTGGTTGGATGGATTAAAAATCTGGTACTTTATTGGAGCAAAGGGGGAGTTGGATGAAAGTTGGTCTAGTACAGTATATGGCCAGCATAAGGCAAGGTGTGCAGCTATGCAAAACTTTGATTTACAGTGTTTCAGACTTGCTGTGGCAATTGTGTTTTCAGTGCTCTTGTTTCAAGTAAACAGTGCAATGCTGGAGAATAGTGTAATTTTGCAATTATCTGATCGAGGCAGACTGATTGGTGGGAGTTAGGTCCTAAAACTTTGAAACCATGGTACAAAACAATACGTTCCTTTGTGATGATGGCCGTACAATAGACAAAATTTGACAATTAGTTGGTTGGACTGATAATCCGGTACTGTATGGAAGCAAACGACAATCAGCAATTTGCTCACAAACACCAGAAAATGGACAAACACATTCAGTCAGATTGTTCTAATAATACCGAATCAACTACAGGACCTTGTTTGACTGGTTTTTGTCTGTTTCCAGGTTTTGGAAGCAAAATACTGAATTACAAACCACATTTGCTCCCATCCAGTACCAGATTTTTATTCCATCCAACTAATTAGTTGGGTGAAAGGCATTCTAATGTATGGCCAGCATTACTCTGCATCCCCTAACTTCTCTTCCCCCATACAAAATAAATATAAATGATAGACTAGCCTAGGCCTGGACATTTTGCAGCTCTCCTAGTGTTCTAAAACGGCAATTCCCAGTGTACCCTCCCACGATCAGCTGGTTAAACATGCTTGGACTTCTAGTTTAATATCACCTTTTCCTAGGAAGTCCATTGCACACGTGAGAGCCAATACAGGTGCTAGTTGACAATTGATTGTCTATTAAGCTTAGGATCACAATAATAACTCTTCCAGTGAGTGTGGCTTAGGCGGTGGGTCCAGTTATTTTGTAGGATTCACAGCAGTAGCAAGAATTGTTTCATATATCTTCCAGGAGAGAAGAGCAGTGGCAAACGCAGGATTTTTAGAGGGGAGTTTCCAAATTTAATCCACCGAACTTACTCGTGACCTGAAATGATCCTTATGAAGTCCACTTCATGTGAACACAATGTTCACTTACGCAGATATGAATAGTTGAATCTTCTAAATTCAGGTGGTGTAAGTATATACCTTTGCACATGCTTAAAAATAACTGGTATTTTTTTAACACGTACAAAGGTATATTACTTATGACATCACCTGAATTGAAGGCCTACAGCATGGTTGCGGCTCCTGCCTCTTGTTTTGACTATAGTCAGGCTCTTTGAGAGAAATGAAGAGCGAGTGCAAAAAGCACAAGTAATTATCAACTTCTAGGTTGAGGAGTTGTGTGAGCCTTGCAAAGTTCAGTTAGGTAGTGAAAAAGTTAACAGGCTAGACATGTAGGTAATTTAAATAAGGGGAGTGTCAGGGAGGGGTTAATCTGACATTTTGTGAGATGCACTAGAAGATTCCATCTCTTTCTCTGGAATTTTTCCCACCCTCCCTCCCCAAGTCCCCTTTTTGTCCCCACCCGTTTTTTTCTTTTTCTTTTTCTTTGCCGGTTTTGGTTTGTCAACCTATATTTGTGGCGGGAAAGAACGGCAGTAACAGTGGCTATTGCACTGCTGTTTTTAGGGTGCGCTCTTTGCCCAATACATTGTATAAAGTGGCTTTCCTACCGGGGGTCTGGCTGTCTGGCCGGCTCTATTATGGTGTATTGGGGAGAGAGTTGGAGTCCCGTTGCCAACAAATTAAAGAATACCATGTCGTTGACATGATTGTCGGTGTTAAGTTGTAGTGTCACTGTGGGTCTGACCGTTCTTTCTTATTGCCACCATATTTAGTTTAAAGATTTAAATAAATTTTGGTTGACCAATTTTAAAAGGCACTTCAGTTGTCCGTGTGGTTATTTATAGTTATAATAGTTAATTAGTGATCAGATTATTATGCAATGATATCACACAGCATACATCTACCAATAGAAAGTTTATATGATTGAGAACAGGTTAGACCTGTCTGATTTCATAGTGGTACCAGGACATAGTGATTCAAGAAGAGAGATATGAATTCTTCATAGGCTTTCTGTTTTGCATAAAACATAGTATTTATTTCATGCGGTTTTTCTTTTTTTTTTTTTTTCAAAATATATTTTATTGAGCCTCATATATCACCATTGTTACAGACATCAGGATTAGAAACATGACAGTATTTTATGAGGGTCAATTCACAATTTTCAAATTTTTCCAAAAATAATTAACATATTATAGGTAATGAAAGAGATGGTACAAGGAGCCTGGCATGGCAACTTCGGTAGTGGTAAACAGTAAATTGAGCAGTAGTTTATAAAAAAGAAAGTTGCTAAGAATAATTAGTAAAGCCTTAGCATTCAGGTCAGAATGCAAGCCCCAAAAATGATATCAATACACGTTCGGTAGTACCTAATAGATATTGACTTCAAAATATCCAAATAACTAACTAAACAACTAAACAAATAACAGCCCGCCTCTAGTCCCAGGCCATCCACCCATCCATGGACCGATCCAGCCATCCAGCAAAGAATACATGGGAGAGAAAGAAAAAAGTGGGAACAGAGTATGGAGTATGGAGTAAGAGTGCACATCTCTCAGGAGATATGGCGTCTAAATGGTGACAGGGGTCTTATTCTGGAGGAGTTGTAGGTTATACCATGAGGTGGACTGAAAGCACAGTTGAATTGCCGATTTGGTCCTAGATGGTAAGATTTGGATGTATTTATCCCAACATTGGAATAGGGTTGCGGTCAAAGATTCCTTATGGAGAGACGTCTCTAGCCAATCCATGGTAAATAGGAAGAGCAGCCTAGATGTCGCCATCTCTAGGGAGGGGGCTGCGGTGTGTATCCATTGCTGCAGGATGGCTTTTCTGCCGACGGCAGATAGGATCACCAGGAGTTTTTTGTCGTGTTTTGGGACAGAGGATTGGTCTGCAACGTATCCAAACAGCGCCCATGCCTCATTACATTGAAAAACCAGTTTCAATGAAGAGGTGGCAAAGTTGTGTAGGGTGTTCCAAAAAGTTTGGATATGTGGGCAGGACCATAAGCAGTGAAGTAAGTCAGCATCGTGGGAGTGACATTTGGGGCAGTCAGAAGAGTCAGCGGTGCCCATCAGGTGGCAACGCTTAGGGGAGAAGTAAGCCCTATGTAAAATTTTGTAAGACATTTCCTGATAGGAACTAGCCGGAATAAGTTTGAGGTTGGATAAGAATGTGTCTAAAATGTTTTCAGGCTCTAGAGTCGTGGTCTGCGATGACCATTTGTGAAGTCCCTGGATGTCCGAGTCAGGGTCCAATTCAGGACGTATGCGTGCGTATAATGTGGATATGGAGTGTGTGCAGGTGCGGATGACGGAATCAAGGGGATTTGTGATATCTTGGGGCCGCAATTTGGTGAGTATGGATTGCAAGTAGTGTGTTGCTTGGAAGTATGCAAATTTATGGTGTGGCAACAGGTGGTAACGTGATACAGCTTCATCAAAGGTTAACGGGGTATGTAGGGTGTTTAGTAAATGTCGTAATGCCAGAATGCCCTGGGAACGCCAGGTGGCGAAAGGGGAGGTGGTTTCGCCATTCTGGAATTCCAGATTGCCGACAAGTGGTAGGGATAGGGAGTGATAACACTGTAGGTGTAATGATTTCCTAGCGCGTCTCCATGCGTAGATTGTGGATGATAAGAGGAGGTTATCGTATTGGGCTGACTTTAGGTGGGATGGTTTAGCGTGTAGAATATAGCTGAGAGAAAGGGGATGGGAGAGCTGGGAGTCTAAAGAAACATCCGTAAAAATGTTAGTATTAGCAATCCAATCTACAGCAAAACGAAGGATACATGCCAAATTGTAATATTTGATATTAGGTAGGTTAACTCCACCTCTCTGAGTAGTTTGCATTAGCTTGTATAGGCTAATTCTAGGTTTTTTGGAGTTCCAGATAAATTTGGATATCATAGCATTAAGAGAAGATAGGTCAGATTTGGTGAGTAGGACTGGGGTCATTTGTAGAATATATAATAGTTTAGGGAAACTAGCCATCTTAAAAAGATTACAGCGGCCTATGAAATTAAGAGGTAGATTTTGCCATAAGGTAAGTTCCGTTTTAATTTTTTGAATAACTGGAGCTATGTTATGTGTATATAGGGTATGTGGGTGTGGGGGAAGATTAATGCCTAGGTAAGTGATGTAAGAGGTGGCCCATTTGAAAGGGAAGGGTGTGGACCATCCGTTGCGTGCCTGACCAAAAATGGCGAGGGCTTCAGATTTGTGAAGGTTGATGGAAAAACCAGCGAAGGATGAGAAGTTATTAATTGTATCAATAAGGAAGGGGACCGAGTGTTTAGGGTTGGATAGGAAGAGAAGGATATCGTCCGCGAATGCCATTACCCGTATCTCTCTGGTGCCTATGTTTATGCCCTGGATGTGGGATGATGAAATGATGTAGCGGAGGAGTGGTTCAAGTGCCAAGTTAAAAAGTAGTGGGGAAAGGGGGCATCCCTGGCGGGTCCCTCTTTCAAGGGAGAAAGTGGGAGAGGCAACATTGTTAACCAATACCTGGGCCTTAGGGTCTGTGTATATAGATGTGATGAAGGCCCTAAAGGATTCTCCAAATAATTGACTAGCCAATACCCTGTGAAGATGGGGCCAGGCAATCTGGTCAAAGGCCTTTTCGGCATCTAAGTTAATGAGGATATTATCATGGGTTTGATGGAGCCGTGTGTGGGTTATTGCAACGGTTTTTCTTTTAAAACTGCAGCATAAGTAAGCTGCGAGAAGCCATTACATATGTAGAAATACTGCAAAAACTTTTGCTTGAAACGAGCCAAATTCCTTTTATTGTGTTTTTGGCAATAGAGCAAGTGCCCATGTTAAATCTTATTACTCCTGGGTCAGTCACATAATTGCTTTTGTGTTATCTTGCGCAGTTGAATTATCCAATCGATTGAATATTCAAAGCAAAGGTACAAATCAAATGATATCCAGTTTCTGTAACATCTATCTTTATCATCACAAAAAAGATTCTAGTATGTTAATCTATGATCAGCCTGCCTTATTAATTTGTTATACAAATGCTGCAGGTGCTATTCAAGCCCTACTTCCAATAACTTCTCTATATTATCTCAATATTTTCCTTTATCATATCAAAATGATGCAGTAGTAATACAGGCATTACTCCTACTTCCAAATGTTCAAGTTAATTTTCATACATTTGTACAAAAAAAACCCTAAATAGGATATATCATCCCTAAGTAGGTTATGGTCAGTGTTTACCATTTTGGAGGAGGGCGGCTGCTGCAATGCACCCCCCTGCTGCCCCGCTCCCCACATTTTCAGGTCCCTTGCATGGGGCCAGCACATGCGCTGGAACTTCATACATACTGCGCACTCGCTGGCCAAAGACGCCATTTGCTGCCTTTGCAGCAGCCCCCATAGGCTTTATCCGGTTCATGCGCAGAACCTGTTTTGGGGGCTGCCGCGCATTTGCGTACAGATAGGCATCCCGGAGGGAGGGAACACCTGTCATTGCCAGTCACATGAAGCCAGAGCAGTCTCTCAAACTGTATCTGGCTTCACTTTAGGCACAGAACATGGCAGATTTTACCTGGGGGGGGGGGGGGGGGGCACCACATTAATATAAAAGGGCAGTATATGGCTTAATGACTTTCAAAGCCCTTCATGACCAGAGCCCAAAGTACTTGAAGAAGCTTCTGATTCCTTACTGTGATCTGCAAATGGTGGGAGGACTAACTGTATCTAGAATCTGCCTGAACTTGTATGGGGGTTGAGCTTTCTGCTTTGTGGCTCAGACTGAGGCATTCTCTTCCCCGTACATAAACAGACTCAAGACATTTGACTGTTTTCTCAATCATTTCACTAATATCCACTGTAAGCTTGTTTTTTTTTTCTTTGTGCTTTAAAGTCAAATGTAAAGCACTTTGAGTCCTACTGGAAGATAAGGGCTATACAAATAACACTTGTTATATACAAATATTTAGGGTAAATCGCTTTGTAAACTTAAGGGGTGTACACGCGGGCTGGAGGTTGGGCAATTGTATGCATTTTGCTTAGTCAAAATCGCAATGTCGCTGCCGGAAATAAGCCAGCAGCAACCCGAATGTACAGCCGAATAGACACTACATAGTGAGGTGAGGTGCGTTTTCCTCAAAAACTACCCAATGCTAGCAGTCTCTCATTGGATCTGGTGTGCACAGAGGGGATATTTGGCAAGGCTGCAGCAATGTTGTACATCATGTAGGCATATATGTATCGGCAGATCTCTATATGAACTGAAGTGCAAAAATGTCATGGGACAATAGTATATAATAATGGTATACAGTGCCATCCCAACCAGTTGTAGTCTGATAGCTCGATAGTCAGTTTGAACACTGGCTAGGCTTCTCATGGCAAGGCAGCGTGAATTATCGGAGTTCAAACAGGACATTACAGTGGGTACTCAACCTATAGTAGATTCTTCATTCCTTTATCTACTGTATGGTGCCATGTGTGTACCTGCAATACGCTGTGGAAGGCATTAACACCCGCTGTGGACAGTGCAATTTCCGAACATAGATGCTTAATGTTATGACAAGCGACTTCTAGCTAGGATTGTCAGTGGGGACAGACAAGCTCTTCAGATGAAATGTAGCGGATTGCTTAGTACTGGTATTGAAATATCCCATCCATCATAATAATTTTTGTTAATAGATAATACCATGTCCTTCTTATCACTAAGCTTTCTAGTTAGATTGACCTAATAAGTTATTTTTTGTCCCTTTTACTACTGTTCTCGGGCTTCTATTAAATGCTGTGTAGTCCTCCTAATCTGTGCTGCAGAGTCACATTTTCCTTGCCTTCACCCTTCTCTTCTGGGTATATTTTCCTCTGAATATAGGTTATTTGACTTCTCTCAACACCTATGCAGTAGGCTCTGATCACATCATTTTCTCTTCTCCTGTGTCTGATCTCTCTCCATATGTACACTCGCTGCTATTTTCATCTCAGTTTGTTCCTTTGCACATCTGATTGCTCTTCCAGCCTCCTCCTGATATCTGGTTTGATAGAACTTCATTTTTTATTATATATGTAGAGAAGTGTGGTTTGGAGGTTATAAAGATAGCTGGCAAAGCAACTGGCTACTATTTCTGTGCAGTTTTCACTGATATTGGTGATCTGTTATGACTAGATTGTTGAGAAAATATCTTCCGAAAAATATCATTACTACTTCCTACTTCATGGCAGCCTTAACACTGTGTTTAGCCCCTTCTCCTCCTTATAGACAGGTCGGTTTTTTCCCCGAGGATCCTCCCACACCACGTATATAAGCACGCTCCACCCTAATCCCCTTAGTCTTTTTTCCTGTCTCTTGTTAGATAGCAGCAGGTCAGGTCAGAGTTTTTTATTTTTGTCTGATACTCACGGTGAGCTGCGCGCTGCTGTGACTGGGTAGCGGTATTAGGGTGGCGGCGTCTAAACCCTGTATTGGTCCGGGCTGGTCAGCATGGACACGCGAGGCGGTACTGCATTCAGGAGCAGGGCTTCGCGTGCACGAGGTTCATACCTGTGCGCCTATTTCCGGCAGAAGCAGGCATTGCGTTCCACAGCAGCGCAGTGTGCGGGTCACGTAAGTCACTTCCGGCTACGCACTTCCGGTCGGCGGCAGACGCCGGAACAGTGTGGGAAAAGTATAAGAACCTGTTAGGTTGTGTTGAACATGGGTGTACTTGGCTGGTAGCTGTGTGACGCTGCATACAACATGGAAGAGTCCTCTGCCGTTAAGTCTGTGATACCGCTGCCCAGGTAGGTCCTCTATGAGGACTGGTTAGTTATTTCCTATCCTTATTCTTATTATACTTCAGATAGTTAGTATTCTTTTCTATCTCTTGTAGTGTGCCCCCGATTTCCAAGAAAAAGATTTGCAAAAAGAAGCACTGTTCTAAAACATGTCCTTCATGTGATAAAGTGTTTGTCCCCCTGGAGGATGAAAATGTTTGCAAGGATTGTTTTAAGGAGGTTGCTCCTGTGGTGGATACATCTGTGCAAATTGCAGATATGATGGAATGGATGAAGAAAACTTTTCTTTCTAAAGAGGAGTATTTTAATACTAACAAGAGGTCTAGATCTTAAACAAGCTTAGATCTTGAATTTGACACCCATTCCCCTGTATGTATGTATGTATGTATGTATGTATGTATGTCTGATGATGGTACTCAATCAGAGGCAGAATCTAGAGAAATTGTAGAAGAGGATAGATCTTTCAACTTAGAATTGGTTGAAATGGTCCTAAAGAGACTGTACAAAACATTAAATTATAAGGAACCTGTTAAAGATGAAGAGGTTTCGTTAATTGAGGACAGATCTAAAAAGTCTAGATGCTTTCCGGTACACAAGGTTGTCAAGGAAGTATTACAAAAATAATGGTCTAATGCTGACAAACGTGTGGGTACGTTTAAAAGGGTGGATAAGATGTACCCCATACAAGATGAGGAATTTATTAAATGGTGTGCTATCCCCAAAATTGACGCAGCGGTGGCCGAGATTGCTACTAAAACTACTATTCCCGTTGAAGACGGAGCATCATTAAAGGATGTGAGGCTTCGCTGGATGTGTTGGATTTCTCCGCCAAATCCATGACGTCCGGTATTACAGCCAGAAGAGCTCTGTGGCTCAAAAATTGGGCGGCTGATACTCACTCAAAAAACCGGTTGGTTACTTTAACATTCGAGGGGTCGTTTCTATTCGGAGGAAAATTGGATGCCCTAATACAGAGATTATCCAGTGGGAAATCTGAGACTCCCACAAGATAATAGGGGGAAGTTCCCTGAATTCTCCTCTAGACAATACTTCCGTCAAGCCAGAAGTTATAGGCCAGGAAGACAGTTTAGAGACAGATATTCTACTGGATCTAGGTAATTTTTTCGTCAGTCCAGTAGAAGAAATACCCAAACACAGTGACGGAATTTCTTCCCAGGGGATGGTTCCGGTGGCAGGGAGACTGATAAAATTCGCAGAAAATTGGTCTCATACCATCCAGGACAAATGGGCACTGGAAGTGGTTACCCTGGGATACCAGTTAGAGTTTGCGGTCAGACCAATCGCAGACACATTTTTGATTTCAAGAATACCTGTAATTTCAGAAGAAAGTATAGCTCTAGAGCAGAGCATAAGGGAGCTGGTAAATTCCGAAGCAGTGGAACGAGTCCCAAATTCGGAAGAAGGTACCGGGTTTTACTCCCAAATTTTTGTTGTTCCCAAAGTATCCGGAGGGTTCTGGATTATATTAGATTTAAGAGACTTGAATATAATAATGTGGAAGAAGAAATTCCACATGGAAACACTGAAGTCCATACTTCTGGGGGTAAAAAGAGGAGATTGGCTTATCTCAGTGGATCTCAAAGATGCGTATTTCCACATCCCCATAAGAAAAGTAGACAGAATGTACCTAAGGTTTTGCATGAAAAAAATGCATTTTCAATTTACATGTCTGCCCTTCGGACTCACGTCATCCCCAAGGGTGTTTTGCAAAATACTGGTGACACTATTAGCTCATCTAAGGAAAAGAGGAATCAATGTTTGGGCTTATGTAGACGATTTACTCATAACAGGAAGATCAAAGGAAGAAGCCTCAGCAGCGGCAGCAGAGGTAATACTATGTCTTCAACAACACGGTTGGATAATAAATTGGAAGAAGAGTCACTTAGAGCCATCGCAAAGAATTCAGTTTCTGGGCATCGCACTAGACTCAAAGAAATTTGTCTACCTCTCCAAGGAAAGATGCGAGAAAATCCGAAATCTGGCATTACTTATTCAGCATCAAGATCGTATACAGTTAAGAACAGCAGTAAGCCTATTAGGAATGATGTCTTCAGCAATAGAGGTAGTACCATGGGCAAGATGGCGTATGCGGCCTTTTCAGATGGAAATCATAAGATATTCCCTAAAATCGATGTCTTTCTGGGTAAGTGTGTCAGAACAGTCAAAAGAATCTCTGAATTGGTGGTCCAGCAATCAATTGCTACTAAGAACAACGTCCTTAGAAAGTCCACAAGTTCTAAGACTTACTACAGACGCAAGCGCTATCGGATGGGGGGCGCACCTGCAAACAAGGTCATGTCAAGGAACATGGACACCAGCAGAAAGGGCGATGTCTTCCAACCAAAAGGAACGAAGAGCAGTATGGCTAGCGATATGGCACTTTCAAGTAGAAATTTCAAACTCCCACCTGAAAGTGTTCTCAGACAACATAGCCACTGTTTCATACATAAACAAACAAGGAGGGACGAGAAGTCGTGCGCTCATGAAGGAGATAGCAAATATAATGAACTGGGCAGGTCATCTAAGGTCAATTTTAGCTTTTTATGTTCCAGGTCGATAGAACAAGGTGGCGGATTTCCTGAGCAGAAATCAGGTGTTACCAGGGGAATGGGAGTTGGAAGAATCCCTATTTCACATGATAGTCAAGAGATTCGGGACACCAGAGGTGGACCTGATGGCTTCATCCAAAAACAAGAAACTTCCAAAATTCTTCTCAAGGTACAAGATGCAGGTGTCTATAGGGATAGATGCCCTATCGCAGAGATGGGACTTAACGCGCTGGCTTATATATTCCCTCTGTTTGCACTAATCTCCAGGGTGCTCAGGAAAATCAAGGAGGAAAAGGCGCAAGTGGTGATCATTCTACCGGATTGGCCAAGAAGACCTTAGTTTCCTCTTGTAATGAGTATGGCGATGGAGAAACCACTGAAATTGCCAGTACGTCCAAGCATGTTATGCCAAGGACCACTGATCTATCCAGAACTTCACAAGCTAAATTTGACGGCCTGGAGATTGAGAGGCGATTATTAAGAAATAAGGGGTTGTCATCGGAAGTGGTGGAGGTGCTTCTTCAAGCAAGAAAGAAAGTATCCTCGAATATATACTACAGAATATGGGAGGTCTTTGCCAGATGGGCCAAGGATAAATGCCAGGCTCACAATGCGGACATACCTCATGTTTTACAATTCCTGTGTGATGGGTTTGCTAAAGGCCTAGCAGTAGCGACACTGAAGGTCCACATCTCGGCGTTGAGCGTATTTCTGGATAGAAAGTTAGCAGATCATGAACTTATAAAAAGGTTCTGTCAGGCCATTAAAAGAATGAGGCCTCAGATAAGATCAGTTGTACCTCAGTGGGACTTGAATTTAGTCCTAAATACTTTAATGTCACCACCACTCGAACCTTTGGATAGATGTAAACTAAAGTTCTTGACATGGAAAATCGTGTTTTTAGTCACTATTACTTCAGCAAAGAGGGTGAGTGAGCTCCAGGCCCTATGGGCACAAGAACCTTACTTAAAGTTTTTTCCTGACAGATTGGTGTTAAGGACTAACCCACTTTTTCTCCCTAAAGTGGTGTCAGCTTTTCATATTAATCAGGAAATAGTCCTACCATCTTTTTACCCTGAACCTAGTAACCCGAAAGAAGAAAAATAACATATATTGGATGTGGTGAGAGCAGTCTCTATGTATTTAAAAAGAACTGAAGGTTTCAGGAAAAACATTATTCGTCATTCCGATGGGAGCCAAGAAGGGATTGGCACCATCTAGAGAGACCATCTCAAGATGGGTTAAAGAAATGATATCTTTTGCATATAAAAAGATTGGCCGAGAAGCACCTAGAATGATTAAGGCACATTCAACAAGGGCAATGGCGGTGTCTTGGGCAAAAGAGGCAAATGTGTCCATGAAAGACATCTGTTCAGCAGCAACTTGGTCATCGATACATAAATTTACAAAACATTACGCTCTGGATGTGAATAGGAAACAATTCGGAGAGCGTATCCTTAGCCATGTTATGGCATAAGGTATGGTAGCCCACCCTTTATTCTGCTTTGTTATATCCCAGTGTTAAGGCTGCCATGAAGTAGGAAGAAGTAAATAGCGGATTATGCTTACGATAATTCCTTTTCTTCGGAATACTTCATGGCAGCCTATGAATTCCCACCCTTTGTCTGTGTTTTTTCCTAGGATCATGGGAGGAGACATTCAAAGACTAAGGGGATTAGGGTGGAGCGTGCTTATATACGTGGTGTGGGAGGATCATAGGGGAAAAAAACGACCTGTCTGAGGAGGAGGGGCTAAACCCAGTGTTAAGGCTGCCATGAAGTATTCCGAAGAAAAGGAATTATCGAAGCATAATCCGCTATTTTCTGAATCGTTTTGCTAAATCGGTTTATCGTCTACGTAGGATGAACAGTGTTCCCAAGGTTTATTTTGCTGAAAGTATAAATGAAAAAAAAAAAAAATCTTTTGGACAGATGTGTCCTCCATACGAAGTTGCGTTACACTTACATTAGTGTACACGAACATTAGTGTTTTCGAAGAAAGCTCTTCAGATGCAGATACAGCAGTTTTTACTTTTTTGTTTAAAAAAAAAAAATCTGAATAAAACTAGCATGGCATAGCCTTGCATCATTGAGATGTTTCAATGCTGTACTCCTCTTTAATTATGCTGGGGGTATGCTCACAGCGCCTCCCCAGATGCTGAGCTGCCCCCAGTCTCTGTGTTTGGATGCTGCATACGTGCAGTTGAGACCCCTCCCTATAACATTATCAGTCTTTCATGCCAATGGAAGACCTGGTCACCAGCAAACAAAAACATGCAATGGAAGGAGCCAATTGTATCGCCACTTAATTGGTATCAGGGCCTTACCACATTCAGTTTATGTAATGATTTTTTTAGTGGAAAATAACTAGCATGTCATGTTTTGATACTGCTCCACACACATGTATTAGTGTGTCAGGGTGTGGTACATGACCATTTGTGTCATTATCGACACAGCTGTCTTTAAGATAGTGTGCCTATGTTATGGGAAATGTATGAACGGTAGCAAAACATTAATACATCTTAAGGTCCATACACACTGGGAGACTTTGCCCAGCGTGTATGGACAGCGATGATTGGTATCAGCACTGGGGGGAAAGCCGCTCAGGGGGGGACAGCATTGCATAGCACAGCGCTATGCAAAGCTGTCCTCAAAGCCGCTCATCTGCTGGTTATTTTCCACTTATAAAAAAAAATAAAACATTAATGGCTTTCCCGGCGATGATGCGGGAGCGCTTATCGCCGGGGCATACACACTGGGCGGCTTTGAGCTGGAAGCTGCTGAAACTTGTGGCTTTTATCTCAGTCTGCAAGTGTGTATGTGCCTTTAATGCTACTTCATTATCCATCCTACTCTAGAACATTTTCCCCTTAGAGGTAGTGTGTCGTAGTGGAGAAGATATATCAATGCACAGTGTGTGCTGATACCTCTTCTACCCCATATATTACTGTGGCAGTGTATCAGAAATGGCAGGGGCATTATGCACCCCTATAAATATCTGTATTGCTACCTTAAAGTGCATTGATGGTGTGGGCAATGTGTGAACATCATTGGCACTTACCATGTTAGAACATGCAGCTATCAATGCACATTCACAGCTGCCCGGCTCCAATCTGCATCTTGCAAACATTCTGAAGCCTGTTGGTAGGGGAGGCAGTGAATCACCACTAGGCTGATGTGCGGTGTGCCCCCTTTCTGGCAAATACATCTGGTCGATGAGTGCTTTCTGCTTCACCTCTGTATAGAGGCAAAGAAGAAAGCTATACCGGCCCAATCTGCCCCCGTATAATACATCCACCCCTCAGTCTAACGCTTGTTTGGGACCTCACCAGCTGGTTAGGGATCTACTTGATTTTGTACTAGGTCAGGATAGAAAGTTGACACTAAGGGGGTATTAAATCTTGGGTGACCCTGTCCCATTCTCGGTCTGCTCGACCGACAACATGCATGCGGGATTAAACTACCCGCCTGCAGTGGGTCGAGAAGGGGTCGCGGCCAGGAAGAGGCGAGCTGCAGTCAGCAGCTCATTACTTCCTGGCCTCTCTCGGCAGAATGAGCCCGACTGCTTGTGAAGTCGGGCTCGTTCTGCCGAGCTCCCCTGTTCAATGCTGCCGGGGAAGACAGCAATGAATAGGGCCCGACGGCCATCTCCCCCTTAGGATTGAATGCCCCCCCATAAGAGACATATATTTACTAAAGGTCATTTATTTTTATTTTATTTAATAATTATAAAATATATGTTTTTTTCCATCCATATGAAAATCTAAATAGATGTGTGTACTAGGGCTATAATACATGTACTATCATTGAAAAACAAATCTAGAAAATTATCGGTTAGTACATGCGTGTTATAGCCCCTGAAACAGAACATTGATTTAGATTGATTTTCATCTATTTAAGAATAATTGAAATCAATAAAAATCAACCTTTAGAAAACATGCCCCTGGAAGATGACAGAAGGGAGATCACCCAGCAGGTGACTGGGACAGTCTCATCTTGATGGGATTGGAATGGCAGCAGGCTGATAGTGACAAGATTAGGTGTTCCCTAGCAGTATAGTGATGTGAAGCTCTTATCAAACTTGTGCAGGAAGATTGTGGTGACAAATGTACCTGATACTGGAAGGCTATCAAGCGGAATGTGATATAAATGAGTCTCTCCAATTTGTTTGGTTTTTTTTTTCTGTGTTGCGAAAACAACAAAATTGTTCAAACTAACGTTACCAACTCTGCTGATATTTAACCTGCTCCGTCACAGATATGGGGGAAATTTACTAAGATGGGTTTTTCACATGTGATGTTGCTATGGGCAACCAATCAGAAATCTACTTATATATTTAGCACCTTCTAGAGGGTAATAGATAGTATCTGATTGGTTGGCCTTAGCAACATCCAATGTGTAATAAAACTTCCAACTTGGTAAGAGCTGATTAAAGATCATAGGGGGAAATTTACTATCTTCGATCTGTTTTATCTTGAGTAATTAGAGGTGATAACTTTTGTATAATAAAAATGTAGACAATTAACTTTTCGGAAGTGTGTTACTGGGACACAGCTGCATCACACACTGTCATGTGACAATGGGAACAAAGACCACTATGATCAACATTCAGAATTGATCAGTTTGGTTATGCTGTGTGTAGTTCTATTCCCGCCTGCGTTAAAATCCCTGATCATTAGATGTCCAGAACAGTGGAAGGAAAATGTTTCTTCAATAGCATAAATCACTGATAGCTGATATCAGAGTATTTCAATAGTTAATTGTGCATCTGAGTATTAAAAAGTGACAAACTTTCTTGATAATGCTTTAGCATGCTATAACCTAGTGGAATTATAATGTATTAGTTATTAACTGCTTCTGTCAAGGCAACCATTTCGGATGCTTTGTTGCTCTAGACCAGCTCCAGTCCTTGAGAGCTACCAAGAGTTCACGTTTTGCAGCTCACCTCCCAGGTACACAGGTGCACTCATTACTGACGTGTGTACACACCATTACTGCTCCATTTACTGAGAATTGATACAATATAGCGACAGGAACACTGGTCACACTGCGCTATATAAGAAACTGTAAATAAATGAGTAGAGATGCATGGTCAGATAAAGGACTGCACACCATGTAATGTGCAGAGTTAGATTTGGATGAGTTCTCTTGCTTCTGTGTAGGGTAAATACTGGCTGTTTTACTTTTTACACTGCAATTTAGATTTCAGTTTTGAACACACCCAAATCTCTCTGCACATGTGACATTTGCCCCACCTGCATTTTATTTTATAAACCATTGTAGTACTTAAGTTTACATGTCATATTGTAGGACTACCAGTACACATTATGCCACAATTCGCATTATGATGGTGTCCCCAGTTCATATTATTTCACATAAGTAACCCCTTACCTTTTTATAACATGAACTACACACTCCTCTCACTGACAATGTAATAGCATAGAATTAACATGGGCAAGGAATGAGACCCAGTTGCTTAATCTGGGAAATTTGCATATAATTTACTAGTTTGGGTTGGGGCACCCCAAACATTTATTTAATAAATAATGCAAAATAACATGGAGTATAAAAGTACAATTTTGTTTATATCATTACAGTTAACAATACAGATAATTGAGTCAGGAGATGCATAATCTAAATCACTGGTGCAGTTTTGACTTTCAAATGGACAGGCCTGTTGTTGTGGTCGTCACCCTTTTTTCCTTTTCTTATTCTGATTATTTTAAATTATATGGGGCCACAAGAGTTAAACGGCGCCTAACAATACACAAATGAGCAAAAAAAACGAGAAAATAACAATTTTCAGTACAAGGCGATTTAGGACGTGTACATGGTAAAAAGACAGTTGCATCAGAGGACAGGACACTGAAGCAATTATTAGGATGGCAAAGAGAAAAGCACATGAGAGCCCTGCTCGTGGGAGCTTACATTTCAAAATAGTGCTTTTTAAGAATGTCATAGTCATTAAATTGTCAATGTTTGAACTTTCACTGAGCTCAATGACTGCATTGTTCTTAAAACTGTAATAGCTTAGAGTATGGGAGCAATATTTTTTAGGAGAGATTTATAAAATCTTGGAGAGACATAAAATAGAAAATGTGCCCATTATTACTATTATTATTATTCCAACCAATCGGCTTCTGCCATATTACAGTTAAACTAGAATAAGGAGGGTATCTGATTGGTTGCTCTGAGCATATTTTCCACTATTTTCCACTGTATCTCACAATCTGAATGATTGGCGTCTGTGCATTATTCTAGCTGGATGAAACCTGCTATTGCAGTGCAGGGATTTGTCACCAGGGGGGTTGAAACCTTTAAGGTCCATTGAATTTGTGTACTTCTAAACTTGTTCCATTTTGTGTTATTTTCTGCCTTTACCTTGGCTTGCAGTGTAAAGCATTAAACTTGTCCTTTACATTCAGCATACTTCAATGTTGTGGGAACTCAGCTGTATGAATTACACCGGATGCAGCAATGCACATAATGGAATGAACTTCCTAAACACATGATTGCCATTGCTCTTTGGCGAGAGATTCTGTAAATAACAGAAGGTGCAAGAAGCCTTTTGGCCCATTAAAGTACCTTGCTATCTGCACTGTTGTCCACCCACAGCCTGTCTGCAGATAACCAAACCATATGATTGCAGTGCAGCTCTGCACAGCCTACATGCAATCAGGTGATTAGGTCTAATTTGCCATCAATCAAAAGACTGTGTAACTCTGTTAACTTCCCATTTCGCTAATCCCATTGAATGGATAAATGTGTCTCCGGAATTAGGACCGATTCCCAAAACTCTGATTCTGCGGCCTGCTCTCCTCACCTAGAAGACGTGCTGCGTTAGATTATTGCAGTGCTGGTTTTATTCTAGTCATCAGGCTCTGGGGAGAGGTGGTTATTTAATAAATAAAGTGTTGAGTGTCTTATTGCCATCCCTGATGCATAAAGCAGCATCTAATCCTTGCAGAAATGTGATAAACTGCAGTTATTTCTTTTATGGAACCACACTGCGTTCTGGTACTGTTTGAAGAATTTAGAATGCTTTATCCAGTCATTTTCACTAGTGTAACAACTAGAAATACGATGCTTCCCTATTTTGCAGTAACATTCTATAATCTGGTGCCACTAGAAGAATGGGTTAACATTGCTCCTTGCTCTGCTCCCTTTCTATTTCCAGAGTAGCCCTGCAGCCTGTGCATATTAATTCAGTAGAAGTGCTGATCTGTCTATCACTTTATTCCCAGTCCGGTAACTTGGCTGGATCTCTATGTACAGAGTTATCTCCTCATTGTATTCTAATAGATGTAACTGGTACATGTACCGTCTTGGACAATCTGACTAAAAAAGTATTATAAAACACTGCAAACCATTTATTGTAATTTTTAGGTGTGAAAAGAGATGCACCGGTCAATGGATTGGGTCGCAGGACGCAGTGCACTCATAATTTTGGCTTACCATAGACAGAGTCAGGTTAATGCTCCACCTCCACTCAGCTCACCTTGTCAAACGCCTACAGCATGTGGAGTTTTTGGGGGGTATTCAATGTGCCGCCGATATTTCCGTCGGGGAAAATAGCGGCAGCTCCCTATTCAATGTGGTCTTTAGCGACAGCATTGAAGCGAGATCACGGCAGAACAGGCCCAACTTTAGAAGCTGTCGGGCCCGTTCTGTCGATAATGGCCGTGGATTGTCGCGATCCAGGCCGCAGATAGACAATCCACGGGTGATTTTTGTGGCCATGCCCCCTTTGCGCCGATCGACAGATGAGACATTTAATCCCACCTGTCGTTCAGCTGTTGGGCTGACCGCAAACAGGCCAGGATCACGGCCTTTGGCAGAGATAGACAGCCGTGATCCTAGATTGAATACCCCCCTTAATGTGGGCTGGTCACCCTCCACATCTGCCAATTCATGTGTTCCTCCCCTCTTCACCCCTAGCTGCCCCCTTTTTCACCCCCCACAATATATATATATATATATATATATATATATATATATATATATATATATATTTATTTATTTATTTGTGTGTATATGTATGTATGTGAATGGGAAGTGGCCGCACGCTTGCACCCATTCATTTAATTGGCATAGTGGTAACATGCAAACACCCGCTCCCTGCTTTGCAGCAACATTTTAGGTTGTTAGTGACACATCTGTGCAAAAAAAAAATCTAAAAGAGGGTGATTTGGTTATAATTTAAGGCCACTTAAATCAAACTAAATTATCAAAAACTATTTTTAATTGAAATAAATCTGGGGTTCAGAAATCTAAAGAGATAATTTTGGAGTCATTTGAGGCCATTCTAAAAATAATTAGAATACAAAAATTATATTTGTAAGTTTAAGTACAGTATTCCCATTTACACGTACAGCCTCCTCTGCTGTACTATGTAGACAGCAGAACTGGGGAGGAGGTAAATGGATGTCTGTGTGTGGCATCCATTCGCCTCATGGACGGAGGCGGGGGGAAGCATGTCCCCAACGTGTCTGTCATTGTGGGGGTCACGGGCAGCAGGTTTTTCCATTGCTTAGAGAGGTCATCTTCAAGTGCTGGATCAGGGCCCGACTTCACAACGTCAACCGCCCAGCATTATGCCAGGGGGATGGCTGTGTAAAAAGGAACAACTGCTATGTCGCATCGGGGCCAAGTTCAAAAACCCGGGTGCAATGCGGCATCTGTGGTGTAAAAGTGGTATAATTGTATACAGAGTTAAAGACCATCAGTCACTTATCGCAATATTAGGGCTAATAGGATACTGCCCTTGGAGCTATGGCACAGTAATGTGGCATCATTTTGTTGCACAATATGAATTGGGCACAGTGTATAACATAATGTGAATTGTAAATACTGTGTGGCATACTGGCTACTGGCAGCGCTGCTATGTGATATTTAAACTAGGGCATAATATTATCTAGGGCATTACTATGGTTTAGATAATTAACTAGGGCACTGTTACAGGGGAAAAATTAACTGCTGCAGAAAGGTGTTTTGAGAAGCAGGGGCCATTTGTGTGTTAGATGTATTTGGTGTGATTTAGGGATAGATATGTTATGCATGCTTTAGCAGGCTCTTATATACTTGCGGTATGAATATTTTATGACATGACAACTTTTTTATGGGATATTTTTCAATGTATATATCCATGGTTCCCAAACTGTGTGCCGCGGCTCCCTGGGGTTGCCGCAGTGCAGTGAAAGGGGTGCCGCGGCACCAGTGTCTCTAGAGCAGGGACAGATACAGAGGGGGGCACCACTAAACTGGCAGGGCATGCTTTGCCCTTTAAAAATCCATCCGGGTGCTACGGCCTGCTAAAACATCCCTGATTGCACACTATATTTGAGAACTGACAGTGTGACCCCTTTTTGTTTTCTATTCTCTCACTTCAAACCTTTCATCTTATTTTTAGTGGTTTTTGTTTTGGCATTTTTACACATCTTAAGCCACCTTGTTTTTACTTCTCAATCTGGGTCACGACCCCAATGTTGGTCACAACCATCTCAGTATGGGGTTGTGACTCCATGTTGCTGACTGTCAGGCTGATTTTCCTAACCTTTCAGTCAGTGATCCAAGAAGTCTTAATCAGTTGAATTGTCTCCACTTAGTTTTGATTGGTCTAGCAACAACTTTTTTTTAATGTGGCCAGTCCCTGGTCGGTCTATTTTATTGTTTATGGTCCTATTCGTTAAATCATAGATTCTGGTTATAAGTGCTTGATTACTCCCAGGAACATTCATTTGTCATTAACCCATGAATGGTGGTGGTGGGGGGGGGTTGGCATTCTCCTGAAAGGGCGTTGAATCTCAAAAGGAGGTAAGGGACTAGTTCTGGTTACAACAATAAAAAACAATACGAACCTGCACTACCTAGTGGGATATATATTTACAACTGTTGGAATTGTCTCAGCTCTGAATTCTTTTTTGACGCTCAAACGGAGACTGTCAAACTCTGAGAAAAAGAGCAGAGAAACCTATTATGGTGAGGTCTTAGATGCTAACAGATGAAAGCACAGTGAGGCAATTACTAGGCACCCGTACTGTATAGTGTCCTCAAGTAGGCCAAAGGACACCGCATAGATCGGGGGTCACACCGTTAGTGATTCTTCCCTTTTTCTCCTTTCAATCTACCTCAGATATGTAAACGTAGTGGGGAAAGGCTCATAGCATAAAAAGTAACAATCACATTATATATATAAAAAATACATAAAATTAAAGCCTGGTATAGTTTCTGGCCTTTTAACAAAAGGCTGGTTTTGAAGCATATGTTGGGTCAGATGTAAACACCCAGGTAAACCTCCTCATAAGATCTCCAAAGAAAAGGAACATCTGTATCAGATCCTAAGTTTCTTGTTTTATAGAGGAGTTTGACAGGTTGGGGACATAATGTATGGTGCAACAGGGATGATGGACCCATCAAGAGAAGATGATCTTGTGAAATCAGTTATAAATATAAAGAAGTTTGGAAGCCAATATGTTTCTTCCAAAGTAGGTTTGAAGAAGCACCACATCTAAAGGTGATTTCAGACAACATTGCCTACTTGACTTGCTAAGGTGCAAAATAAGCCAGGTATATGAATTTATTAGAAGTAAAGAACTAAAATCCTTATTTGTAGAAGTTCATTTTTATTGGCAGAGAAGGGCATGGTTCTCAACATGGCAGTTGTGGAACCATGAACCAGTCAGGCCAGGATTATTTAATCAGGGTGCATTGCTCTTTGAATCTGCAGTCTCCATTTGGTGGTGTAGAAATTGAACAGAAATTGAGACCGAAAGAAAGCATTATCTGACCAAGAGATTCAGCTCCTTAAGCAATCAAGGAAAAAAATATTTGCTGATACAGTATATTACTGAATTTGAGAACCTTTTCCTGGGAAGTCTTTTTGATATAGAAGCTGAGACTGTATACGGTCTTAGTGCGGCACACCTTTGGATGACATGGGCTTAGATGGACACCTCAGGCAGTGTTTCATGCCCTTCCATCCATTAGGGCGTGGTGGGAAAATAAAAGTGTGCCGAGCGTATGAAGGCCCAGTGTCTGAATGGTGAACACACGCGGTGCACCAATACGGTGTCCAAGTCGACTGTGTGAACCCTATGACCCATACCTGCTGAAACATCCCAAGATCTGCAATTTATGTATGACTGCTTTATGAAAAGTCTAGTAATGTTGACCATAGAGGTACAGATGGCTGGCCTAAACATTTTTCTGGGTAGGAGATGATCAGAAGATATTTGGTCAAAAGGTTTTGCCAAGCTATGAAGAGATAGCTATTTGAACCATTTAAACCTAAATGTAATAAATATATTAATGCTGCTTCCATTTCAGTCCCCTGCAGGAGAATCTTATGAAGCTACTAATTTGAAAGCATGTGGTTCTAACTGCTATTACTTCAGCAGGAGACTAAAAAGTAAATTGCAGGCATTATGAGCAGTAGCACCGTATCTGAATATTCTGCCAGATGGAATGGGGTTCTAATGGATTGTATTCAGCATCTCAGTGGTTTGGATTTCGGTGTTAACTATACGGGCGCCAGCACCTTGACGACCACCAAGGAATCTGCACTGAAATCTGGACCGCTGCCGGGAGGCAGACTCTAAAATCACAAAATAAATCAGGATGTTGTTTGGAATCCTGATTGGATGCTTAACGCAAGTATGCCGAGGTGGGCTAGGGCCAGGCCAGGGTGGGGGTAGGTTATGAATACTCATGGCCATGCTAGCTAACTATTTATTTCTTCCTTTATACTCTGTTTGGGTGTATTCCAGTATGGTTGCTATCATTAAGTACTTACCAATAATTCCATTTCTTAATGATACTTCATGGCAGTCTATAGTTTCTCTCCCTAAGTGTATTTCTCCATTACTGCATATGGTGAGACACTCAAGACAAGGGCTGTGGGTTGCTGACTTGCACGTACAACCCATTTTTCCACTATAATGTATGGTTCCCAACACTTTTCTCAGGTCCCATGTGTTTATTGCCTGAGAACGGCTCATTTACCACATGATAAAAAAAGGGCTGTAATTGAATAGACGGATATACCATTTTAGCTGTTTTTTTTCTATTCAGTAAATCAATGCTGGCAATTGGATACCAGCCTTAGTAGTTTAGGCATTCCACAATATTCATAATGTTCAAAATAAGGGTTGGTTCTTAAAATACTGTAGGATTTCTTTATACATGGACGATGGCCTCCTTACATGACCACTTCCCTTACAGTATATCATTACCTAATCTAGAACAAAGTTACCTCATTGTTGCATCGCAGTTTCTTCCCATGCTTGTTTGTCCAAGGATATTTTCTTATGTCAGTCAATGTGTTCTTCATAGATGTGGATCCTGTCAGATATGTAATCTATTCTGCTTGCATGAAAGTGTTCTGTAGTCTGAGCATTCCATCTTTCTCTTCTGCCTGCGGATTCATGTAAGCCATGTAATGTTCTGTGTTTTAGCACGAGTAATAAATGTTGGCTCCTGCAGATACAAAGTATAAGCAACCAATAAAATGTTGTTGGGAGGGGAGTTAAAATATAGCTTTAGAGAAAGCAAAAGAAAATCAATGCCTCCCGCTGAGAGGGAGAATTCAGCATGTGTTTATTAGGCAATGTGCATTCGTATTACTTAACAGCACTATGTGTCTCCAGGCTGTAGATAGACAAGAGCAGTGTATCTTCTATATGAGAAAGATGGCAAGAAAACTTTTATTAGAAATTACTGCTGTCCTTGGTGCAGACTGGCTTTACTCTGCCTCATGCTACATAAAACCCAATGAGGCGCTGACTAAAATGTCCAAATGCATTTCTGTGGTTGGCTGACTATCTAAACCTGATACTTGGTATACATATATTGAATGCACATTGGACACATTTTGTAAGATGGACAATATTATTATATATAATATTAATAATAAAAAATAATATGCAAGGTTTATTATCCGTGAAGATTTAGGTCCTGTGTGTACTTTATCTAGCCCTGCATAGGTTATTGCACAGGCTTGAGAATATCGGAATATATACTTTAGCATGTACACTATTCTCTAAATATGTGACAACATTAAAGAATATGCCACTAGGTTCCGTTGCATTAATATCCAATGCATCTGAGATGCAGCTAGGATGCACTGGGAGAGACTGCTGATTAATTTGTTATGGGAAACATGTATACAGGAGGTATCTGTGTGACTGAATCTGTATATGAATTGCTACAGTGCACCATCCTTGGTTTTTTTGCAATACAATGCTGGTAATCGGGATGCCAGCAGTTGAAATACCAGTGCCAGAATCCTGACATCAGTGGAGATGCTGACGCCGTAATCTCAACAGCTGGCATCCCGGTTGAAAGTATACCCGGGTCTGAGCCATCCTCAACAGATAACAGAAATCCTGTTAGTTAAGAACATTGTGCGAAGGAATATACTGTAGTTCTCCACAATTGTACATTATTATACATTACTTCGCAATGCAGTCTTAATTGGTGATATGTTTGTTGACATTCACTATAAGTGACTTCACTTGCCGCATTGTGGATATCTTTTAAATGTTATATATGCAGTCTCCATCATGATGAATAATAACAGCATAAAATAAAAACTTAAGCTGGATACTCACTAGAGCGTTCTCGACCCGATGAGTTGTTTCCAGTCAAACTGGACAATCCGATTTACCGGATCGGTCAGTGTGTACTTCTTATTTGAGTGCTCCTGCAGTAGTTAGCAATGTGTTCTGGTCCACCCCGCTGTATGGTCACCAAGAAGACATGGCTAGCAATGCAATGCATCTAAATGCAACATGGTGTTCTCCATTTCTCTGCCACCCCCACCATTGGCGGGTATGGATCATTTGGTCGACACCACTAGGTTGACATGCTGAAAGGTCATCATGGGACAAGGTCGACAGGTCATTAGGTTGACACAAGCATTAGGTCGATATGTGCTAGGTCGACTGTTAAAAAGTCTGCGCTTGGCACAGTATTTTATTCTCCCACCACGCCCTAGTGACCGGTAGGGCATGAAATACCGCCTGTTGGCATATGTAGGGTCAAAAAACAGTG
The DNA here is from genome assembly GCF_055691185.1 of Crinia signifera. Classification (NCBI taxonomy): domain Eukaryota; kingdom Metazoa; phylum Chordata; class Amphibia; order Anura; family Myobatrachidae; genus Crinia; species Crinia signifera. Next base: position 188,077,171 of record NC_139220.1, read on the forward strand.
AAAAACACCATGTCGACCTTTCACTGTCGTGCTAACCCATGTCGACCTTTCAGACTGTAGACCTTATGCTTTTTTTATCGAATAGAATCAGATTTATTGGCCATGTATGCTTGCGCACACTAGGATTTTTTTGTGGATTAAAGTGCAGCATCAAGCAGGGATGAAATGGGGGGGCGGGGGGGGGGGGGGGCGGGGGGGGGGGGTGGGTGGGGGGGGGGGGCGAGAGACATTCCATACATTCCATTGAGACATTATACACATTCCATTGAGAGCATTTAGACATCACTTGTGGAGATCACATGCCCGCCGAGCTGCAGTGGTGCCTAGGCAGCCATCAGCGGCACCACTGGTCATTGCATCAGCCGGGTAGGTAATACTACAAGCAGAGACAGTACAGTTATCACACAGGGAACACACACTCGCCAAGCTGCACAGTGCCTAGGCAGCCATCCGCGGCACCACTGGTCATTGCAGCAGCCAGGCAGGAGACAGCATGAGCAAAGACAGCACAGTTGTAGCAGGGACAGTACAGTTATCACACGGGAGACACTGGATACATATTGCTGAGTGCACAGTTCCTAGGCAGCCATTTGTGGCGCCATCTTGAAGGCCTCACCAGGCCATCCTCCTCTAGGGAGAGCCAGCGTGGACAGCACAGGCAGCGGCCGGGGGAGGGTGGAGACCCAATGACCATTTCCCAGGCTGCAGGACATCAATTGTGTATTCATTTGCTGAGGCAGGGTCCCATATCTCGCCAAATCGGCTGGGTACACATTGCTCTACAGTGTACCTGGCTTTAAGGAAGTAAAATGAAGCTGGAATAGACCAGTACAGGTTGAGTATTCCTTATCAGAAATGCTTGGGACCAGGAACATTTTAGATTAGGGATTATTCCGACATCCACTATGTCCCCTGGCATCCACAGTGACCACCGGATTCATCTTCAGCGGCATCCCCGATCCCAAGGATGAATTACACGGGTGTGCAGGTGGCACCCGCACAATGCCTCCTTGGGACCAGGGATGCAGCTAATGAGGAATCGGATGGCTGCCATGGACACCAGGGGATGAGATGAGTATGAAAAAAGTGTGTGTGTGTGTGTGTGTGTGGGGGGGGGGGGGGGGGTGTTACCTATGTTTTTGTTTAATTTTTGGTCTTGGGATATCTGGGTAAGGGATGCTCAATACACTAGTCCTGTGCAGTCTAAGTCTAACACAATATGTATAATTTCTACCGGGTTTTTTTTTTCAATAAAAAAATTCCCCACTTTTTTTTTATTTCAAGGTCCACAGCAACAGGGAATTGTCAATTACTCCTAGTAGGCCATGCAATCTACTCAAGTAGATAGTGAAGTCAAATTCATGAATATTAATTGATTGCATTGAGAACATGAGTTAACATTACAACAGGGAGGCAGTAGGTGGCAGAAGTTGACAAGAAAGTGGCAGTGGGTGTTTACTTAATGAGTTTCCCCTGTTCCCCCTCCACATCCTAAAATGTCTGCTCCCATGTTCCTTCTTCCCATACTAAAATGTATGCTCCTCTGTTCCCCCATCCACTGCCACATACCATAAAGTCTGTTCTCAGTGCTCCCTTGCTGCTGCATCTAGCATGTAGATGAGGGATCAAGGAATGCAGCCTGCCTGTGGCAGCAGTTGTTATGAGTTGTACAGGAGAGGCTGAGCATCCGAGAGGGGATTGAGCTTGCCTGGTGACTTGGATCTCTGGCTTAGAGAGATGCATACATAGGCGTGCACACCTGAAAGGGTGCACAGACACACACTTATGAATATCTCCCACTAGTAATTCCCTTATATCAAATACTATTGTTTTTTAGAACTGTATTCCACTAAAATAAGCACCCACCAATGAATTATGTGTTTTGCATCATTAATTGTACTAGACCATTGTCATATCACTACATACCTGCGTTATCCATATGTTTTTTTACTTTATTTGCATGTACCGTTACACAGAGTAATTAGATTAAATTGAAATAGGCAGGAGATTATGGTGTGGCTGAGAGATTTTTTATGTTGTATACACGCCCAATAGGTGGTGCTAGACACACCCCTTTAATGGTGCACCCCCTAATACTGGGGCAGATGTATTAAGCTTTAACAAGAGCTAAATCCAAGGGTGATGAGATAAATGCCCAGCCAATCACCTGCTAACTGCCATGTTACAGGCTGTGTTTGAAAAAAGTCAGTAAGGAGCTGATTGGCTGGACATGTATTTCTCCTTATCACCCTTGCATTTATCTCTTGATAAGGCTTAATACATCTGCCCCAATATGTGCTACATATGCCTATGTACTTTAACTATATGCAGTTAGTTTTTTTTTTTTTTTTTTTTAAATGAATGTCCTAGGCTCACTAACCAAGAGATCTTAGGGTAATTATCTTTCTGGTCAGTAACATGGAGTCAGGGCACCATGGTACTTCCAGGAAGATGTGTCTGGAAGGCTTCCAGTGCGCTTAGCACAGGCATGTCCAAACTATGGCCCTCCAGATGTTGTGAAACTAGAAGTCCCATTATGCCTTGCCATAGTTTTGCTTTTAGGGAATGCTAAAACTATGGCAAGGCATGCTGGGATGTGTAGTTTCCCAAGAGCTGGAGGGCCACAGTTTGTACATGTCTAGCTTAGCATGTGCTCCCACTCAGAGTTTGTCTTGAAGATTCCGGACCTATTCATGTATCATTATGCTGAAATGCCTGGCAGGAAAATGTTACTTTCTTCTATCTTGATAAGAACAGTTGTCTGATAAACATGTATGCTCCTGATCTACAGACGATAGTCAGAAGGATGGATTAAGACCTTACAGAGGCCTAGGAACCAAACTGGTGTCCCAAGTCAATTTAATTTATATTGCGGCTGCCTAATCGAAGAATCTCAAAGTTGGTTCTGAATGTACTATATATACTTTTTGTGGTTTTCCATAAGCATACGCTCGTTAACGATAGAGTTGCCTTGCATATTGTTTAGTGTGTGTACCCTCTATATCGGTAACAATGCGTGTACTCAGATGGGTGGTTGGCTATACTCTCTGCAGTCTAAACATGCCATCAAATGTGACAATATCATGAGGGACTGCATGTGAGTGATATTGTTCAGTGTTTTAGCTCTAGATCGTTAATATTGGCGGTGACACATATTTTATAGTGTGTAGCCAGCTTAACATTTCATGTTCGAACACAAGTGACTTCATTAGTACCTCAATTTGATATAGCAATCTTTGCTCAGCGATGGATATGTCCTTAAATCCTGGACTGTTAGGGCCAGTGATCACCAATATACAAAAGATCAAGGAGATTGTAGCAGACCATTTCTGAGTAGAAAAGTTGTGCCTCAGGAAGTACAATGTCTGGTAGTGTAGCATGTTGTTTGGAAAACATAACGGTTTCCTTGCATTAAACCCATATTTTGCAAAACATGGAGCACCCAGTTCCTCTTGCCAAAAAGATGTTGCAAGTTGTTTGTGAATTGATCTGTTTTCTGTTTATGCTTTAAAACCTACAAAATCTCTACCTCTATACGAGTGCACTACATATGGCTAGCTCAAATGTGCAGCCACACAACCTTTCTTTCCCTCACTGTAGCTTTGCCTATTGCAGGCACTATACAGTAGCATTTTGCTGCAGCACTTTGGCACAAGGCTAATGGGATTACTTTGTGGGTAGAGGGATTTACCATTTCTGCATGCCTGCTTTTCTTTATAACCAGATGTTTGTGCATCAAACCAGTTCAACAGCAGGGAAACTTCAAACGCTGTCTGTTAATTATGCAGAACTCCTTGTGGATGATCAGAGAGGCTTTAAAGTGCAAGCTGCAGAGTGCAGACTTCTTTTGAAGCCTATTTTTCAGAGCAAAATCAAATGATACCTCCACTATTCGGCACACTCTGACCACAGGCGCAACTCAAATCAGCTCCACAAAGCAAGCATTATTATTCACTCTGCAATATGGCTTTTTGTAACTACTTTAACTCCTTCCCTGCCTTGTAGTGTAGCCTCTGCACATTCTGGGCAGTATTCAATGTGAATACACGGCATGTTCAGCGAATCCTGTTAAGGATTCACTGCACTGTCGCCGCGTTCCAGAGGGCCTGTGCCTTCACTGCCAGCCATCGCTGTCACAGTATTCAATGCCGAAGATGCTCGCTGCCCCTGACGGCGATTCTTAACCGCCGGGGGACGGTGGCAGGCAGTGAGATGGAAGTCTCTCTGCCTTCCCCAGAATATATGTGGGGGGGAGGAGGGCTCCCCGGGACCCAGGCAGCACAAGCTGCCCCCCAGGAGAGCTAGCAGGGGACGCGGCTAGGGAGCCGCTTGCACTGCTCCTGATCGTGCATATGTGATGATCGGGAGCAGTGAATATATGAATATTTTTTTTGTTTTAAATTACATATATATTCATGTGCTGTAAGCACATGAATAAATATAGAATGTCCCTTCACAAAATAAAATTCCTGATTTTTTTTTTTACACCAAATTAAAAGTTCAGATTCCAGTTCACCATAAGAAGATGGCGATTGCTAAACGGTGACACACAGTGAAAATCACTTAGAAAGCAATTTGCCATCTGATCATTGAATACACAATGGAAAACCACAGCGAATTGCAGTGACTATCAGACGGCAAATTGTCCCTCATTCACGGTTCGCCGTTGGTAAATAGAGCACGTTGAATAGGGTGATTCACTTTTTCAGTAAAAAGATTCACCTTGGAGCATAAAAATAGCACACATTCGCCGTAGAACATGGCAAATCAGCCTCATTGAATACTGCCCTCTGACTGTAGTGCAGCTGGCTGTTAAGGATGTAGGGTATGAGCTATGTATTCCTAACCTACTTAGTCTATCTTGTAAAGTGAAAAAATAAGCATACTGTACGTTTAACGTTTTTTCTACCTACTGTGTTTTACAAATCCAGTCCTGGGGATCGCCTAACAGTGCATGTTTTATAAGCCGCCCATACACGTCCTGATACGGGCGTGCGTTCCGTGCTTAACAAGCACACATCACATTGCATTGCCTGTGCATGCGATGCAATGTGATGAAAACAAGCACATACTTTTTGTACTGTGCGATGAGGTGCCGCGGGAGTGCGCACCTCAAAGCACACATCGGACAGCTCGCATCGCAGCATGTATGAGCTGCTTTAGATCTTCTTCTGTTTCGCTAGTTGAATAATTATAGTAGCTACACCTCAGCGGCGTAACTACGTTTTGGGCGCCCCCCTGCCGTTAGGGGGGGGGGGGTGCCCCCCGCCGCCCATGCAAACCCCCCCAATCCCCCGCAGCCTTACCTTTCGCGCTGGTCCCGGCGGCTCCGTTCTTCTGCTGAGGACCACCACAAAATGGCCGCCCCCATACAGCAGACCGTTTCTGTCTGCTTTATGGGGGCAGCCATTTTGTGGTGGTCCCTAGCAGAAGAACGAAACCGCCAGGACCAGCGAAATAGGTAAGCCTGCGGGGGATTGGGGGGAGGTGTAACTATAGCACCGCAGCCCCCGGCGCCCCCCCCCCCCCCCACGGTGTGGGGGGCTGCGGTGCTATAGTTACGCCACTGCTACACCTGTGGATCTTCTTAAAATGCAGCTATCAGTATTGCATGTTCATGGCCCACCCCCAGGTGTGAGAATCAGAAAGTGAGCCATTTCGGGATAGTTATCCATTTTATTTTTAAAGCAGCGATCAATTTTGTTGCAAAATCAACCTGGTTTTGCAGTGTAAATGATTGCCAAAAAAGAGGAAAACCCCCAAATCTCCTGATTCTCTCACCAGATTACATTTGGCCCTTAATGTTGTATAGTGTGTATGCAGCACATACTTGCCAACTAGTTTCAGGGAGATCATAGTTGGAAGTAGAATTTTGCACAGCGCCCCACTGTGGGGGGTGTGTCATGCTCCGCCAAGAGGGCGTGTCTATTTCCATGTATGGAGTGATTGTGAAAAGAGATTGTGAACGTTGCACCTAGAAGTGTGGGTGTGTACTGCTACATCTGAGAAGAATCTTTTAAAATTACTTATCCAAATGTAGATAAGCCTTAAAGCAGTAATGGGCCCCACATACAGCGCAATATTCAGGCATTTTTTGAGCAATTTTAACAAATCGCATGTAAATTGCTGTGTATATAGCCCACACGGCGATTTAAATGCGCGCCGCCGCCATTCTGAATCTGCCCAAGATTCAGAACAGACCCGCCAGATAATGGAGTGCAGTCGCACAGAAAGCTCCTGCTCATCTCCCGCATGTCTGGCTGCTGGCAGATTAGCAGGGCCGAGCGACTGCAGATGCCACACCTCACCTCTCGGCGCCAGATGTTAAAAAAAATATAAAATAAATTTCGTATTTCAAAATGGCCGCGGCCAGCCAATCACGGCTCGCCAAATCATTGCCCCGCCTCCTGGAGCTGGCTAGGGGCAGTCAGTCTGGTGGAGGAGAAGAGCTCCTGAAGTCCTGGGAGGCGCGGCCAATGCAAAAGAGCTTAAAAGGCCAATGCCCCCAGGTGAAGAACACAGATGAAGAGGCTGAAGCCCTGGGAGGAGGCGGCCATGCAAAAGAGCTATGGGGACCGCCGCCCCCAGGTGAAGAAGCCGCAGAAGCCCTGGGGGGGCTGAGCTCCCCTGGGTGAAGAAAGAAGAACCAGTTTGATAAAATATTTTAAAACCAGTGTTTGTGTGTATTTTTTTTATATTTCCTTTACAGGGGGGCTATAGGTACTGGCGGGCCTTTAATGCCCCACATGCTGGTACCTGTGGTTCTTCCAAGTACCAGCATGTTTGGCAGGCTTGCTGGGACCTGTAGTCCCACTGTAAAGGATAATATTACCGTTGGAAAGAGCTATCAACCCTGCACCCACCGCCCAGGGGTGCAGGGGATAGCCCCAGGCTTCAGCCCAGGCCATGGGTGCCCTGGAGGCACCTCCTCACCTCCTCAAAAACTCCCTGCCTGGGCTGAATAGTTAGGGTGGGTAATGCCTTGGCAACGGAACCCTATCAAGCGTGTCCCCTGGCTATATTTTTTCTATGCCACTAGCCACCAATGTTTATTTGGGTGGGGGGAGGGGGACAATATGCCACCAATGTTTATTTGTTTTAGGGGGGGGGGGCACTATGCCACCAACGTTTATTTAGAAAATTTATTTTATTTATACGTTTATTTAGGAAATTACTTTCTATACCATATAACATTATTTTTGTGATGAAGTGCAGTTTTTTACATAGCTTTCTGTGACAGTTGTGACAGATTTTAAATCGCCTGTGCTGAATCTCCTATTATGAATCTGACAGAAATCTCTCTGTATGTGGCTCATTATTTGAGAGAGTGAAATCTGTTGTGCTGAATCTCCTGTTATGAATCTCTGGCACAAATCTCTGCGTATGTAGGGCCCTTTAAGAGCTACTATGCTTGGTAAAGTGCTAGGAAATGGTCTATATCATTCTGTTTTTCCCCAAAAAATTTAACCGTGTACTGTGGGCTAGGTGAAATGAGGGAGATTGCTAGACTAATGAGGGAGAGAGGCAGATGGCTGCTATTTCAGGGAGGCTCCTGCAGAATGCAGGAGCGTAGGCAACTATGATGCAGCATTAGGCCAGCTTAAGGGGTGTGGATCGTATTGTCGACCCGACTTAGGTTGACACCGTTGGGTCGACAGGCAGCAAGGTTGACCGGGTTCTAGGTCAACATGAGTGAAGGTCGACAGTTTTTTTTACCAGAATGTCATCACAGTCGACATGGACACAGTAGGAAGTCAACCGCAGCCCCTCGCTTCGCTCGCAATGCTTCGCGCACGGTGTCTCGCTGCGCTTGGCACACTATTTTATTCTCCCACCACGCCCTAGTGGATGGTATGGCATGAAATACCGCCCGTCGGCACATGTGGGCCCCAAAAACAGTGAAAACCCATGTCGACCTCGCGACCTGTCAACTTAAAACCATGTCGACCTTCATCCATGTTCACCTAGATCCGGTCTGGTCGACAATATGACCGTATCCCAGCTTAAGCGAGTAGTTCCAGGTGAAATTGGATATAGCTGCATGTTTTACATTTGATGTACCTTTATCGTTAGCACTTATGGGATAAAAAGCATGTAGGTGTAAATCACAAGCTAACGGAAAATTAACATTTGCAAAGCCTCTTGCAAGAACATGAGTGCATGTATTCCTAAGGTTTCAGTTTGTCACAAAATATGTCAGTGTGTTTCTCTGTGTTTCGTAGAATGCCACCTACACACGTGTCGATTCTTTATTATCTAGTAGCTTTTAGTCTGGAGGCAGCGGATGCCAAAAAAGGGTGAATCAGGACAAAAAGCTATGCACAATTGTGAACTGTAGGTGGAGCAATGTCTGCAGATATACTTTGGGAGGTTTACCATAAACATCTTTTAACCTATTTATTGATAAAGAGGGCATCACTACTATTATTGTGAAACTTTTTTTTATTTTATAAATGTAAATATAGTTTATATCTATACATCGATAGATATCTTGCAGGGACAGTGGTTTCCCCATCTCTTGCCTTCTAGGACACTGAGGGGATTTTTCTCTCCTCAGAATCCTAGGAGTTGCTGTATTGTTTGGCATTATAGGGGAGAATTTGTATCAGTGTGTGCTAATACCGATTCTTCCCCATATATGACTCTGGGTATGCGCCCCTGTCTATTTGGGTGCTGCGGTCTACAAGGTAGCATGCTGATATGCAGGGCAATGTATGAACGGTCAACAGCGCTGACAATTTCGACAGCTGCAGGTGTCATCACCTATTTACTAAAGCAGGGACCGTTTTGTCCCTCACTCTGGTGGTTGCCAGCTCTTGTCTGGATGTGCACCGGTGCCACGACATTACATATTCCCTCATGTGCATAATGTCAGTTTCCAGAGCCAGGAAGACGCTGCTGGAGAGGGACAGTATCCTCTGCATACTGTGAGGATATCTCCATAGGCATGAACTGGTTTACTTAATCGGAAGATGACATAATTTAAGTGAGCAGGTTTGGATTCCCTCGGATCTCAAAGTGGGATCTTATTGGATATCAAAAACACAAGACAACCAATAGCCAATCCGAAGAAAAAAAAATTGCAATAATATGGCAATGCTCCTCTCTAAAAACAGAGCCATATTCTGTGTTTGGTACATAGGTGTCAGACCTAGTGCCCATCGTTAAGGGAAATTAGGCAATTAGCACTATAGACCACATTTCCTAAGAAATCTCCTGTATGTAGAGTACACAGGTGGGTTTTTTTCCCCAGAAGTTAGAATAACTTATGTGAGTAGTTAACCTGCTATTGGGCTTCTGACTGCAGGCATTGTAACCGCATCCCATATAGCCTTTCAAAGCTTACAATTATATATTTTTTTATTAATTAGACATTTTTAACTTTTCTACAGGTATATCATTCTTATTATAGTCCTTCAGAATTGCCTTGATAATTATGCAGTTTTAGCTCTAAAATCTAGTGGTCCCTTTGTTATGTTAACCATTCATTTATTTATAATAGAATTAATAGTTTAACATTTTCAACCCTACTATTTCCTATCGGGATTAGGTGGTTTGGATTGCCATTGTTATAAGAAGGAAGGCCATCTTCGAGGGAGCAGGTGATGGGATGACCGTACAGATAAAGGATGTTTCAGTAGCTCAAGTTGTTCAATAAAAGTCTATATACATCCGCAAGCGCAGAGAACCTGGCTCTCTGTACTGCATGGCAGACTTTGAATGGGAGTTTCAGACAATGTTATCACCCTGACACACTCTGTAAAGGACAATAACTTGAATGAGGGAAGATTGTTGTGAGACCGAGCTGTGAGTGAGAACCCTACAAGACTTGTGTACAAGCGGTAAGCACCATGTAACCATTTGGTGTTCTCTGCTGCTTGGAGAATTCAGGGTTGCTCTACATATCACAATATGCTGCATCTTATTAATTGCCTGCAAGGTAATTTAACTGCTCATTGTTTTTTTGGCAACTGCTGGAACTCCTTTATTTAAGTTTTAGCTTCATTTAAGATCAACTTTCAGACTACTTTAAACGAACCTAAAGACTTAAGGTCCATACACACTGGGTGACTATGCCCAGCGTGTATGAACAGTGATGATCGCGTTCATCACTGGGGGGAGCCGTTGAGTAGGGGCGCTACACAGGTGGGGCGGTGGCTTTGGGTGGTCTAAGGGGTTCCTGCTGCGCTGTCTGCAAGCCGCGGTCAGAGGGGTCCCTGCAGCGCTGTGTATTTAGTTGGCGTGGTCCCTGCAGTGACTTGGAAATAACTAGCGATTCCTCCGGCGGATAGCGATAGTTATTTCCAAGTTACTGCAGGGACCACGCCAACTTAATACACAGCGTCGCAGGGACCCCTCTGACCGCAGCTTGCAGACAGCGCTGCAGGAACCCCTTAGACCCCCCGAAGCTGCCGAGTTGCTGGGGGGGCGGAGTTCACCTCCATTGGGGGTGGGGTGGGGGGAGAGTTCACCTCCATCCGGGGGGGGGGGGGGGGGAGAGGGAGAGAGACACCTGCTTAGAACGGCCACCCTCCAGTGGCCGGCGCCCTAGGCAAATGCCTAAAGCTGCCTAGTAATGGAGCAGGCCCTGCGTTCAGTGAATACACATCCTTTCCCCCTACCCGGCTTATCTGCTGGTATTACAAGCAGAAGAATGGCTTTCCTGGCGATGATGCGGGATCGTGCAGCAGCGCTCACCACTCATTGCCGTGGCATACACACTGGGCGGCTTTGAGCTGAAAGCCGCTCAAACATGCTGTTTTGAGCGACTTTCAACTCAGTCGCCCAGTGCGTATGGGCCTTTACATATTTTAAATGGAATAAAAAATATTGTTTATTTTACTATAACATGTTTACATGCCCTATGGTGAGTACATATGAGATTCCTTTGCTATTGGACTAATGCTGTGTACACACGGTGAGATTTGACATTAGATTTGGACTATATAGTCAAAATCGCATGCAGATCGCACAGGTTTTTTACCTTGCGATCCCGATGAGTGCTTTCATGACAGTACAAATCGAAACCAGGATAGTCAGGGCAGCAATGGCTATATAGTGCAGATTGTATTATTGTATGTAAATAGTACAGAGTTAGCAAAGATTGCATAGCAATCGAATCTTAAGTTGATTAGTAAGGGAATCTCCCCATGTGTACACACCATAAAATTTGGTTGCTATGCAATCTTTGCTAACTCTGTACTATTTCCATCCAATTCATGCTATCTACATTCAATCTGCACTCTATAGATATTGCTGCACTGTCTATTTCGCTTTTTTATTTCAGTTGAACAGGAGCACGCATCGGTATCGAATCGGGAAAGAACATGTTTTTAAGCTTTCTATCTCTATACAATGTATATGCGATCCCAATTTTTGACTTGCATTCGATTTTGAATATATAAATTGTACCACGTGTACAGAGCGTCATTGTGTTTATACCTATTACCCATTGCTGGCTGAAGGCTGGGTGCAAATTTACCTTGTGGTCTGTGCAGTGAACTCTCACCGTTCTCCATTTTGAACTCTCACTGCGTCTGCACTGCAGGTTGTGTATAGTCAGTTAAGCAATATGCCACTAACTGAAGTCTTATTGTCATGATATAACAATTTGATATTTACTATAAGTTTATTCTATAGGACCAGGAATAGATGCTACTAGTGAGGGATAACGATTTGTTCTTTATTTTATGATTATGTCCCACCCCCTTTAGTGTCCATTAGTAGGTGTCTGTCCCCCCCCCCCACTGTGTCCATTATTCCTGTACATATGTACTGTATGCCCCCCCCCCCCCCCCCCGTGTCAATTAAAGAGCATCCTCCCATTATAATCACCTTCTCCCCATGTCCAATATGTTTTCCGACACCACTGTAAATTATGGTGTTCCTCCCTATAGTGTCTTGGTCCCTCCACCTTGAAAATAGCTCACCTCTGTTACTTGGCTCCTTCAGGCTTACACCATCGATGTGTCTTCTCTGCAGACACTAGACAGGTCAGGTGCTTCCAGCTGCTGTACAGTATAATGTACAGGAATCTGGCAGTGTTCCCAGAGCCAGGAGGATCTGCTGCGCCTCTAGTCCTCAGTCCATCCCATGCCGCCCAACTGCCCATGAATATCGGCGGCAGTGTGGGACTCCTGCAGAACACAGCATGGTGGCGCCTATGTGACATCACGGAATGCTATGTCACATGATGTACGGAAAGGGGAGGTGCACGCACTATGCAAGTAAACAGCTCAGGGAGGCTATGTGAAAGTCTTCCACGGCACTGGTCGTCAACATGCAATTGACGCACTGCAGCGCTCATTATTCACAAAATCAGGCTGCACAAAATCAGCCCACAAGGCCATCGGCCCTTCTGGCATTTGCCAGATGGGTAGTCCAGCCCTGATGTCAGGTAATATAGGGAACCAGTGGAATAAAGGGCAACGTGGGCAGTTGGAAGTAGGATAATGAGAGGGAAATAGCAGAGTTGAGAATAGTCTGAAGAATGGTGAGACAGGGAGTTGGTAAGGCCAAAGGAATAGATTACAGAAAAAAGAGTGAAGGGAATTAAGGTTTAGTAGTGTAAATGGTGATTCTAGAAATGTGAGATTTTACCGTTTTAAGGTCGAAGACAAAGCTGTGAAAATAGCTAGTGGGGCCCTGCATGAAGCATAACTGATAAAACATGCAGAGGTCAAATAATGTTAGGATAGTCCCTAGTGAAGAGGTTTGGTTGTTAGAACATGCTCTGCATATGTAGGGGAGTCCCTAGTTGAGGAACAGTGAAGGTGTTGTAATGACAGGTGATAACCAGAGATGAGGCAAGGCAGGGCCGAATTAAGGTTTATGGGGCCCCTTAACCTCAAACTTGTGGGGACCCCTATCAATAAATGTATGAATGTAGATCAGTCTGTGTAGGGTATCTATCTGCAAAGACTGTATGGGAATCACGTTTATATAGTTGAGTGTGCATGGAAGACCTGACATAAATAGCAGGACTGTAAATGTCAGCCTTGAGCAGGTACATATATAACAGCTGAAAGGGGTCAAAGGGAGAGACTGAAAACCTGCCCTGTCTAGTATGTCTGATCTATGCAAATGTTATTTAAGCAGAACTGAAATATTGTGACCATTGGCACTCGGGTAATTATTCAATTATTTCTGCCAACAGGCAAGCATAAGAGGGTCCTTTTTGGGTGTCCATTATACATTTGAATTTACCCCAATTACAAAGAGTTAGCAGTGAGCACTTGAAAGATGACCATGCACAGCCCTTACATGATAGTAAAGTGCTGTGTGAGCTGCTGAATGTTACCGCGCCCGTCGTCCATGCAGTTCCTTAGGCTGCGCAGTGCTGCAGGAAGCATGAGGAGTGTGGGGGCGGAGTTAGACAGCTCACAGCTCTGCCTCTAAACTCCCATATCCCATGGTAGTATCTGCACCAGCCGCTTATGCGGAGCACCGCACATGCAGCCATTTTTACTCCTGAACGTGTTTTCCCACTGCGAATTTGGTAGCCACTGCCCCGCCATGGTGCATAGTACGTGTTAACTGTCGCACTGAGCCATGAATCTGTTGCTGGTATATGGGGCCCCTAATTGTGTGGGGGCTGCCCCTATCACCCTGCCCTTAATCTGACCTGAGGCAAGTTATGTCAGAAGCAAAACTAAGAATTTTTCTTTTTGATTTCATTTAGATTTTAAGCTTGAATTACATAATGAAGAGTATGGGGTGCTATTTTTCTATATTTTTTTTCTTGCCACAGATTAAAGAGAAAAGTTAGTGAGGTAAAGGCATTATAATATAACTAGGTGATTCATCGCGCCCTACGGGCGCTCTTCACACCATCGCGCCTTACGGGCGCTCTTCACACCATCGTAAGGGGCTGCGCCCCCTTAATTTGTGAACGTTTGTATATGAGAAATATGGTTAGAATTGTATGAAAGATGCCCTGTATTGCAACTTGGGTGTCCGCGAATCGCGGGAGGGGGGGGTTGTGGGGGGTGCCGCGAATTGCAGGAGGGGGGTCTCGAGGGGTGCCGCGGATTGCGCGGGGGGGGGGGTGGTTGCTGCGAATCGCGGGGGTGGAGGGGTTGCCGAGAATCGCGGGAGGTAGTGTGGTGGGGGGTGGGTTGCCGCAAATCGCGGGAGGGGGGTTTGCGGCGAATAGTGGGAGGGGGTCGCGGGGGGTGTGCCGCAAATCGCGGGAGGGGGGTCACGGGGTCGGGTGGCGAAAATCACGGGGGGGGGGGGTGTGCGCCGTGAATCGCGGGAGAGGGTGTTGCGGGGGGGAGTGGGGGTGTGACGCGAATCGCCACAAGAAAAAAATCAACACAGAAAGGTCCACACATGTAAATGTTGACATAAGTGTGGCACTTCATTGGTGTCCATGTCGACACATGACTATGAATATAAAAAATTTAAAATAAATCTTCAAAAACTCATGTCAACCTTTTTCATTGTCAACCATAGCCATGTCAGTGTTTTGCATGTGCCATTTAATCCTGGGGCTGCCGCGAATCGCGTGGGGGTGCAGCGAATTGCAGGAGGGGGGGTTGCGAATCGCGCAAGGGGGGTCGCGGGGGTTCTTTTTTGCTGCGAAACGCAGGAGGGAGGGTCGCGGGGGGTGTTTTGCAGCGAATCGCAGGAGGGGGGGTCGCGGGGGAGGGGGTGTTTTTGCCGCGGATCGCGGGAGGGGGGTGTCGCGGGTGGGGGGGGGTTGTTTGCAGCGAATCGCGGGAAGGGGGGTCACGGGGTGGGGTGTGTGTGCCGTGAATCGCGTAAGTGGGGGTTGTGGGGGGGTGACGCGAATCACCACAAGAAAAAAATCAACACAGAAAGGTCAACACATGTAAATGTTAACATAAGTGTGGCACTTCATTGGTGTCCATATCGACGCACGACAATGAATATGAAAACATTCAAAAAATGAAAAATAAATCTTCAAAAACTCATGTCAACCTTTTTCATTGTCGACCATAGCCATGTCAGTGTTTTGCATGTGCCATTTAATCCTGGGACTGCTGCAAATTGCGGGGGGGGGGGGGGGGGGGGGCGGCGCGCGAATCGCGCAAGGGGGGGTCGCGGGGAGGGTTCTTTTTGCATCGAATCGCGGGAGTCGCGGTGGTGTATGTTTTTACCGCGAATCGCGGGAGGGGGGGTCGCGGGGTGTTTTGCCGTGAATCACGGGGGGTGGTGTTTGCAGCGAATCGAGGGAGAGGGGGTCACGGGGGGGTTCTTTTTGCCGCGAATCGCGCGCGGGGGGGGGGTGTTCCGCGGGAGGGGGGATGGTGTTTTTGCCGCAAATCGCGGGAGGGGGTCACGGAGGGTTCTTTTTGCCGCTAATCGTGGGAGGGGAGTCGCAGGGGGGGGTTCCCGCGAATCGCGGGGCAAGGGAGGGGTTTTGCCGCAAATCGCGCGGGGGGGGGGGGGGGGTGTGTGTGTGTGGGTGTGGGTGTGTGTGTGGGTGTGTGTGTGTGTGTGTGTGTGTGTGTGTGTGTGTGTGCAGCGGGGGCGCTCACCTGGTGGCTGTGGAGTAGCTGTGTTGGACAACATGGGGAGGCAGAGGGTGTCTGGCACTGTGGGCTCACTGGGCTGGTTCTCAGCTCCACCCGGCATTATACACACACTCACTCACTTTGAGTGACAGATGTAGCCAAATATATAAGAGATAACCTACACACACACTATATAAGTATAAGTGATTACTACTTTGATGGGGGTCCCGGTGACGTCACGGAATGATATTTTTGGTATCATTCAGTGGTTTTAAACATGGATCATTAATTTCAGGTACAGTCAAGTAAATTTATCACCGGGTTCCAGTCAATGAATAGACTGTGTCTAGTATGAATTGTTGACCAGTAAAAGGTCACCTTGGTTTATGGTTTGAAGTACAAAAGGTTAACTTGATTGGGAATAGTAACCTGTGGCGAACATAGCCAGTCACCATTCCTTAAGCACGGCGAGCATCGGTTTCCTCTACTCATGGTCACAAATTATGAAATGGACAAATTTCTTATAAACAACTTGTCAACCGTTTTCATGTTGACCATATGGGCTTGACCTATTGTCATTTATCTATTGTTTGGAGATCGATTATACAATATCCAGTTAAGACATGTTGGAAGTGATTTAGGTGTTGCCCATTACCCTTTAAGCATCCAAATAACAGGATTTTGCCAAAAATAATAGCTAATTCCTATTAAAGTCCTTTTTAGTGCACCCATACTATAGACTTTTTGCTAATTACTTTTCACGGTCTTAAAAGGTAACAATAAGAAATGCCTGTCATGTGGCTAACGGAGATGCCTGAAGCAGTAAGACTAGGGATAAAACCTGGTATGGGGCGGAAAGGTTCATTGGTGTCACCTGCATAGAGAGGTGACAGTGTAGATCAAAGAACAGATATTTAAGACTGACCAACAAGAAAATGAATTTCTAGGATTTTTCACATGTAGAGACATTGACATGTCTAGGGCTAAGTTGAGACGAGTTGAAAGCAACAGCAGCAGGTGGTCAAGATAAAGTACAAATTAGTGCATCCAGGAAATACTATGCAGACTGGTATGGTTGTAGAATGTAAAAAAATAATGGGCAAAAATATGAAAGGCTGAGTTGAAGAAGCTGGAGATGGGGTAGCTATGGGAGATTACATGTCCACTGTTGAAGGACGTAAACCTGAAGCATTGTGCGTCAGATTCACCAGATCTCATGCTCAGATTTGTCCAGGACCGACATGTTGGTGGGAAAAGCTTATGTGAGACCTCCCTGGTTAGTATTTTATCCCTTCCTCTAAACACACCTAAATGTTGCCCTTTGAATAGTTTCATTGTGACTGAAGGTATGCAAACAAAAGCGCAATGCTAGACAAAAACAAGACAGGCTGGGTTGTTAAATTTTCATTTGCTAACGTGCATTAATGTTTAATGACAGTGGCATGTCTGGCAAGAGCGATGTGATAAAGTATTAATTTAAGAGATTTATTGTCTCAGAAATTGCTCCACAGTAAAATAAAACTCCAGAAGACATAAGTGGGAAGAGATTGTGTCCTGCATTTGTGGTGAGCATTTCTTTGGACAGTTGTTGAATAATCTCTTCACACAAGTGAAATTATGGTTTTCTTCCTCGGTCATCCCTGGGAACTGAAATATGACTTTAAAGTGACTGAAAACTCAGAGCTTATAGCAAATGTGTTGATTCATTGCTTATCTTGAAAGTATACAGTTGTATATGTGATGACAAATATCCATAATTTATCTTAGGTGGTTATTAGTATTTGTACTTCCCCAATGTTTAAGTATTTACTGTAAGTTAGATACTTACACTATATATTTTTTCTTTTAGGATACCCAAAAGGCAAAACAGTTCCTTCCCTTCCTGCAAAGAGCTGGGCGCTCCGAAGCAATTGTAGAGTATGTATTCAGTGGTTCCAGACTCAAGCTTTATATGCCAAAGGAAACCTGCCTTATCACCTTTCTCCTGGCTGGTAAGTGTGGGCTGTGAGGCAGAATCATTGGCAGTTACTCAAATCATATTGTTATAAATATTGCATACATCTGTTGATCTAAATGTATCAAAGATAAAGCATACATTAGTTTTTATTTCTGTACAAGCTTTTACTGCTGTGTACACTAAACTGGGGTTTATGGAAGCTCTGGTTTTGTTCACACTGAGGGGCTCATGTAATAAGAATGGCAGAAGTGACATAATTATTAACACTCTGTATCACAATGTTCTGTGTGCCTCTGGCAGATGGACAGAGGATGCTGGAGGGGGGTCGAAAGATCTCTCTCCCGCTATCATGCCTCCATAGGCTAAAGTGAGTTTACACAATCTGATGGTGTAAGTAGCATGGAAAAAAAAAAATCTAAAAAGCTTAACTTTTAAGGGTTTAGTACATAGGGGTCAGATAATGGTTCCCATCAATAACCGGTACTGTGATCTGTAGTGCGAATTAGCAGATTTCTGTGAAATTGCCTATTACATAGCCACAAAATAAAAAGTTATGTTGAACCTCTTGTTTATACATTCATTTTATGGAAAAAAGCTTGATACATATGGCCCATAATGTTATTGTCTGTCCTATGTGTGGGTTTTTTTTTTTTTTTTTAAACTTCTTTTTATTAAATGACCTACTGTATAACCATAGCGCAAACACATCCCTGTGTATTTGTGGCCATTGACAGAATTGTTAGACAACAATCTGTTACACATTCACTTAATTTTTGGTATAGTATTTACTATTCTCTGCCTCTATTAGCTATTTGTTTCGCATGGCATCCAGATAGGATAAAAAATATCACAATACCAAGGTTTCAATACTGTGCTTCGGCCAGGACAGTGAGATCTGGCAGAGAGGGCACATGCAGGTAAGAAGGCTATCTACCGCCTGACTGCACCACTTTTGCCTTCACGCATGCTTTCAGCAGCCAATATGAAATGTAAGGCTCTTTGGAACAAACGATTCACTAAAGGGAAGAGAGCAATCAAAGATTTGAAACAATCCACTGACAATCTTCCCAAGTCTCTTAATTTTATTTTTATCCATAATATGTTTAAGGCAGGGTTGGGGGGTGATTTAATAGGAGGAGAGCTTCAGAAAGTGAGAGATTTGGTAAGAAATCTCCAGTTGTTGTTTTTTAAAGCTTTTGCAGTGTAAATGATTGCCGCTTTAAAAAAAACTGGAGATTTCTTACCAAATTTCTCACTTTCTGAATCTCTCATCCTATTAAATTGTCTTGGTTTAAGACTATACAACTAAAGGAAACGTTTCCCTGCAACTTATAGGGATACATTTAGTGCGCTCGTTCTGTAGGTTATAAACATATTGGTTACAGTACACATTGTATTGCGGCATATTCTAGGCATTCCTATTTATTGGGTTGGGAATCCACAGATAATATGCTGTGCCTGGTACATGTAATCTGATCGTGCTCTCCTTTCTAGCTGTCTGAGCTGTCAGTATGCCTCTTTATCTGCTCTCTGTGCTCTTTATGTCAACAGCTGGATAGATACAGTAATTTAGTCATTCTGCGCATCCTGCACATTCATGTACCAAGGTGCAGAACTAAATGTCATTAAGATGGCCACCACTGACGTTACCTGCTGTGCTGTAATCTTTGTTGAAAGCCAAGCTGTGCCAAGGCAGATATTTTATCACCGTGTAACCTGACATCATTTGGGATTTTTTAGTGTAGAAACTGAAAGATTGAAATGTTCACACCGAAATATTTTCGTTTTTTAATAACCAAAACGCAGGATTTTTTTTGCGCATTAATGGGATCTTAATGTTCCCTAACTGGCTGTGCATTGCCAGAGGGTTCTATAAAAAGGTCCGGTTTCATAACCGTTGAATGAAAGGGTCCCCTAACTTTAGGGACATCAAAAGCCAACATTTTTTAGGGGACATTAGGAAGTTTATTACTTACATCCTTTTTCCTTACAACCTTTAAATGCTCTAAAGATAGGGAAAAAATTGGGTGTACTTAAAGGAGGCCGTTCCAAACACTCATGCAGTATCTGTGAAATGATAATGCCTCCTGCACGCAATGCAAACTTTAAGGTGAATCTTACATTCAGTTGGGTTCTCTATGAACTGAAAGTCACTATTCAGACCAGACCACAACAGGCAGACTTATTTAGATCCTGTGCATGTCAGATATTTAAATGGTTTTGCAAACTAATCAATGAAAACTAGACCACTCTAGTTGAGTGCTTACCAAACTCCGTTCTTTGGGACCCTAATAGTGCAGGTTTTACAGGTCTCCTTGCTATCACAATTGAAATAATTAGCGCCACCTATAGATCTGTTGCAATGTCAGCCAGCAAGGAGTGCGCCAACTAATAGACATGGTAAACATGCACCGTTTGCTGGGTATGCTCAATGATAACATTATGCACGCCATTAATGACCCTCTCTGACAATGCAGCTTAATCCTGACTATATAGTATATAGCTATACTCCTGGATATGGTCACTGAAGATATATTTTGTGAAATCTTTCAGTTTCAAGGGAAACAATTAAGGATACCGTTCATAGAGCATTTTGTCTTGGAAAACACTGCTCTAGTTGACGAGCCATGTTGGCTACCTAGTTAGTATCAGGTCACTTGGAAATGCAATAATATATATATTTTTGGTAATTGTGTATTTTGGCGGTGCCCATCGCATCGCATACCATAAGGCATGCGATATCGCGCGATACTGTACAGTGGCATACAATTTTAAAATTGTATGACATTTGACATGGCATACAATGCCATACAATGCGATGCGATTAAACATTGTATAAGCACCCTATTGGGTGCTTACAATGTGAAATGCACCCCCACGCCACCCCCCCACTATAAACGTGAACCCGAAGCGTGGCGAGCCCACGAGGGGCGGCGGTACGCGTCCTCCGACCTTTTCATACCCCCACTATCCATGTCGGCGTGGAGTTGAGAATAGAAAGTGTGGCGAGCCCGAAGCATGGCGAGGGGATGCGGACACCTGTGAAGCCCGCAAGGGGACGCGGATACCTGTGAAGGTATCCGCGTCCCCTCGCGGGGCTCGCTGCGCTCGCCACACTTTCTATTCTCAACTCCACGCCGACGTGGATAGTGGGGGTATGAAAAGGTCGGAGGACGCGTACCGCCGCCCCTCACGGGCTCGCTGTGCTCGCCACGCTTCGGGTTCACGTTTATAGTGGGGGGGTGGCGTGGGGGTGCATTTCACATTGTAAGCACCCATTAGGGTGCTTAAAAGCATACGATTTTTCATCGCATAGGGGGCAAACATCACGCGATGCACATCGGGGGCGCCGCTATAATACACAAGTACCATATTTTTTTTAATAGAACATGTATACATAAAAAAAAGTCTAAAAGCAAAACAGATTTTTGGAAAGGTCTATGTAAAGATCTTTGAAATGGGGCTTCTATTTGTGATGACTTTTAAACTGATTGCACCAGATTTCACCATCCCTCTGATCATTGACAATACATTTGCCTCGTTCTTTCACATGGGAAGATACGGGGAAATGTCTCTCCGGATCCGATATGTAATGCCGGCGGTCGGAATCCCGACACTGGAATCCCGACATGGGGGGGACGTGGAGCGCCCCCCCCCCCCCCTTGCGGGCTCTCTGCGCTCGCCACGCAGCGGGCCCGGTGCCTCGCTACGCTCGGCACGCTATTTTATTCTCCCTCTATGGGTGTCGTGGACACCCACAGAGGGAGAAAGTTTCGGGATTCCAGTGTCGGGATCCCGACCGCCGGCAAATTGACTGCATCCCGTCTCTCCCCCAGGGAAGGAACTCTGGTATCACGACCAATACAATGTGAGAGATCTCAGTGCATGGCCACGTTATCTATAGGTTGCTGGCTGCTCAATTGAATGCATGTTTGTCTGACAGGCATGTATACCCAGCAGATAGGTCTCTTACGTGACTGATTCGTTTAACTAGTGAATGCTATCTTGCATTATTTTTCCCAAGACTAGTTTAAATTTATAATAGAGTGTCTATTCAGAGAATGAGGATGGGGTACCAATAAAGGGGTTTCATTTGTGATTGGTTTTGCTTACAAATTTGAATAATCATTTTACACTTAAACTCTGTTGTTCCTGGGAGGCTTTTGTAGTACCTGCATCATCATTAGTTATGACCTCCTGATGTAATGTACAGATCATCTAAATAGAAATATTTAGGGGGACACAATATTTCAATTCTAGTTTTTTCTCTCCATTGCGCTGCTTTAAATGTGTACACACACACACACACACACACACACACTACTACTACTACTAAGCATGCAGTGTTTTTTCTGTTTTGATTCCTTTTGTTCAAAGCATTCAAGGGGCCTATTTATCACTTCATGTCTTAAAATGCGGTTGATTATCATTGGTTCTTGCTGTGATTCGAAATGAGAAGAACATATTTTCCGGAGCACTTTATAATAGCTCTAGCAAGAGGACAGCTGCAGCGACAATCAGCTGTCCTGGCAAATGTCAAAAAGCTTGATTTCTGCTACTAATAAAAGCTGCGAAAGTTTACACTGCCAGCATGACCTTGACCTTAGCTGGTATATGCACACTGTGGGAGCCAGATGAGCGCTTTATCTACATGGGTTCCTGTGCATGCTGAAATAGCGCTCTCTATAAGAAAGATTGGGTTCCAGGATATTTTATGGGGACTGGTGTGCTAATACAAAGAATATCTGAGATTTCCCACTTCAGGAACTTAATAAATAGGAATGTTGTTTAGAAATGCTTGCCTCTGCATAATTATATTGGCTGCAGACTTTGCTTAGCCCCTACAGTACATTTAGGCAATCATTATTACTGTGGCGCTGATTTTGGAAATTTTAACACTAAACGCTAAATAAGTCCATGTTCTATCCTATTCAGAGTATTTGGTTAAAAGGCTGCTGTTGCACTGCGCTAGCTGAGAGTGGGTCTGGGAGGGGTGTGTTTTTACTTGCTGTGATTTTATGAGCATTTAATATTTCCCATCCAGCCGAGACCAGTGGACCTGTTGCTCTTGTTTCTCTCCTGCTGGGAGTCTAATCAGCTTAGCTTTATTTTCAGGATCACAAACCACCATCCAGTACTTTTCCTCGGTGTCACTAAAGTTGTTACGTTGAATTGTTGTTTCTGGTGTTGTATAGGTGGTTTAGAGATCTCTAAAAGATCATCTTAAACTGCACTAGGAACAATTATGGGCCCTATTCACAGCGTTTTTTAGGCATTTAAGCTTGCACGCAGGTTATTAATTGGTCGGGCCAGTTTTCTCAGCGGAGGACACTGCTCCTGACACATCGCGTGCCATCCCAAAGCAGCATCGCTCAGAACGCTCTCCCTACACACATTGGTATGTGTGTAGGGCCCGTTACACTCCACAAAGACTGTTTAATCGTTTCTTTTTAATTTTTTTTTTTTATTTAAGAGAAGAAATTTACTTTAGAGCTGTTCTGCCTTATGTTAGGCTGGCTAAGAAAATACTAGCGACATTGTAAGTGACTCATCCTCATGACAGTCTGTTGATCCATACGCTTTAATGAACATGATAAATGGTGCATTTAGAGTCTATAACAAACAGCAAACATGGGTATTCTGTCATTTTTACCCAACTCTGATTCTTCCTATACCGGTTTATGTGCATTTATTGCTACTACTGTAAATACTCTTGTAAATATTTTATTTCCAGTAGCTTTAGACACTCAAAGGTGGGACAGTTCTGTTCTCTGCGATGTATGCTTAGAATCTCAGTACTTCCACATTGCTAATTTTCCTATGCACACCTATGGGGGGATCCTCGAGGGAAGGTGCAAGGAACATAGCTCTGTGATTTGCATTATGGTGGCTGCTTTCCAGCAGCAGAGTGCTTTGTTTTAGCACTTTCAATGGAAGACCGTAATAGTGTCCTCCCTAGGAAATCTCAAATAATGCACCCAGTGTATATATACCACCTTCGATGGGGCAGTGGGTGACATCCAGAAGTATGGGACAACTTCCATAAATCAGACTACAGGCCCCCCATACATTTTGCTGAAGACAAGTCGAACCCAATGTCCCTCGAATTCCCCTGGCAGCTCAGACATTCTTAAGGAAAAATATACTTGCTGACCTGCTATCTGTTCTTTTCTGAATAGTAGCAGGTCAGAGAAAATTCACTTTACATGCAGCAGCCATGTATCAGAATAAGGGGGATATTCAATGCAGGGTCATGACTGTCGGGCTGGCCTGACAGCCGTGACCCTTTCCCATTCTCAGCCGGCACAACACTCATTTGGCAGGCGGGGTTCAATGTTCCACCTCCTGAGCGCCGAGAAGGGGGTGTGGCTGCGAGAAGCTGGTGGAAATTGTCAAGCTGCGGCTGGGAGCTTGTCAATTCCTGGCTGTTCTTGGCAGAACGTGCCTGACTGCTTGTGAAGTTGGCCACATTCTGCCGATATCCTTGTTATATCCCTGAATTGGGCCCCGCCGCTATTCCCCCCCTTCAGGAATAGTGGCGGGAGATAGAATATCCCCCTAAGTGTATATATAGGGTGTGGGAAAAAAAGATAGAATGAGGACAATAAGCAACAGCATTTATCATGCATATAACTGATTCACAGTAATAAACAAGTAAGTGCAATCAATAAACGCGTGGTCTTTGTTTTATTGAACCATGTTAATACTTTGCGTTACAGTATTATATCGTATCGTAAGGCACAGCATAAAAAAAGGGAGACTAAGTTCAAATATGATTAGGAGGGGGAGAAATTCTAAAACTGAGGGGCATTCAGCTAGCGAGTTACTATATTGTACCACAACGTTAATTCATACCTCCCAACTTTGTGTGATAAGGCGGCGGGACGCTGCTGCTGCGCCCTGCAGGCACGGCGAAATTTTCGGGGGCGTGACCTAATTCGGAGGCGTGGCCAATACGCGCGGCTCTCCCGCGAGGCCATGCCCCCATTTTGCCGCTATGGGGGCATGACCCAGAGGCTCTGTGAGCCTCTAGCCATGCCCCCAGCCCCCTGGCTACGGGAATAGACGCTGTGTGCATGCGCACAGCGTTTATTCCCCGCTGCTTAGCAGCTGACAGGGGGGGACGCCCAACAGCCCCCCCACACCGTGGGACACTGCCGCCCGGAGTTGGGAGGTATGGTTAATTGTACTGCTTTTCGTAGGGATTACTGTTAATGGTTTGGGGGTACATTCGGTGGGAGTGCAATTTTTAATGACAAAATACTGGTTCTACTATCAAAAGAGCACACGTTGCCATTCAATATGCGTATTATTAGTGTGACTCACTTTTTGACTTTCTAAAATCCCCATCTGATGTTAGCTATACAAACTAATAGCTGTCACCACAATACCTTTAACACAGGCTTCGGCAGACTGAGAGCCAGCAGTGTGATCATGCTGCTTATCAGATAAATCTGTATCCTACCATCAGAAGTTATTTTCTAGATAACTGAATTAGTTTGACTATCAAGCATATACCTAGCGATAAAGTTTTGTTGTACGCTAGTGTAGTGTTATGCAGTGTTTAGTTGCTCTGGGTAACGGTCACTGCTGTGCAGCATTAGGACTGTCTGGTCCCACCCTCCTACTTCAGACTGCACTCTGTTACCTCCTCAGCAACTGTTGGCTCCGTTACAGGCTGGAAGCTGATTAGATCAGGCTACAGACAGCTAGTGATGCTGCTGCAGGGGAGAGCCTTGCCAATGAATGCAGGGAGCTGTAGTTTAATGCCTCAGTAGTTGCGCTCGGTGCTATGTCTCTGTAACAGTGTAACCTGCTATTTCCCTCCAGATCATTACAGCATTTGGAAAGGCTGTTAACAACATAATGTTGGATTTTATAGAATATATTTTGGGAGGTTTACATGTAGCAAAACAGAGTAGTGCAGATACCCTATTATAAATGGATCGGTCTGTCTCAAATGCATAATAGTGTTGCAGTGTACAGTTACTGTATGTCTCCCTGAGGTTAGCTGGACAGCTCACATTTATTGGGAACTAATAAATTTGCTAAAACAGTCTTGTATTACCCACTTGATTTGAATGAATATAAATAACATACCTGTGAAATGGAGAATCCACTTTCCAACAGAGTGTGTCTAAGAATAGCTTTCATTTCGGAAGTGGAAATGTGCCGTGCTGCAAAATCCTGCATCAGAGACGTTACTGATTTTTACATATGGCTCTGACCATTTTGGGAGCGTTACATCCAGCAGCACTCCACTGTTTTGCTTTAAATGCTGGGCTGTTTGTGCTGAGTGTGTGGTGTTGTAAACTTAAGCTGGATATTTATCATTTTGTATCCAGGAAAGAAATGAGCCTCCTCTCCTGGGGAACACATGCAGATGCCTCAATGTCAATCTGTTTATATCGCCAGCAGAGGGAGATGTGTCTGCTGCGTATTCCTGCAAATACAACCATAAAACAATCCTCCTTAGAATAGCTCCTGTGTAACCTTTTAGTGTCACTGTTGCAGATCCTATTGCACAACATAATGAAGATAATGAAATTGCTCTCAGCCAATGTTTGTACTTGTTCCATAATGCTTAGTTTGTTTGAACAAACAAAAAGTGTGTGTGTGATACGGAAATGTTGCTGATTGTTAAAATTAGTTTTTCTTTTTCTTTGTGGCCCTTTGAGTGTTAAATGTAATAGTGCGTTCATACATACTATTATTTATATATATATATATATATATATATATATATATATATATATATATATACACACACACATATACACACACACACACACACACACACACACATAAATAAATAAATACAAATATATATAGCTTAGGTGGCAAAAAGGCGTCACTCAGAGACTGGATAAAGGTTCAAAGCTTTATTGTGTGGTGACCGATACCAGTGTTTCGAGCAATCAGCTCGTCCTCAGGGTGAACCCTGAGGACGAGCTGATTGCTCGAAACACTGGTGTCGGTCACCACACAATAAAGCTTTGAACCTTTATCCAGTCTCTGAGTGACGCCTTTTTGCCACCTAAGCTATATATATATATATATATATGTGTGTGTGTGTGTGTGTGTGTGTGTGTGTGTATATATATATATATATATATATATATATATATATATATATATATATATATATATATATATACACACAAATAGTATGTATTCATAAGATATGCACAATTCATAAGAAACCCCTGCCTGCAGTGTTTGCGCTCAGACACCACCAGTGTGTGCCACAAATACATTTTTTCATACAGCGCACTCTACAGACTTAATCGAAATGATAATTACTACTTTAATTTGTCACATTAAAAGTCAGGGGGATCCAGTCAATGTTTTGGGTTGGGATAGACATCTTAATCCCGACTGTTTAATACCTGACAGTCGTGATCCCTAATTACAGGTGCTATTCTACCTTGTGAGGGTCCACAACCCCCATAGAGGGAAACTGTAAGCTGTGAGCCCGCAAGAGGCTTCAATGCTCTCGCCCCCCTGTTGGAATACCGGCCTTTGAGATTCAAATGTCGGTCTCCTGACAGTCAGAATCCAGATGCTTTACCATACCCAGGATGGGAGTGGTTTTTTATATGCATTAAATTAAACTTCCTGATCAATTCTTAGATTACAGATTCATGAAATTGTTATTTTTACATAAAATTATTAGCTTAAGCTATTTTTAATTGACATTTTCTAACATATGTCAGGCTTTTTGGTGTAGAATGAACTGATTTTAGAGATGCATTGAATCTGTTGCAGAGAACCTGGCTTTTTATGTCAGTGGGGTTATTGAGGATTGCTAAATGTGGCCTGCAGGCATTTTATGTGGAGCTTGAAGAATAACTAAAGATGATGTATGAAAAGTCTCTGTAAACTGACACTAAATTGCAAATCTGAAATGCTCAGTTCCCATGTAGAAGTAAACAATTTGCCCATTCAGCCTGCTTTTGTATATCCCGGGGTGAGCAGCCAGTGTTATGTAATGTCGCTGTTGTAGATTCTTGTGCACCTGTTACCATAAATGAGGAGGACCTTGTTGGAATATTTTAATTTAGTGTATAGAACAGTTCTGAATATAAAGCCGAAAAACTTATTTATTTTTAGAACAGTTACCAACGTAGGTATGCATTGAAACCATAATGATGTATTCAGACAAACTAGTAAGAGAGAGTAACCTGGTTTCCACATTTTTCCTCATAATCTAGAACAGGGTTATTGGGTCAGTAACACATCCTCTGGGGATCAGGTTCAGACTGTGCGCTTAAAATATATAAATTATACATGTGTTACCTTATATTGCACATGACTATTATGTAATTTTGCAAAGTACCACCAGTATTTATCAAGGAGCCAAGACCATGCACTTAAATGGATATCCAATCCTCTGGCAGCTGGTCACATCCCCTCTGCAAACTGCCCACACCCCTGAACATGGGTCCCTACCAATATTTTCCTTGGTCCCTCAGTCTGACTGTTCTAGGTCCCATGCTGTATAGTGACTACGGCAGTGGCTCCCAAACTCTATCCTCAACTACCCCCCAACCGTCCACATTTTCCAGGTCTCCACACAGTATCTCAAGTAAAAACATTAGCTCCACCTGTGGATATTTTTAAATGTGTAGGTGATTAATGAGTACATCTGCGCTACTGGGTGACCTGGGATATGTGAACTGTTGGCAGTACTTGTGTTCTGCTCCACCCTCTGTTATATGATAAGCTGGCAGTTCTGACTTAAAATTATAATTTGATCTCCCTACATTTTGTTGAGCATGAATTTATTATCATTGATCAGGTTCTTGTTGATATACTGTTGGAAGTACACTTTCTATCTGCACTTTATTTGAGCCTACACGTATGGTTGCTATGGTGATGGTGAGACCGCCAATTCACTAGTACATATGCTTATGCTTGTCTGTTTGGTGTACTGTGTCAAAATCATATGGTAATCAGGAATACATTTATTCACGTTTGTATTATAAAAAATAAATACTAGGAATGGTCAGGAGCCTAGCAGAATGTCCCTTATTACAGTTCTTAGCATATGCAAATAATAAAGGGCGGGATGCTCTAAACCAGAAATGCGGTAACAAAAAGTTATTGGAGTTTTTACCGCATTTCTGTATTCTCTATTGCCCCTCCGCAGTGTCAGCGCTGCGGAGGGATTCGCCAGTAAAAGCTATGGGTTTCTTACTCCAGCGCTATGTGAGGGATTCAACACGAATCCCTCCCAGCATGCCCCGTGGCTGTCCAAGTCGCTCTGTGCCGACGGACTCTCCGGTCTCAGACCTGGAAGTCTAGCACCGGGGCAGATCTTATCACAAGAATGCTGTACTAGGGATGGCCATCGGTGCCTTTGTCATCAATGGCATAAGTTCAACTGCCCATTGATAGTGTACAACTATGCAGTGGGAGACCATCGATAGTTTTACATATCAATGGTCATCTATTATGTTTGAGTGATTAGCCTGTGGGCCAATCAAAACACATGGGGGGCTTTGCGGGTGTCAGGGGGCGGCGCTATGCTCCGTGTGCTGACACTTTTTAGAAAAAAAAAAAGCCCTTATATTTACTGTGCCATCTGGTTCTCCCCCATCGATGGCAAAAGTATTGCGCATCGGCCATAAACTAGCAATTACTTGGAATCATCGATGGTTGATGGCCATGGCTATGCGGTACCCGACATAGGCGGGGGGGGGGGTGATGTATCTCAGAGCATCCCGCCCAAAATCTGTAAAAATTTTATTTAAAGGCAGTGTTCCTTAGATTGTGGTTAATGGTATGAACCTATGATCAGACATATACATTTATGTGTAACTCAAC
Source organism: Crinia signifera (assembly GCF_055691185.1). Lineage (NCBI taxonomy): Eukaryota > Metazoa > Chordata > Amphibia > Anura > Myobatrachidae > Crinia > Crinia signifera. The sequence goes on from NC_139220.1 coordinate 188,106,439, forward strand.
ATTTTATTTGAAGAACATCCACAAGCTTTAATAACTGACTCAGTGAAGGAAAGTCATGTCGTCATTTTAGTTTGGCTCCCTCTACACGTGCCTGCCATTTTCCGTATTTTCTCCCTATCCTATTCATTAGCAAGTGGGCGGAATATTATTTCTAAAGTGCCAGCATTATTTTGTGCTGTCTATTACGTCATCAACAAATAACTTAAAATGACATGAAACAAAATGAAAGATTTGGTTTGCACCATCAGTCAGTTGATAAGAGGATACTCCTTCCAGGGACCAGCAGTGTGGTGAAAAGAAAAAACTTAAAGCTGTGTTCTGCTAACCTGAGCTGTAATGCTACAGTATGTAACATATTTTATATATAGGTCATGTTTTTCTCCTCGCAGTTCCGGCGCACTCATCCCAGCTTACTTTGCATCCATATTGGACCTTATATACCCCTTTATTGCAGTCAGCTTTCTTTCTTCGTCCTCCTGTGTATAACACATTTTTGCTGTCTTGGCACCCAGCTGCCAGCTAGATTGTGGTTGTGTGTGTTTCTTTTTTGCTATGCAGCTATTTACTCATTTCTGCATGCTCATAGCTTCCCTCTGGGCACAGGGGATGGATGGCGGAGAAGCGACTTGGTGATTTGTTCAATCAGCTGCTGAGTGAGTTTACTCCAGTGGGAGGGAGGCCCGTTAACCCTTGCCTGTCACTGGATGTATGAATGTCTAAAGAAAGACTTGCTTGTATTTTTTGTTATTTGATCTTTAATCGCAGAATATTAAATTTCAGGCAGTTTGTAAGATGTTAACTCCTTTGATCAGTGACTTTTGAGGATAGGTAAAGTTTAGTGAAATATCTACTTTTTGGATTTCAATATTTCCCCGGGGAAAATGTTACATTTACCAATATAGTTTTCCACCATGGGCTTAGTTAGACGGTTATGGTATAGGGGGTTGACTATATCTCGTCGACACCTAAATGGTCGACATGCCATAGGTCAACTCAAGCTTAAAGTCGATATGGACAAGGTGAACACTCAAAATATGTCGACACGCTCTTCATGTTTTTGCTTGTAATGGCCATGGACTCCTGACCAACTTCAGCAGTTTGCAGTAACTGAAGAAAATCACTTTAGTCAAGAGACACTTTTGTAATTTTGCAAGGTTTTTGACTAAAGCCCCATACACACAAGACAATTAGCTCCGGGAGCGATATAGTTTACAATATCCTTGGAGCTCCCAGCAAATAATATAGCGCATCTACAATGAAAGAAAGCATTATCATTAGCCATATCGTTGGTGCGATATAGTCTATAATATTGCTCATTGTGTGGCTTGAATTTGTTAATATCATCCTGTGTGTATGTAACGTTGCCTGTGCTCATTGTTGTCTGGATCAATGATGCATCCTAGAAGGGGGGGGGGGGGGGCTTTGGACCAGTAAAACTTAAATTGTGCTTACCTGTCATCCTTAGGTTCATTTATGGGTAGTGGTGCGCAGTTGTGCTTCTGATTGTCTACATGTTTTATGATTGGCAGCCACCCGGATTGGTTTTGCCTATCACGTTGACCCTAAATAAGTTTTGGACCAACCTGAGGCACCCCTGCTAGTCTCAAGACTTCAGGGTGCCACGGCACACAGTTAAAGAACCACTGGTATGAATTTATACAAGATGAGTTAAGCTCTTTTTGATGGTTTTGGTTCTAATAAGTCAATTCTGATATGATCTGTATTTTCAGTATCCTAGTCTTGGGCCTTTTTTAGTCCTACGCAAATCTACATTTTTATGTTCAGCGATGTCAGATGTTGCAGGGGTTTTAGTTAGAAGATGAGCAGTCACTGAACTTCTGAGTGTCATTGTGAATCTAGGCTCTTATTGTGCCCATACACATGTGTGGGTACTAAATGTTATGTACTTTATTAATCCTAGTTATGAGTCTAATAGAAAGAGTGCACCCCCATTGGAAAGCAAAGATCAATATACAGTAGTTGCCCTTTTTGAACGTGCAACAAAATAAATGGATATTGAGCAGTCCAGAGTCTCCTTAATGATGCAGGTTTTAAGGCTTTTCATGGCTCAGCACAGATGGTTAAATAAAATTGACTGAGGTACTAAAGTCCTGTGTATCCCTTAGAAAGTCGTTATTACTATGTATTTTAACCACTGGAGAAGTCATATATTGGTATTCCTACTCTAGTTTTACCTTAGTCCTCTGGAAGTCTGACTAAATGGTCAGTACATGTAAGGGTGAGTACTGCTAATGCCATACTCCATCATGAAGAACTTACACACCTCTGTTATCCTATTTTTTTTTGTGCTGGCTCTGAGAATTAGGATGCTGGCATTGGGCTAAAAGGATAGCCCCTGACAAACCTATTGGCAGCAGTAAATTATCACTTGTAGTAGGATAACATACCCTCATACATTTGCAGGGCAGAAACCGGTACACATTTGCAAAGGGGGTATGGCCAAGGTTGCATTGTCACTGGTAAAAAGGGCATGGCCACCCCCTTACCGAATGTGTATATGCTGCAAGCATCTCTCAGCCCCTGAGTGCTGGAGGGGATGCATGATGTCTTGATGTGACACACACTGCTGGTCCCCACAATCAACGCTTGGGAAGGGGTGCAGAAGGGCCAGAATACATGGTTCTCTGCATGAAAAAGATAGAGGAATGGTAATTAGGTTACCAAAATGTGGCACAATAGATGGGTGGTCCTGCCAAGCTGCAGTGTACAGAAACAAGGGTTGTCACACCCATATACATAGAAAAAAAACAGAACATGGTTGAGCTAATGGATTTTATTCCCGTTTCACCCATATAAGTGGCTTTGTCAAGGTCTACCTTGACAAAGCCACATATATGGGCAAAACGCGTTGGTGATATTGCTGGGACCTGCTTTGACATTACTGCACTACCTGCCTATTGATCTGGATTTTGTACTTTTCTGTTCCCCCACCGGAGCACCGTCCACTATGACCTAGCACAAGTGCACTTTAAAGAGGACCCACTGTGGCTACACCAGTCCACCATTGGATCAGGATACCTCCAGTGGTCATCTTGGTGTTCCTCCAAGTACTATCACACTCTGGAGAGGATCCCCCCCTTGGTACTCTAAATCCACCACGTGATTCGGAAACCTCTAGTGACTCTCTGGTCTTCATTGGACCCCAGTGGATAATCCGCAATATAATTGGACTACTGTATTTTTCAGACTATAAGGTGCACCTAATAGCCTTACATTTTCACCAAAATAGGCCGTGCTCCTTATAATCAGGTGCGCCTTATGTGTGCACTGAGTTTGACTGTCGGACCATTTCCTGCTGACACCGTTACGTAATACGTACACTACGTATTACGTACACTGCGATGACCCCAGAAAATGGCACCAGTGAAGAGACATGCTGTTTTAGCATGCGCCTTATAATATGTTGCGCCTTATGTATGGGTCAAGTACAGAAATAGACCCCATAATTGAGACTGCGCCTTATAGTCCGGTGCGCCTTATAGTGCAGAAAATACGGTACATCTTGGGAACTGAACTGTCCAGAGCAGGTTTTTCACATTTTTTTCATATTCAGGTCCCAGTGTTTTAACCATCATAATTTCATTTAGCAGCTTATGACATTCAAATAAAATCAGTTAAACTATATCATGTTATTAATTTATCATTAAATTGTCTTTTTTTACCGCTTAATAATATTTGGCACCCTAGTACTTACCATTTGGGAATTCAATCCATTAGCACGGTGTACAACCATTTTATGTTTTATTGTTCTCTGCGTAACCGCCATGTCTGATCGAGTGGCATCGCCTGTCATGTCTGAGGAGGAGAAACCGCCTGAACTCATCAACAACTGTACACTTTTATTTTTTTATTTTTAGCCGTTACAGACCATTAAAAAATGATACTGTACCGGCTAAATCGGTACAGTTGGAGGGTATGCTATTAGTCCCCTACGTATATGCATGTCAAGAGAAATAATGATTAATCATCCTTTTTCCACCAAGTGTAGAGGTGTTAATGCTATATTACAAACCTTTTGCTTTTTCCCGTCCACCACTGCTTTGCACAGCTGGCTCAGCTAATTTCTCTCTTCGTCCTGGTCATGACTTACCATTTCCAGGTTATAGAGACTATGGTCAGTTTCTTGGGGGATATTTGAAATTGGTGGCTAGCATTCGCTAGTAAATATAGATTCAGTTTATGTTGTGTACCACTATGAAGTTGACCTTTTGAAAAAAAAAAAGAGACAAAAAGTAAAACTCAATTGGAAATATATAGTAACATTGATATTGCATATTACCTTTCCAGACCATTGTGAAATGACAGGAGAACAGGAGAATGTAGGTTGAACTGTGAGGTTCATTAGTCATGTTGGTGACAGTATATCACCGATAAACTCACATGTTACATAGACTGTGAAAGCAGTCTGCCCTCTGTGACAAGAGAATCACTAGAGAGGGTAAAAGCGAGGTGCTCACTCTTGTCAGATGGGATGCATGTGTGTGTTAATGTTTTTGCAGGTTTCATATTGGAAGCAGTGAAAAAATATTGCGGTCTCAGACGTTTCTCCCTTTTTATGCAGAATGCTGTGGCAGTTTCATTCAAACACATCTGTGCTTTTTTATTTTTAAAAACATGTCCATGTGAATTGTGTAAGATTGAGGCTTTTTGTTTTCTCGTTGCCTTGGCAGCAAAAGGGTTAACGTGGTCATTGAGCCTAGCACAGAGTGGAGCCACAGGAAGTTGGACAATAATTGTGCCTGAAGCTCTGAGGATGCAGCATTCTGGTGCTCAGGGCAGGGTGCTCTAGTCCTGCCTGGATGCTCACACACTGCACAGCTTTGATTTATAAATGAATGTTGAATTCTGCAGCTTATTGGGTCTGTGTGGTCGCACAGTTGCAGGGGTAGGTTTTCATTTACATAACAAGGTCCGGTCCAGAGAAATTGACACAATTAAGATTAATGTATATTTTGGGTGAGAACTTTGCACTGCCATGGCTGTGGTGCTAATGAATCAGCCAGACGTTGGTGTGATTGTTTCCTTGTGTTTCCATCCTTAATTAAGCAATTATAAGGTCTGCTGATACTCACAAATTCCTTTTGCTTGCTATAATTGGATTGCATTTTTATGCAAATTCAGTGTAAGGGGGCAATGTGAAATTTTTGGATCTCTGCGATGAGTCACGATCATGCAGCTTAACGTCGCTTGGAATTAGCCTTGTTAAGAAAACATGATACAGAGCAATTAACCTATTATAAAAGCTCCTACTGTAGAGGGTTTCCTTTTATGATAAATCTGTATGGAACGGCTGTAGTTGGAGCATCCCACAGAGGGCGTGGCTGAGGACAGCATTTCTAAGGAGTTTGCTTGTTTTCTCGGATTGTGATGGTCTTGCTCTCTTACAATGTATTTAGTAGCACAGAAGCGGTTTTGTATTGTCTCCTTGTACTATGTTTCTAAAGTTAACTTTCAGGGCTAATTGTGCACCTGAGAAATGTAAGAGCCAATTATAAATTCCAATTAGTAGTAGGCAAGGCTGGATAACCTATCTACATAATGCAACCTTGGAAAAGTGTATGGGAAACAATCCTGGACCCTAAAGAAAGTGACAGTCAAAATCGAATAGTCAAAAATCAAACCTGAATTGCACAGTGTGTACACAGCTTAAACTTTAGCTCTCATCGAGTTGTTCAAAACTCTTCTCCTATGAACAGAACACCTCTACGCACCTGCGTAGAGAAATTCATTTGAAAACAGACATATTTCTTTATTGGCCAAATTATGCAATTTAAAACCATACATTTGATAATTATCCATTAGGAAGAGTGTACCGGAGGTTCTGTATTGACATCTTTTGACTAAGGCCCCATACACACCAGAACGACCAGGATCGTCTAACGATCGGCTACCGATTTGGCGTGCACTTTCCTGGTGCGCTCTCCCGCTGCCGGTAAACGACTAGGGAACGATCATGTTCCCTGGTGCACACGATTAGCTAACGATCCGACATCGGTAACGATGGTCGTACGACCGTCGGATGTGCGGATCGTTAGTAAATCGCGAGTACAGTGGTACAGTCGTTTTTAAAATGTTAATAAGGGGCAGGGCTAGCATAGTGGGGCAAGGGGGAAGGAAAAAAGAAAACAAAGAATATGGGCTGGGCTAGCAGAGGGGGTACAAAGACTAGGGGCCATTTTGCAGGACCTCATTTCTGCTTTGTGACTAGTGAGGCTTGGTGTATACCTGCTGAACGCTGCACATTGCTATTTTTGGCTGCTTTGTTTTTGCTTTGCACTACAAAGTTTGCTTTTTGCTTTTCCCATACTGCTATTTGCGTTATGGATTCTGCCCAGCAAGATTTCCTGCTTTCCTACGCTGTGCTCAGGGTGAGGAGGATGAGGGCCCAGCGCAGGAAGGCTCGATCTTGCTGGACCAAGCAGTGGCTCCTGGGCCGACAGGCGCGGTCTCATATGCCCCTGCTGATGGAGATTCGCGAGAATAATCCCCAGGATTATCGGAATTTCCTTCGCATGGACGATGAGACCTTCCAGGAGCTGCTGCGTCTGGTCACCCCCCACATCCAGAAGCAGGATACCAAGTACCGGATGGCTATCCCTGCTGAGGACCGGCTGGTGGTGACCCTCCGTTTCTTGGCTACAGGACGATCGCTGGCGGACCTAAAGTTTGGATCCATCATTTCCCCGCAAGCGTTGGGACTCATCATCCCGGAGACCTGTAAAGCCATCGTGAAGGTCCTGCAGCATCAGTATTGCAAGGTAAGTAAAAATGTACTAGACACGTGTAGTGAAAATAACTGTTTTTTTATTAAATAAGTAAAAGACTGCAATATTTTTTTACAAATGTACTGAGGTAGAGACAATTTTTTGTTGTAGAAATATAAAAAAGGTACAAAAACAGTATTGCTACTATTACAGCTCTGTCCTGGCATGAGGTAGAGAAAAGTAAATTTTTTTGAAAAAAATGCACTTTTTGGCTACATCACGTGTTGCATAGTGCAGATGCAATGGTCCCGGCACCATTGATGTGCACTATGCACCACGTGAAGCTTTGAGGCATCTGCAATGCTGCACCCTGCATGCAGCAATGGTGACATCACGAATAAAATATTAGCAAAGTGCCCAAAAAAGTATAATACTGAACATACAACCAAACAGAAGTCACCTTGCCATGCGGTCACAGGTAGCATTGCAGATGCTGCATGTAGCACAGATCATAAAAACACCCTCATGCATCTGTGGTGCATAGAACAGAAGCAATAGTCCCGGCCCCATTGCTCTGAACTATGCACCACAGCTGCAGGAAGGTGTTTTCAGTATTTGTGCAACAAGCAGCATCTGCAATACTGCACCCTGCATGCAGCAATGGTGACATCACAGATAAAATATTAGCAAAGTGCCCAAAAAAGTATAATACTGAACATACAACCAAACAGAAGTCACCTTGCCATGCGGTCACAGGTAGCATTGCAGATGCTGCATGTAGCACAGATCATAAAAACACCCTCATGCATCTGTGGTGCATAGAACAGAAGCAATAGTCCCGGCCCCATTGCTCTGAACTATGCACCACAGCTGCAGGAAGGTGTTTTCAGTATTTGTGCAACAAGCAGCATCTGCAATACTGCACCCTGCATGCAGCAATGGTGACATCACAGATAAAATATTAGCAAAGTGCCCAAAAAAGTATAATACTGAACATACAACCAAACAGAAGTCACCTTGCCATGCGGTCACAGGTAGCATTGCAGATGCTGCATGTAGCACAGATCATAAAAACACCCTCATGCATCTGTGGTGCATAGAACAGAAGCAATAGTCCCGGCCCCATTGCTCTGAACTATGCACCACAGCTGCAGGAAGGTGTTTTCAGTATTTGTGCAACAAGCAGCATCTGCAATACTGCACCCTGCATGCAGCAATGGTGACATCACAGATAAAATATAAGCAAAGTGCCCAAAAAAGTATAATACTGAACATACAGCCAAACAAGAAGCTGCAACATGCAGCATCAGAAAAAATGCATAGCATCTTACGACAAATCCTGTAATAAAACAGGGGTGTCATCAGTCCCCGTACCCTCTTCCAGCAATGAAGAGTACAGATGGGTGTAGCGAGGAGGTGTGGTTGATATGCTAGAGGATTGTCCGCTAGTTGGTGTTGTTTCCTGCAACGAGGCAGGGATGGGCGATGTTAATTCGGTACTGGTGGATGGTGTATCTTCCCACGGTACAAGGCCGGCCAAATGCGTCTGAAATGACAAACGGCGAATGCGACCCATAAACACCAGCTCACTGCAGACACGTTCAAAAGCCATCTGTTGTGCGGGTTCCAATTGGCGTAAGCTCTCTGCCACATATTTCCCATATGTGTCAAAACGGTCTGGGGGCCTACGCAGCACCTCTTCAGCTCGCTGTAGCAATTCATCCTCTGGTTCATGGACCGGCTTACATCTTTTTTTTTTTCTTTTTTGGGTCGTTACCGGCGGTGTGGGTGTTTCTGGCACTCCGCTAAATGTACCTGAGGATACAGGGCCAGACTGTTCCAGGGGTGGGTTTGTGCAGATCTCTTTTTCTGTACTTGTGGTCTGTTGAAAAAAAAACACAAAGACATGTCAAACTAATGTTTTTTTTCTATTTCTTTTTCTCCCAGTTCCCCAACACCGTGCAAGAGTGGAAAGATATTGCTGCGGAATTTGAGGACACTTGGAATTTCCCTAATTGTGGAGGAGCTATTGACGGCAAACACGTGCGCATCAACCAGCCACCCCACAGTGGATCTTATTACTTTAATTATAAAGGGTACTTCAGCATAGTGCTGATGGCTGTGGTGAATGCCAATTATGAATTTATTTTTCTGGATGTCGGCAGGAATGGGCGAGCCTCAGATGGTGGAACTTTGAAGGACACAAAGTTCTACCACAGGCTCGTCTCCAACAGCATGCACTTGCCGACAGTCCAGGAAACCAAACATGGTCTGAATTTTGTGTTCGTGGCGGATGAGGCATTTGGACTTCATGAACACATCATGAAGCCATATGCCAAAAGGGGACTAGACCACGACAAAAGGGTCTTCAATTACAGGCTGTCCAGGGCACGGCGGCTTGTGGAAAGTGCGTTCGGTATCATGGCTAGCCGATTTCGCATTTTCCACACGGCCATAAACCTGCGCCTGGACAAAATAGATTGGGCCGTCATGGCGTGCTGTGTCCTGCACAATTTGTTGCGCCGGAAAGAAAGGCCCAATCGCCAAAGTGGACCAGCGCCTGATGAGGACCCAGAAGAGCCAAGGGAAGTAGCCCCAATCTCATCCCTGCAAACGCCGGCACTGCAGTATCGAGGGAGTGCGCGTGCCAAACAGGTCAGGGATGAGTACAAGGCCTACTTCAATGGAGTGGGTGCTGTCCCTTGGCAGGAGGACCACATATAATTGGCCGGCAAATGAATTTAAAGTGGAGACAAAAAACTGAAAAAACTTGTGTAATCAGTGGGATGGTACTTACCGATAAGGCCTGTGAACTTTCATCCTGTACTGGCACCACGTCATCTGTTTCGCTCTCTACCATGAGGCAAAGCCCCGTCCTTGGTAACTCCTGGCTCAAGGTGAAGCAAATCAGGTCGTAGTACCAAAGGGACGTTTCATAGACATCTGCTGCTCCTGCCCCTGATTTTTTGGACGCCTGTATCTTTTTGTGTTCCTTGAGGAACACAGTCCGCAGGTTTTGGATTTTCTTTTTGACCCATTCGGAGTTGGCATCTGGGTTGTGACTGCGGCTGAACTGGACAAGGTCCTCCAGGGCTTGACTGCGCTTTACTTTATTGCTGTAGTCCTTTGATTTGGTTTTCCAAAGGCACTCATGTTCCCTGTATTGTTCGATGAATGCCTCAATGAACTCTCTTTCTTTTTGTATGGCTTGTGACATGTCTGCCCAAAAAAAAAATATTTAACAATAAATATACATTCACACAATGAAGGAAAATTAAATGTATTATTATTTCTTAAAAGGACATTAGGAAGACAGTACAGTTGGGGTGGGCTGCTGTGTCCTAATTAGCAGGCCAGTGGATACACAGTACAGGTGGGGTGGGCTGCTGTGTCCTAATTAGCAGGCCAGTGGATACACAGTACAGGTGGGGTGGGCTGCTGTGTCCTAATTAGCAGGCCAGTGGATACACAGTACAGGTGGGGTGGGCTGCTGTGTCCTAATTAGCAGGCCAGTGGATACACAGTACAGGTGGGGTGGGCTGCTGTGTCCTAATTAGCAGGCCAGTGGATACACAGTACAGGTGGGGTGGGCTGCTGTGTCCTAATTAGCAGGCCAGTGGATACACAGTACAGGTGGGGTGGGCTGCTGTGTCCTAATTAGCAGGCCAGTGGATACACAGTACAGGTGGGGTGGGCTGCTGTGTCCTAATTAGCAGGCCAGTGGATACACAGTACAGGTGGGGTGGGCTGCTGTGTCCTAATTAGCAGGCCAGTGGATACACAGTACAGGTGGGGTGGGCTGCTGTGTCCTAATTAGCAGGCCAGTGGATACACAGTACAGGTGGGGTGGGCTGCTGTGTCCTAATTAGCAGGCCAGTGGATACACAGTACAGGTGGGGTGGGCTGCTGTGTCCTAATTAGCAGGCCAGTGGATACACAGTACAGGTGGGGTGGGCTGCTGTGTCCTAATTAGCAGGCCAGTGGATACACAGTACAGGTGGGGTGGGCTGCTGTGTCCTAATTAGCAGGCCAGTGGATACACAGTACAGGTGGGGTGGGCTGCTGTGTCCTAATTAGCAGGCCAGTGGATACACATTACAGGTGGGGTGGCCTGCGGCGGCCTGTTTACATTGCTGCGCCTGGCACACTGTGCAACCTGCGGTGGGGCACCATTGGTGGACAGTGGGGACCATTGGTGGACAGTGGGGAAGGGCTTTTGTAGAGGGCTGCGTGCAGTTCACATACCTGTTTTTTGTTTTGGCAGCTTCCCACGCCGAGAACCTCCGTAGCTGTGCTGTCTGCGGCATCCACGAGGCAAAATGGCTGCGGTGGGAGTGTCTTTATAAACAAGCCGGATTGGAACGACGGTCCGTACGACGGGAGCACACACAATGTGCTTCAGATGTGCATACAATCAGCACCCGACCTGCGGTCGGATTGGAGATTCTGCTGCAGGAGGCAAAATCTCCAATGCGACACACGACGTGACGGGAGCGCGCATCCCGTCGCAAACGATCCTGATTGTGAGTGAAAAACGAACGATTGACCCACAATGCATGCACAACCGTCGTTACAACGGTCGAAATTAGCCCTAATCGTGAGCTAATCTTTCTGGTGTGTATGGGGCCTAAGATGTTCCGTGCCATTTCATCTGCACAGGGGAGTGCGCACAAACTCAAATTTCAAAAGTGTAAAATAAATTTGCAGTTGAGAGTTGGCTTTAGGCCCATACACACTAGAAGATTATCTTTCCAATCTGGCTGTTTGTAATTTGTTCCCAGAAATTTCCAGATTTTCATTCCAATTAACAGTTTGCTCCCAAATGCTGGAAAATGGACAAAAGCAGTCATCTGCATAAATTGATTGAACCTATTTGTTTGTTTTTGATGTTTAGGAGCAAAAGTTTCCAGATTTCCATCCCAACCTCCCAGATTAATGGAAATATAATCTTTAGCGTGTATGGGCCTTAAAAGGCTTGCAGCGCCCAACTCACACTTATTCAGATTGACACCTTCCTGTATTCCTGTACACGGCCTGAGAGAGTGCTATGTTCTAGAGATACGTGCATTGGAAAAAGCTTTATGAATGCACAGTAATGCTCTTTCTGCGTAATCCTGATTTTAGAACTGCATTGCATTTTTTTTTGTATTGTGTAGTTTCTAGAAACTGGCAGCAGATGGCGATATTGTAAGTTCTGCGGAGATATCGTCTGTCGTCATTCTTCTTCTGGTTCACATTTATTTTGCAATAGTCCTTTCCAGCTTCTATTGTATTTCTTCCTCTTCTTTCTGCCAGCCTCCAGTGTGACTCATTTATCAGTAATATAATTCTGGACTGTATTTGCATTTTAAATGACTTGTAATTCAGTTAAGAGGAACCAAAGGAGTTTCACTCACTTCAGCTAAAAGTATTCTCTGTATTTTAATAGACGTTTATATTATGTTACACATAGTATTAGCTTTATAATTGTAGTTCAAATCAGTGGTTCTAAGCCTGTACTTGGTTATCATCAGTGCACGTTTTCAGATCTTCTTAGGATTCTCTGGATCAGTCCCTAATTCACAAAGCTGCGTAAACACTAGCACACCTTACAGATGTTGATAAGGCAGTCTCCTGTATCCGGAGATCTCTCATCCGAAATATTCCAAAAACAGTGTTATATATATATATATATATATATATATATATATATATATATATATATATATATATATATATGGTGTGATGCACAAAAAGCGCTAACCCTCACTCAGTGATTTCTAGTATTAGTGGTACAATTTTCAGTGATATAAAATTACAATAATGTAATAAAAGTGGTGTTTGTCAACACTCCAGAGTGTATACTGTGGCAGCAATAGTTTTCAAATCGGCCTAATTTCCATAGGTCCCAAGTAAAATGTCTGTTAGGTGGTAAAGCTTCTGCGCCTTCAATGTTGACAAGTAAGATGTATTGTGACAATCCTTACAAAAACTTTCTATGTGCGTACCGAAAGTTACATGCAATTTCGCGTGTAATGGTGTCTTTCACTCCCAGATATTCATCCTTATCTTTCACTTCCGCCAGGAGGCGTGGGGATGTTCATTCGAATATGAAATATCCAAAAAAGGATGATATCAGAGTTTCAAATAGACAATATTTGTGCAAAAAGTGACTTTTTTTTTTTTTTTTTCCTTTTTATAAAGTGCTGGTGCTTAAAGCAGTGCTTGTAAAGGTGAAAAACGCCACCTTGTGGCTAATATTATCAGCACACGTGTGACCACCCTGTGATTAAAAGATGGTTATTATTAAAAATCGATGATGGACTCACACTGGTATTAGCTCCGTCCAGGTGCGATTCCCATCAGGTATATTGCCGGAGCCCTTAAAACCAAAACTCCCAGCAAAGGGAAAGGCTAATAGCGTGATATTGTTTTTATACACATTTATTTAAAACAATACGCATAACAAATATAAAAAAAAAACAGTAATGGATGGACCCGTACATTTGACATAAAAATAAAAGCTTATCTGATTTCAGTCATCGGGAAATGGAGAGGTGTATATGCCCAACCGGTTTCGTCCCTTTTTTGTGTAATAGGACTTCCTCAGGGGTTCAGAGATGAGGTGATTAATGCCCACAGGGTATATATGCGCTATGTCAGCTGCAGCAATTGATTGGCGTCAGGAAGCGCCGTTTGCGCATGCGCTGTGACGCGCGCGTCATCATGATTATTCTGGTGATTCCCTTGTATCCGGAAATCACCGTTTGCGCATGCGCTGGAACGCACGCGTCGTTGGAACGCACGCGTCGTCCTGGTTACTCCAGAAGGAGCTATGGCTGCTAAGCCAGTCATTGCGCATGCGCGAGACCTCCGCGATCTCGCGGAGATACACGCACACACGTTACAGACTATGAGGTAATTTTACCTCGCATTGGGGGGACATTGGAAGCCGCGATCTCGCGGGATTACGTTCACATATGTGTGAACTTGATGTGATATTTGTGCATTGTGCTCGCATATGCGCTGGTTTAAATACAACTTATATTAGACTTTCTACACATAAACAAGTGAGGAATTGGCTTAAAAATATATATAGTTCCAGCATTATAACGTTAATACAGTTATTTCATAACAGTGATACAGGTGTGGATGATTACAAAAAAGTATACTTGTACATGATTGTCATTCTTATGTGCATATCCCATTTTATCTCGCCTAGTGGCCCGCATTAAATGACAGGGTGACAGTATTGTTCAATGTGGAACCATTGTAACAAACTAATAAACCCCGCAGTTATATACGGCGACATCAAAAAGCGTTTATACACAGTTTACAGTACACAGCCTAAATTCAATAACATATATAAATATTATAAAATATATGTTAAAAGATATATACATATTAAAATACATTAAGAAATATATATTAAAAGAGAGACAAGGGAAAAACACACACATATATACAGATATCCATGAAAATGGACTTATTGGTATTATGCATAAATTGTATCTATATGTGCTATGTATTGTTTGTCAAATTCTCAGAATATGGAAAGAATGAGTGCTTGTTGGCCTTTTTATAGTAATAAAGGGGGGGAGGGGAGAAATAAAAATGAAAATGAAGGGGGTGGTTTATAAAAAGGGTGCTATTTCATAAAACTCATTTAGGCCGAAGGGTACCATTGTATTCAGAGAGTAAATCCAGAACATTTCTCTCTGGGATAATTTCTTGTCCTTGTCTCCTCCCCTTTCTCCCATAACAATATGTTCTATGGCTTTGAATGACAAAAAATCAGGATTGGAGTTATGTAAAAGTGCAAAGTGACGAGGAACAGAGTGGTTATCCATTTTATTTCTTA
>NC_139220.1:188126003-188146003 GCF_055691185.1 Crinia signifera
GATTTTGATATCTTTATATTCAATTTGAAATCGGTGTTGGACATTCATAAAAACTAATCTGGTTTTATTTCCTTTTAATAAATGTAGTAGGGAAATGTCAGTAAGTCTGTGATTGCTATTTGAAAAACCACCCTTTTTATGTTTGCATCAGTTTTAATAAATGTTTCCGTTTGTACATATGTATTTCCAGGCAAGGGGTGGAAAAAAACATGAAGGTTTTTTTCTGCACTGAATTGTTTAATATTTCTGTAAACCTAGCATTAAATGTGTACTACCACTTACTCATTACATTTGACTTACCTCCCTCCTTTGCACCGAGTCCCTGGGGCTACTTCGTGCAGCTTTTGTACTCCAGGTTCCATTTATCAATGTACTGCTTTGGCCAAGAGCTTTGTGACACCTCCAATGGGGATTTGTGTGGTAGGACTTCCTCTTTTAAAGTAATAAACAAAATAGATTTTTTTTCCTGATCTGCATTACTCTAAAGGGGGGGGGAGGGGGTGGGGCTGGTGCTGCATGCCTCAGATTTTAGCAAGGTTAAGGAAGATATACCAACATGTAATGTGTTGGTTATGCAGCTTTCATTGACTTAAGGTTTGTATACATTGTGCCATATTCCAGCCGATATTGCTCATGTTGGCCCTTCTTAGTGATATTGTTGGTACTTGTGTAGTTTCACGGCGCCACTGCGCACACAGTGAAACTTCGAAACTTGGCAGTCTGCCAGACTCTGTGTTTACTGTGCGCGTACAGCTCTAGCTGTTCTCAGCGCAGCGCGTGGCTGCTTTCCTTATGTAAGCTATGTTATCAGCATAGCGCTGGGCAGCAGCAGTGCACCCAGGTCACTGTGGTACTTGTAGTTCCACAGTGAAATAGGCAGTCCTGCGCACCGCTGACAACCCGGCAATTTAGAAGTCTAGATTTAGACGTCTAAATCCAGACTCCCTGCAAACCGCTAAGATGGGGGCATCTAAATTTAGACTGTAAAGCGTCTAAATTTAGTAGGGTCTAGGGGTACACTATTAAACCTGTTCACAATGACACTAGTCGACGTAACAGCTGTGGACCTTGTTAATTCCACTATCCACGTCAACCCGCGCCAAAATATATATATATATATATATATATATATATATATATATATATATATATATATATTAGCAAGAGTAATTAAATCTTGACTTTATTGCTATTAAAGCTTGAATTTTTTTGGTTATTGGGGGAACTCCATGTGTAATACCTGCATACATGTTACATGAGGGGGAAGCCTCCTTTCTTTCTGCAGTATGCGACTGACTAGGCTTGTCTGCAGATGTAATATAGAGCAAGCTTTAATACCTGCTAATGGACAGCTCTGGGCCGCTCCAAAGTTGCTAGATGTTATATTTAATCCCAGTTTCCATGGGAACCAACATCATTGCGTTCTTCCTAATCACAGGTTTGACTATATGAAAAAAAAGTCAACTTAACAAAAAGAAATTCAGACTTCCCTAAAATACAGGTCATTATTACAAATAAGAGACTCAGAGGGGGTTAGATCTAGGATGTTTTTGGTAAGGGAAGAATTATTGCCTTGCTCCTATCTCACTGTAGTTGGCAAGTTTTTTTTTTTCTTCATTTTTTCAGGAAATTATTTTCAAATTGTAGTAAAACTTACAAATCTAGGCTTTTTGTTTATAGACTTAACACCAATAGAAGCATTTGTTCCTTTAACAATTAGCATTTTTTTTGCCCCCCCCCCCTCCCATTTCCTACACGTAAAACAATAGAAAACTTGCTACGAGCCTTAAAATGCGTTTTTGCACTGTAGGTATTTTTTATATGAAGTTTGTACACATGTACATCGCAGTCCAGTTTTGTTATTTGATAAGAATTTTACTTTTTGAAATAAACCAAAACTCAGAGATCAGGCCTTGGGACTCATAAATTGTTTGTTAATTATTTGGAATTGCCTCTTGTGCACAGAAGATCAGACTGGATGTCCAGATAGACCAGATAACTCAATACATGCAGGGGCAAACTGTACAGATTTAATGAAGTAATGATTTGCGTTTGACTCCAGTTTATTGTGATGCTATCTATGTAAACACAGTACTCTCAAAACTTAGACAGGTGTGGAAAATATACTGGGGTGGGGTCCACACTGTTAAGAAGAGGTGCGACCCTGCAGAGACTTTTCAGTAGTACTGCATACGAAGACAAGGTTGCAGGTGCACAATTCAAACTCCAATTTATTAATAATCATTGCAATAACATTTTGCATTTTAAGCGAGGCTCTTTGCATAGTTATGGCCATAAGTAACGGCTTGCCCAGCATCCAAGTGACCTCATTAGTTTGAAAAGTCCCTAACATTTTAAGGGGTACAAATGTAGGGCACGGGGCACCCCAAAGCAAAGCAGCTGAGTGACCTTAGGGCATCACAAAAGTGGAAAAAATATATAGTGAAGATACAGTAGATTAGTGAGAGATGCTGCTGAAAATAGCAGGGGTAAGTTAGTGAGAGGTAATGAGGTGAGAAATAAAGTAGTGAAAGATAAAGTAGTGAGACGTGAAGGTGGGAAATGGAAAATATATTGCAAGGTAAGAATGCTTGAAGAATAGAGGTGGTAATCGATCATAAATTAACATAATGCCAAGTGAATGTAAAGAAATTGACCACCTTTGCCTTCAAAACACCATCAATTTTTTTAGGTACACTTCCACAGTTTTTGCAGCAACTTAGCATGGAGGTTGTTCTGAACATATTGGGAAATGAACCAAAGATCTAATGTGGATGCAGGCTTGTTCAAATACTTTTGTCTCGTCTTGCATTCCCAGAAACTCCATGTTGAGATCAATGGGCTTTGGGTTCCATAACACTTCCAGGGCTCCTTGTTCATAACTATGCTGAAGGACATTGGCTGTATGCTTGCGGTCACTGTCCTGCTGCAAAATAGATTTGGAGCCAATCAGATGCCTCCATGATGGTACTGCATGATAGGTAACTACATGCCTGCATTTCTCCCCAAATCCCCAACTCCATTTCCTTAAATGCAGCCCCACAATTGAAAGGAAACCTCACCATGCATGCAAATATCCATTATTGTACTACTCTACAGCCCTTTTTATTATACAGCCAGTTATTTCAGGTTTTGGGTCTCGGTTCAAAGCGCCTGCTTTTTTTTTTTTTTTGCACCCAGTTTCCTATGTGTTTGCATAGTTGAGTCACGGTTTTCCATGTCGAGGATATGGCTTATTGGCTGCAATTCTTCCATGAAGATCACTTCTGGCCACATTTCTTCAAACATTAGATGGGTGTACCTGGGTTCCACTGGAGTCTGCCATTTCTGAGCTGATGGCACTGCTGGACCTCTTTTTTTTATTTTGACGGGAAGTAAGCATGATGCACAAGTTTCAGACTATAGTGCTCAGTATTGCCTCATTCTTTATGCTGCCTTTTAAAGAGCTTGAACAGCACATCTTGGAAAGCCAGTCTGCTTTGTACATGTAT
Source organism: Crinia signifera (assembly GCF_055691185.1). Classification (NCBI taxonomy): domain Eukaryota; kingdom Metazoa; phylum Chordata; class Amphibia; order Anura; family Myobatrachidae; genus Crinia; species Crinia signifera. Next base: position 188,129,495 of record NC_139220.1, read on the forward strand.
CCACGATAATCTTATACTGGGCCCCATGCATTTGTACTACCTGTTCCTCCCCCTGATGGAGGCCCTGGGTGAAGATCCTGAATAGTGCATCCTGTCTGCACCATTTGTGAAGGTTCTATGAATGCAGTGCAGATTTAGTACATTATAATATAAATAAGGGCAGTGTACTAACAAATCAGGGTCTGCAGGTGAATGAGACCTAGGTCTGCTGTGCAGTCCTGCTTGTAATACGACCTGTCTTGTATAACAGGATTGTTTCCATCTCCATGGTTGGAAATAAATGTCTTTGTCTTATTTTTTGTTAACTGTTTAAGATATAGCTGTAAATATAGATATGCATACATAAAATAATCATGTGGTATTCTATTAGTAGCAAATGATGTGTACACTGCAGCACTATGCTGCTTTCCTGGCAGTGCTCACCATACTTACTTTATTGTGAGCCTAGCGTATAATTGCCAATAAGTGCTGCCCTCTAAAATGATATAGCCACTTTGCTGTCAATTTAGAATCCAGCGGTTACATATGCCAACCTCTGACCCATTCAAGCCCTGTGGTGTTTCTGCTCCGACATTCATTTGTATTCAGTAGGCAAATAAATGAAAATGTGTTTTTTGCTTTTTATTTATTATCTTCATCCCCTTTGTCAGATTTCAGAGCAGTGTTTTCTCTCTGGCTATGTATGAACTCAACATCCGCTCATGGTGGGAGTAACATTGCATTGTGTACGTTTCAGCGCTCTCCTAAAGGAAAACGTACAGTTAAGACAAATTAATTGTATTAGTGTACACTGATTATGTATGTCATTTTTATATTTTGTAACCCCTCCTCCCCCGGAACTTTGAGGGTAGGCAGTGGAAGGTTTAGTAAATAACAAATATAACTACCTTATTTACACAAATAAAATAATGGAACTCGCCAATCTTGATGAACACTTATAAAATGCATTTATTAACAATATTGTGGAGCTGACCTTTCAGTCTTACATTGAGACAGTTTTCAAGACGTCTGTTTCTTGGTAACAGAGCAAAAATGTATAGAGCTCCACTACCTGATGAACTAGAATTGCGTACCAGCTTCATGCATGCTAAATGCCAGTAATATTGCACTGGATATTTCATTATGCCAGCTAAAAAATTTTCAATTGCAGCATCATTTTTTGTTAGTTATTAATTTATTCTTAGATTTTGCAGTAGCTCAATGTCTTTGTTGGACAATGGGGGTTGGAGACCAAAAGTGCACTTGTGGCAAGGATGTACTACAATGGGAGAGCAAGGGTTTAAGACCCTTGCGGGTTGAGTGTAACTAAGAACTGAGGAAAAGAATGTAGTTTGTCAAAAAGGTTTGGCTGCTTTTATGATCTGGATATGTATAGAGAGAATTATGGGGGCAAAATAATGATATGAGCTCAAAAGCTTGAGTTTGAGAAAGCATTGTGGTGTCTATTGAGTAGACTTCAGAAAGGCAGAGACATGAGGTCGGGGGATAAGAATTACATTTAGGTGTCAGTGCAGAGGTCATTAAGGGCAAAGGAGTGGTTTCGGTTCAGTATATCTCAATTACAGTAAATTAAATAATTAGAGCTCATTTTTTTTTGGGGGGGGGGGGGGACAGACTAAGACGTGACCCGCTACTGAAGACTGAGGAGAAAATACAGATAACCTACATGGGATACAGTCGACCGCATGACTAATGACACCTGAAATAGTTTGACAGGGTTGGAAGGTTGGCACAAGCATTAGTTCAACAATGGGAAGGTCGATGTAAGTTTTTCAAAAACAGGTGGCATTTCATACCTTACTATCCACAAGGGTGTGGCTGGGAGCATGGTGAGCGGACGCGGTATGCTGATATGGTGTTACTGTTTACTTGCGTGAAAACCTCATGTCGACGTCTTTACTGTCAAGCTTGGTTTCATGCTGTATGTGGTAACTTCTCACCATGTTGCTAAAATAGCCAAAAGACTAAAACTGTGTAATAGCATGGGCACGTCTTGTTACTTCATGATGGCATTCTTTTATATTGTGGCCTGAAACACCTAGGGTGCCTGCAAAACAGCATGCTCCTCCCCAGGGGTGGATTTAGGGATGAGGGCGCCCCTAGGCACAACAATAATGTTCGCAACCCCCCCCCCGCCTAATTGTATTATTTTTATTGATTACTTATAAGCCCTCATTTGATAACAGCCAATATAATGGATTTATAATAAAAAAAAAGACACTAACTGTTACATGTTCTTTTATTATGAATACATATTTACGAAGTAGGACAGGTTACAGGGGGCAGTATCTGCATGTCCTATCTATTTACACTCTATTTAAGATGGAATATAGTACAGTATAGTGGATATTTTACAGTTATCGGTACATTTTGGGCTGACAATACTATCACAGGCATCCAAGTGCCGCCCCCAATCATGTGCCGCCCCTAGGCACATGCCTCACATGCCTAATGGGAAATTCGGCTCTGCTCCTCCCCTCACTCTACTAGATTGATGTATTTTATGTTGTATTTATAACTTTTTGGGGTGATGCATTTAGCACAGATCTTTGTTAATCCTGTGAGATTGTAGCCCTTTGTAAAAAGTATATTTAACTTTAAGAACTTGATTAAAAGGTATCACAGTAAGAATTACATTTTTTGAAGTTTTGCATAACATGTTAAATGAAGCATGAAAATAATTTTCCTTGTGTCCAGCAGTTTAAATGGAGATGTGGTTATTGCTAATTTGGTTTGCGTAACAGCTGGCTGACACAAGGCTGTTTCAATCTGGATTGTACAGTACAGACATAATATAACCATAGAACATTACAAGACATTCTAGCGTAACTGACATTAGGAAACCATTTACTGTGTGTGTGTGTGTTATTTAATAAAGATCAATGTAATATTTTATACTAACCTTTTATATTTGTCATGGTGACAATGCCCTGGGAGAAATCTTAAAGCTAAGAAAAAACAAACACTTGTTTTTTTTCGCCATCTTAGACCTGGTAGAAACTAGGGAGGCCAATCACGGGATTTTTGCCTAAAATCATCATGATTTGAAGCTGGATTGGAAGCTTTAATCCCGGGATTCCGGGATTAGTACCCCCATGCCAAAAAACCGCCGGGCAGCGCTGAGCACCTTTTAGAATATGGCTGACGCTGCCCGGCTGACTGCTTCTTACCCCCTGGTGTCACGGCTCTACTGGAGTTGGGACAGTGCGCTGGATTGACAGGCATGGCGGCGCCCAGCCAGGCTGTGCAGCGTGACCCCTGACATTACGTCACGCTGTGCAGCCTGACTGCCGCTATGCCTGTCAGTACAGCGCACTGTCCCAAACAGACGGCCGCCCGCTATGCCCCCCACAGCCGCCCGCCCGCTATGCCGCCCCCCCAAGCCGGAGATACAGCAGCCGCCACTATGCCGCCCCCACCCGCCGTTCGCCGGAGGCGTGACAAAGCAGGTCAGGGGGTAGGTGAGGATTGGGGGGGGGGGTAGGTTTAGAAATACTTTGGGGAAGGGCTGGTTTTTTTCTCAGGAATCCCGGGATTGGGCGTTTTTCAATCCCAAATCCCAGGATAAAAAAAAAATGCCCCGGCATTGGCATCCCTAGTAGAAACTATTTAGTCCCAAAATTCTGCAAAGATTTGACTGCAGCTATGAACTTTTTGAGCTATCTAGTCATACATAAACGCATGTACACAAAGTACAAACCAGGGTCCTTTTTTGTCAAGTGCCAATTAACCTACCATTATATGTTTTGGATTGTGGGCGGAAACTCGCACAAGCACAGGTAGAATATACAAACTCCAGTTAAAGCCACGGTGGGAATTAAACCCACGACCTCTTTGCTGTGAGGTAGTAATGCTAACCATTTCACCAGTGCTTCCCAAACTCTGCCCTAAATCTGGGTGCACATTATGCGATAGAAATGCAATCAATATGCATTATGTCCTGTGCATATCGTTGCACAATCCACTCTTTATGGATATTTCAATTTCGATGTCTGTAGAGTGGGACCTTCCTTGATGCCAGGTGAACAGAGAAATATAGTACACTGTAATAAAAATCAAATACTCTATAAAGGATGTTGTGTATTAAACTTAAGCCGCGTATATATGGGCGATGGGAGCTTTGTGCTGAGCAATCTCGCTCAGATAGCTCAGCACAGGTCGCTCAGCACACAGCACTGCACCAGCGCTGTGTGCTTAGTGATCTGTCAAGGCACGTGCAATAGGGAGAACAAAGGAGTTGTCTAGACTTTAATCAGGCGTTGGTGGCGCCTGGGACCCCGTATGCCATTGCCGGGGCCATACACAGAGCGATCCGTACTCCATTTGTAAGCCATCTAGTGAGCTCACTTAGCAATAGGGGCTGTTATTGCCCCGTATGTATGCTCCTTACGGTCCACAACCCTCTAATCCACATGTTGTATGACATTTGTTTTCGTTAAATATGTGGATTGAACATTGTTTTACACTAAACAATTTACATTTCGCATTAGCTTATTACTGTTTTGTTTCATATACATTACATCTGACTTTGTCGCTGCTTCACACCCATATTTTCATAAATTTGTGCTGTTCCTGGTAAAGAACATGGGTCATTTGGGAGTAAAAAGCAATAAAATGACCGCAGTCTTCAGGTCTCGCTGTAATTGTAGCCCTGAGAGTTCTTCAAGGTCACTTGTTTGTTATATTGTTTTTGTTTTTTTGTTTATTCCCGAGATGCTTTGCTTACAACACTACTGTAAACAAATCAATACAATGCTGTCATGGTGTAGAGTCATCCCTTCTACAAACCACTTTGACCTCCTATTACGGAGAGTGCGGCCTTCCTGGGGTTTATTTCTCTCTGTATGGTGACAGTCTCTGCTATTCGTCACTAGCATTAACCACAAATAGGTCTGGATACTGCATAAAGCACCCAATAAAGTAGCGTTACGTGTGGTGTTGAACTAGGCAAAAAGGATCAGATACCATTTCTTGGCTGATATGTTTTCTTCTGTTATTTTTTATTTCAAAAGTAATTGACCAAATCAATCTAATAAAACAAAAGATGCTTTAGTACTTGCCAACCCTTTGTATGTTTTACTAAGAGCTGCTAGGTGCAGTGATGGACAGAACATGATATTCTCTTATTAAGGGTATATGGATATCTGTCTAACAGCAGCATCTAGATTTATTTAGTTATTAACATACTAGTTTGAAGGTACATTTAACTTAAATACGCGATAGTTCTAAATTATAATTGTACAGTCTGAGCATAATCATAAATGCAGTGGACAAGTAAGTCACTCAACTGTCTTTGGAACAATCAGATTTAAAACTACCACTAAATCTGTTAGAATTCCATAAACTGTCTATGGATTGGTGTGGAAATGAGGGCGGGCAGTGTCAGTATATCACAACTGACTGCCTCATGGCCCCATCCACCTGTAGATGTGATCGGTCCATTTTTCACCCCACCAGCACCTTTCAGGGGTTCCGATACAAGGGTAAGAATGATGAACAGCCTTTGTGAACTACTTGTTAGCTCTAGGCTGATTAACAGTTATCCTAATCCTTGATTCAGCTTAACATACTCCTGTGACTGTTGGTGGTAACCAGGTTGGAAAAATGTCTGAGTTAAACAGCGATGGCTCTTACCTCTGCGGAAGGAGGGGGGCTGCCACTGCCTCTGTGCTCCTGGCCCCCACCGGTGCTGCCACCAATTCTGGTCCCGGCCGACACATGCGCAGTAGCTTCTTTGGTACTGCGCAGGCACTGTCCCCTACTGCGCAGGCACTGTCCCCTATCCTCTATGGCAGGCATTCCCAACCATGGTCCTCAAGGCACACCAACAGTGCAGGTTTTTGTGAGATCCAGGCTTCAGCACAGATGGTATAATCAGAATCACTCAGGTACTAATTAAGTCACCTGTGCTCAAGCCTGGATATCACTAAAACCTGCACTGTTGGTGTGCCTTGAGGACCGTGGTTGGGAATGCCTGCTCTATGGGGTACTATTGCTTTTGCAGCAGTCCCAAGAGGCTTCTACATGGGCTCAGCAGCCCACGTAGAGGCGTCCTGAAGGGTGGGAACACCTCCCAATGTGGGACTGCCTTGGGTAACTGGCAGTGACTTCCTATTGGAAGTCCATCCTGACGATCACAGTGAAGCCAGAGCAGCGTTTCAGACTGCATCTGGCTTGGGGGGGGGGAGCTGCAGCCCGTCGGTAAAAAACACTACTGGTGTTAAACATCTAAAATAAGAGTCGTTTAAGCCATAATCTATTTGAAGGTGACTATAAGTAAGAGCAGTTAAAGTAGTCTGTACTGCTTCGAAATGTTTTTATGTAATATTGGGGCAGATGTATTATGCCTGCCAGTTTCAAACACCGTTCTTGGCTGATGCTTTATCTCCTTTCACTTTATCTCCAGTTTATCTCTTCTCCAGGCTTAATACATCTGCCCCATTGTTTTGTTTTTTTTCAACTTAAAGAATATTTTATTTTTATGATAACCGATTAAATAACCCACAGCTTATTGGACTAAAATTCTTTACTGTATATACTGACTATGTAATGCATCAAAGGGGCTTTTTAGAAATATAGTTGAGGGCTCACTGGCATTTGTGACATGAGATCCCCAGAGGACCATAAATTAGCATTTATGGGCTTCGACATATGTAAAGGCACACGGGTTCTCTTCATTAGAATATTAAGGAAATGATCTGATCTAAAATTAGCTGTGTCTCTGGCCAACTCTTCTATCCAGGTATCTAGAAATTATATGTGAGTAATTCTACTTCTTGGATTTATATATCTAGTACATTCTAAAAAATACATGTCCTATTATCTTTGCTTGCTATGGGCAACTATTGCAGTTCTATCCTATGTCATGAAAGCTAGCTTTGAGGAGATCACAGGTTACTCATTTCAGTTCTTAGACTAGTCACTCCTTAATGAATGAGTATTCATAGCTGCTGAGAGGACTATTTATTTCATGCAGTGTTAAGGTGAATATAGAAGTAGCTACACAGCTGTAAACAAAGTGAACATGTTTATCAAGCGGTCTCTTCCAATGTCCAATTTATGTGTGTAGGAAAACTCCTTTAAAGCACAGGCCCCGATCTACTGAGCATATTGCCTCTCAATCTCCTCAAAATTATCATTTTAAAGGGGCGTGTACACTGTGCGATTGCCTTGCTTTTCGATTGAGATCGAATTGCATGGTAAGCAAAATACATTCGATTTTGACTCTATAGTACAGAGATCTGTACTATATAGTCTTGCCTGCTCAGTCTATTTTTCTGTTCAATTTTGATGCTGTGTTTCAGGATCACATCAGCGTTGAATGCTGGATTTCAACTATATAGGTATATATTCAATTAGTGTTGGATCCATTCCGACATTCATTTATCGGGATGGATCCGACATTACCAAATCAAATACGCGGGCAAATCCAAATGACGGATTTGCCCGCTGATTGCTGCTTACCCGGCCGGGACCGGGTGAGTGTCAGTGTGAGGTGGTGAAGCCAGAATAGCTCTGGGTAAGCCGGTGTCGGTAGGACGACACCGGGTGAGCTGCAGCTTGTTGGAAATGGGACCAACACCGGATTTGGCTGCGTTTCCACCAAAAGCAGGTGGATCCACGGCTATTCCACCAATCCACTAGGTTTGTGAAAGGTGGAAAAAAACTGTCGGAACTGGTCGGTAAGTATTAGCAGTCATTGAATAGGTCAGAAACTGAACTCTTTCCGACAAGACAGCAGTTTCGACTGTAATTGAATATACTCTGTAGTGAAAATGAAAGCTAGTCCTAATCGCACTGTGTATGGGGCGTTACGCATTCTGTAACTCATTGCTTGTGTAGCCTGTTTTTTTATTTTTATTGAATTATACATATTTACATTCTATTTATAACCAGGTCTTCATGAAGTGAACATCTATAACCTGTTCATTTCAAGAAGTTTAATCAGTTCTTTGACACGCAAAAGTCAATGAGTCCGAACTTAGATGAATAAGGCTTGTATAGACGTACTACACTCCTTGATATGAAAGGCTTATCAAATACTTTATTGCTGTAACGCAATTATAATTTACATCTTTTTTTTTGTTACTTTTTGTAGTGACTGTAATTAATTGAATCCTTTCAACAGTTTTTTGATTTTTGCTAACCCTTTAATACTGACCACTCACATATATTTTTGCTCATTATTTAGCACTGTACATGCCAGTAACTGATCTGAGTACTTGGGCTGAATTCCTTTTATAGATCTGACGTCTCATTATGATACTGGTTTAGATGGACCTTGCTCCATTGGGCGCTATTCAATTATCCGTGATTAAGGCAAGCAAAACAACTCTAGAAACAGTCCTGTTTTCAGCAAAATGTGTGCTTTTTCTCATAAAAGCATACAGGTTTCACTGAACCAGTGTCTTTTGTAGTTGTGGTATTTTGTTTTTTGGTTGGCAGAATTGGATTGCCCGCAAAAAGCCAAAACATGTTAACCTTGTAATCCAACACACCAAAAAACTAATTTTCACTCCAGATAATTATTCTCCTTTAATTGAATGCACCCTATAATGTTTTACGTTTAGAAATATATTGTGACTTGATATCAAGTTAATATATATCAAATTGGTCAAAAAACTGGGATAACCATAAAACTCCAGTAAATTCTTTTTGTGGAATTGTGAGTGATTATGTACAAGTTACTCCAGTAGTCCATTCTGATATGATCGGAATAAATTAAATGTCTTTATACACTATTTATTGGTGAAAACTTTTCAAATCATGATTGATTCATTTTATAATAGGAACCTTTCATTAACCACAAAACTATTGGATTATCTGCAATGTACCTGCATACATATGGCTACTTTTATCAGCATGCCATCATTTTTCTTAGCTTACTAATTATCCTTTAAATAAATACTGTCTTAGTCATGGGAGAGTCAGTATGTGTTACAGTACTAGTGAAGGTTTTATAATGAAGTATGCAGGCTGGATGATAAAAAGCAAAGATAATTAGCTGGTAGAAGAAGAAAATGCAAATCAATAGAAAAGGGGAGAGAATTTGGACAGTGTCAGCAGTGATCCAGCTTTATATAGATCCTGTATTTCTTCCAGAATACTCAATGGTGCTTTTATTAAGGATGACTGAATAGAGAAGTGTGGGGTATTTAGCCTTTTCAAATACGCTATTGCATTGGAACAGCAGCTGCACTGTGCCAGATTATTTCTAAAGCACTCCCAGAATCCTTCACAGCACAGCATTGGTGCACAGTATTTAACCCTTTTGCTGAACTGTTTACAATCTGGCTTTTGGGTCAGAGAAATTTAGTTGACCTTGTCCTCCTGTCATGTAGTATAAGAGGCAGATGAGGGGTTTGTTGAAATAAATCTAGCATGTGTGGGGTTTTCTGCTCCTCCATGATGGGAACTGAGTAGATGCAATATGAATTGCAACTCCCTCTTGGAAAGACTTTTCTTTCATTTTCACTGCAAACTCAATATGGGATGGTCATTGAATGGGTTATCACCAGTGCTTTGAATTAACAGCATGAAACCAATGAATGCATACCCTCCAACTGTACCGATTAAGCCGGTACAGTACCGTTTTTTAACGGACTGTACCGGCTAAAAATACATGTACCGGTTTTCAGCCTTGCGGTCCCGGCAGCCAGCGTGCTTCATCAGCATGCAGCCCACGCATCTGCTTCAGCACTCAGGGCTCTGTCTGTCCACAACTGTTAAGTAAGCTTGGCCGCCCGATGCATGCGAGTTTTAAATTGCCAAACACTGGAGGCATGTGACAGCAGTGCGATCTCACTAATGGGAACATGGTAAGGGTCGGGGAATGGTGAGTGAGACTCACCATGGGACACTTTTACACATGATTAATGTCCATATGATTTATCGCCCTCACACAATAAGATATATGTGTGTGTATATGTATATGTGTATATATATATATATATATATATATATATATATATATATATATATATTCAGGAACCACACTCTGTTCAATCATAGGACAACTGGGCGGTGCTCCACGCTAGAGGAATCAATTATAGTATAGTTGGTTGAAGCAGGCACTTGCCATAGGCAATAGAGCAAGTTGAATGAAAAATATTTATTTAGGTAATCACAGCAGTCGACGTTTCGATCCACAACATGGATCTTTGTCAAGACACACAATATGTCACATCCAAGGACAGAAAGCACCAAGCAGTGACACTGAAGTGCATTTGGGGCCCTAAGATTATTGGGGCCTGGGTCATATATGTTACCTCCTATACTGTTCCTGCCAGTGCTGTTTAAACTGTTAGGCCCCTCCCCCACCTCTTTTATATATAAAATCAATATATATGTGTGTATATATAATTATGGAGGGAAAAATCGGAAAGGGGGCGTGGCCACACACCTTTTTCCATGACCATGCCCCTTTACATGTTGGTCACGCCCTCTTTCCGAATGTGTACCAATTTTTGCCCTTCCGATTGTGGAGGGTATGTGTATGTTAATAGCCATTGGACATCTCTTCTGTGAGTCCAATCAGGGAAGGGCTGCTAGACTGAACAGTATGTATGGAGGGATTGCAACAGATCTCCATTTTCATTGGTTTTTAGGAGGGCTGCTGTGCTTTTGGATTTACAAGCTTGTTAATGCAAAACAATTTGGAGGTTGGTCACAATACGTAGTGCCATCTACAGATGGCATTATACTATAGTAGCCTTTGCACTAAGATTTGGCAGCTTTTTGTGACCTCATAAAGGAACTGAACCAGTAAGGCATGTGATTGCGTTGTCACTACTTCCAGCTCTTCACCAGTACTGGCTCTTATTGGAGCCCATCTGCCAAGAACAGAATAATAGAATTGTGTTAATGTTCATTTTCACGTTACAAGTTAAGGTGCCAACTCACGATTAATTTTAACTTTTTCGTTTATTTTGCCATGTGATGCGTCCTCCTGCATAGTCCATATCCCAAGCAACAAATTATGTGTAGGCAGGTTTTTTTTAACTAGATTGCACGTTCCCTGTAATTTCAAATGTACCCTGTGCAGTCCAAATTGTATGTCTCTAATTGCACCTAGCACACATCTCACCATGTGTGTGTGGGCACCTAAAAATATATCACATCCTGTATTAAAAATGCAGGTTGTGCTAAATATGTCCTTTAATCTCTACTTGCCTACCTACCCACTTAAATTCAATATTTAATGTACACATAGCACCAGGCTGCACTTTATCAGGAAATATACATTTGGAAAAAAAAGGAGCTCTGTTATACTGTAGTTAGCGTTTTCCTTATTGTAACAATCTGTACGTATATAGGACTTTTTAAACTGTTTCCCAACTTCACACTTCTCTTCTAAACTGCAATAAAAGGCATCACAGCATAAAAATGGTTGTACACTTATTTCAGCTCTTTACAAAGCTAGCCCAATTTTCCCAGCACTGTTGTGCACACAAAGCCGGACAATACTGACTGCAGAAGGTGCCTGAACGCTTGTTTAGCAACTTTGTCCTCTTGTGAATGAAAAGGGGTCAGAGCACTAGTTTACCACATTATTCTGTACAAATACTCTGAGGAAGGAGGCCTCTTCCCCAGGCTGATAAGTTTATACACACTGCTAACCAGTGGTGGTTTTTTACCTACGGGCTGCAGGGTTACAGCCCCCCAGGTAAAATCCAACACTGTAGTGAAACCATATGCAGCCTGTGAGACTGCTCTGGCTTCACTATGACTGGCTGTGACTTCCTATTGAAAGTCCAACCTGCCAGTCACCAAGGCAGTCCCATTGGGAGGTGTTCCCTCCCTCCAAGATGCCTCTCTATGGGCTGCTGCGCGGCAGCCCATAAAATCCGAAATCTGCATATGTGCAGTACCCACGTCTGTACTGAGCATGTGCTGGTCCTGGTGCCTGTACAGGTGCTGGGACTATGATGGACCTTCTATAGGCTGTTGCCGAAACCTTCCATAGAAGCTAGTCGCATTCGCAGTACGGGGGTCGGTACTGTGCACGTGCCAGTCCCAGTGCCTGTCGTCATAGTATAGTCACCAGGCATGCAAAGGGTCCAGGAGGGGCAAAAGCAGCAGTAGCAGGGGTGGGGGGGGGGGTGTTGGGGGGCTGGCATCAGACCAGCGACAGCCCCCCTCCTGCAAAAAAAAACTATGAGCCGCAGCTGCTGCTAACCGTAACCAAGTTTCCTCAAAATGTAGTGTTCTTAGATAGAGATCTATCCGGATGCTGGGATGTGAGTGCTGCCATTTCTATTTTGTTGTCTTGTATGCTAGTGCATGGAGCACAGCTATAGATACATGGATATTCTATAACAAATATCTAAGTACTTTTTCTTCTTTATACCAAATCAATAACTCAGAAACTCTTGGTAGCAAGTATAAAATTACATAAGCTGTGTGACTGTTAGTCCCTTACATGCCATTTTTTTCTCACTCATAAGACTAGCCATGGCTTCATCAGTGTTCTAATTTGAACAGCAAATCTAATATAACAGGGTGGGTAAGAAATCCCGACAGCGGGATCGCAACTGTTGGAATAGTTTCATTAATAATCTAAGTTTTTCATAGCAATTTTATGATCGCCATGTTATCTAAAGCAATCAAAATTTCTGCATCTCATTTCTGTGATGCTTGAGAAGACTTACTCTACTCTAGCTAGCTCTTTCCCCTCCCTGATACCAGTACTGACTTAGATAATTGGAAGTCAGAATTTTTTCCTGCAATCAAAATATCGCATCTTATGAATAAACCAGAAGGGAAGCTCTCATTGAAGGGGAACAGGAACTTGATGGACCCCCCCCACCCTTCTTGGTTTCTAGAAAATATGCTGTGGCTGGCATGGCTATTATGTGTGTGATTGAAGAAGTTCCTGTATGCAGATTAAGAGTGAAGTGTGTTGTTTTTGTATTAAAGATCTAGCATCTCAACAGGGGATCTCCTTCCTGCACAATCTCTAATCCTTGTGTCGGAACCTTAGCTTAGATTGTAACTGCTGTGTAAAGTATTAACCCTGCTGAAATAACCGCATTATACTGATTTGGAGCTGCTCCTTCTGGCATGATCATTCTGCCATTTAAGAATGTCGACCATCTCTATTTCCATCCTGCTTCATTTATGCTAATGCAGTGCATAGTTTTGAAACCTATCTTAAAAGGTCTTGTTTGCAGAATTATTCAATTTCACTGAAATTGAGGTGTATGAAAATAGGAGTTTGGCCTGTTAGACCCCAATTCCTATTCATCCAGGTTTACTATTGTTTTTTATTGTTTACTATGAATGTAGCTCATGTACTGTTTGGGAATGTTTCCAGGTATTACGGCACCCACTTCTACGGTTGTGTAAACCATTTTGGTGCTTATGTTAGCTGGGCGCCCACTATAGTTACTGTGCTCATATCCCCACTATCCATGTCGGCATGGAGTTGATTTTATATAGTGTGGCCAGCGTGGCAAGAGTAGCAGAAAACTAAGCAAATAGCTTATTGGGTGCCCAACTAACATACACACTCTGCAGTGTGACTGCAAATGAATAGAAGACTGGTACAGGTCCTGATAAAAATGTGAGGGGGATTAAAAAGACATATGTGAATCAGGGTAGGGTGAAGAGTTTTTCTGCCATCTGCTGTAGGTTAAGTATTCTATATGTGGCCATGTTAAAACAAACATGGATGTTTTTTTTTCCATAAATGGAAAAAAAAAAAACCCGGTTTATGTAGAGTGTGTGTGTTTACAACATCTAACTGGTTCTTAAAGTCTTGATCTACTTGCAGCATTCTGTGGATGTACAAAACTGTATTATATGGTGGATCATGAAGGTTTAAAGCAGGCATGTTCAACCTGCGGCCCTCCAGATGTGCTAAAACTACACATCCCAGCATGCCTTGCCAAAATTTGGCTCTTAGGGAATGCTAGAATGATGGCAATGCATGCTGGGATGTGTAGTTTTATCACATCTGGAGGGCCGCAGGTTGGACATGCCTGGTTTAAAGCATTGGTTTGTGCTATGAAGGTTTTCAGGTCTATGTGGTACCCATGGCTTGTGACATGCAGTGTAAGTCCAATAAAATCTTGGCATGATATGATGGCAAACCTGGGGGTAAGAGCCATTTGTTGGCCTCTTGGTAGTAATCGAGGGTTTTTTCTCGCTTATCTCCAGATTTTATTTTGCGGGGCTGTGTACTAATGTGTATATTAGTACTGTATATATGTGAAACTGTGTGTGTGTGTGTATGTGTATATGTATATATGTATGTATATATATATATATATATATATATATATATATATATATATATATATATATATATATATATATATATATATATATATATATATATATATAGAAGTTTTGATAGAAGAAAACAAACGCGGCACTCTGGGAATTTAAGCATAAAACGTGTATTGTAGCAAAAATAGCTTCCAACGTTTCGGGGTCTGTGTCACCCCTTTGTCAAGGAATATTGTGCAATTTTTTGCACAATATTCCTTGACAAAGGGGTGACACAGACCCCGAAACGTTGGAAGCTATTTTTGCTACAATACACGTTTTATGCTTAAATTCCCAGAGTGCCGCGTTTGTTTTCTTCTATCAAAACTTCTATACCATTGATCCGGAGGGCACCTGGGTCCTATACCTAGCTGGAGGAGTGCCAGGCCTATTCCTAACGATTATATATATATATATATATATATATATATATATGTATGTGTGTGTGTATGTATAAATATATATAGCGCAGTATGTATTGAAATTGAATACCTTAATAAAGGATCTGTACACTGCTGTGTTCTCCGTGCTATTGATTCTGTGAGATTAACAAATGTAGCCTAAAATGGCAGAGGAATGCACCTACATCGTATTTTGAGTAAACTGATGACAATGTTTCTTTAATGTATGAATGTGTGTGTGATACAGCATAGAAGGCTGCTTTCACTTTTTTGTAAAATAGTTGATACTTTTGTTTTTAGGTACTTGCATAATAAGCTTATTATGGACCTTGTGAAATTGTGTGTAGTTACTAAGTGAGTAAACAAGCAGCCGCCCTACTTTAATGGTGATAATAAAATATACAGGTTAAGTATTTTCATAGGCCCACATATCCAGAAAAGTGCAGGAGTTAATAAACACTGCTGATTGTTCCACTTTGTGGATCCTAACTATGGGATAAACAGTGTTACAGCTCACTGGGTGTATTTAAGTATGCCAAGTTCTCATTTTCCTAACTTGTTTATGTCCAGAGCAATGGCTTATCTCTTGGTTGTTGTCTTGGCATTGATGACTTTCAAAGAGGCATATAGGCTGCCAACATTCATTGTCTGGCACGGCCAGCTTTTGTGGCAGTTGGCATTGCCAGTCCTTCCTTCCTGTGAAGCTTCTGAAACTTGGATATGACATCTGCTTATCTGCAAAATAAGCAACTGCAACACTCTGATGTGTGATGTGATCGTGTTGGCAGATAATTATACACAAACCAATTGAGCAGGTTGTTTGCCCAGTCCTTGCCCATTGGAGAATGGGAGCATTTGTGTATTCAAGAAGATTAAAAAAGGAAACAAATCTTGGGATATTGGAATTAAAAGCTAATGCATATTTCTTGCATGCTTTGACACCTCTAATAATTATATCATCAGACACTTTCTGCTTTAATGTCTCTTATTGGATTGATTTTGTATTTAACAAGGCTACAATTAATTGAGAAGATGGCGTTGTGAATCATTCAAATTACTTTTTATTTGATAGTTGAGGTTCTTATATGAAACTGATATTGCTAATAACTTAAGAGATTTTATTGTAACCTTAAGTTGTTAATGACATTTTGTTTTGTAGAAAAGTTGTTATAGTTTACATACCGGCCTCAGATTTGGATAATTCTGAAATTCTTGATAGGGTCATTCCATTGGTGTTATATTATCATATGAAACAAAAGACAGACCTACATTCACTACCTTCTGTACTCTGTGTATGAGAACATCACGGACGATGGTTAGCATTACTGCCTCACAGCACTGAGGTCATGGGTTCAATTCCCACCATAGCCCTAACGCTGCAGAGTTTGTATATTCTCCCTGTGTTTGCATGGGTTTCCTCCGGGTACTCCGGTTTCCTCCCACAATCCAAAAATATACAGGTAGGGCAATTGGCTTCCAACAACATTAACCCTAGAATGTCTGCGTGTACATGTGTTAGGGAATATAGATTGTAAGCTCCACTGGGGCAGGGACTGATGTGAATGTTCAACCATTCTCTGTAAAGCGCTGCGTAATATGTGTGCGCTATATAAGAAAATGTTAATAATTTCTGTACCACTTACTAACCAGTTCAGTCACCAGACATGTCATCCATGGTTTCTATACTATAAGGCAAAGTTTGGCAGTAAATTTTCTCCTCAAGGACTTAAGCATAATTAGGTGTCCCATGCATGTGTACAGAAATCCCTAATTTATTCATAGTTTGTAAATGTAAGATTAGTTATGTTCAAGAATAGAGATTCTTAAAGAATTAATT
>NC_139220.1:188151003-188218503 GCF_055691185.1 Crinia signifera
GTGTGTGTATGTATGTATATATGTATATATATATATATATATATATATATATATATATATATATATATATATATATATACACAGTAGGAGCAAGTTTCATCTTTGCTCCTTTGGCCATGGCTAGCCATGGCTATTCTATTGTTCTCAGCTGCAATACTGTATGTGTATGTATATATATATATATATACACATACAACCTGTGTGTGTGTGTGTGTATATATATATATATA
This sequence comes from Crinia signifera, assembly GCF_055691185.1. Taxonomy (NCBI): domain Eukaryota; kingdom Metazoa; phylum Chordata; class Amphibia; order Anura; family Myobatrachidae; genus Crinia; species Crinia signifera. Next base: position 188,151,234 of record NC_139220.1, read on the forward strand.
TATATATATACATGTAGATAAAAGACAGCGTCACTCCGGTGGACTTTTTGGAAAAATTATATTGGAAGTAGTAGAAATGTAACCAAACACATCAGATTACATCAACGTTTCAATGTACAATGACATTTTTTTCAAGATGAGATGTGTGGTACAAACACAGGGATAGTGTGCAAATAAATAGGTACTCACCAACCCGTTCATGTCCGCCCAGCGTCCGGGAGCGCCTGAGTCCAACCCCCGGAAGTGGGCTGGGAGCAGCGCTGACAGCTTCCCTGTAACCCGTTGCTAGGAGACGCTTCTGGTATATGTAAAATAGTATGTCCTTCCACTTCTCTGAAAAACCATGCTTAAAACAATACATATAAATGTATGTGTGTGTTTCAGAGTAGTGGATGCGCATACTATTTTACTTTTTCAGTTGTGTGCACAAACTCTGCCAAGCTGTGGGTTGCAGTTCCCAATTAACACCACTTAACAGCTGTTAAATAGCAGAGTTGTCTCATGTAACATCAATTAAAATGCTAATTCCACTCTATTTGCTGCCCACTACCAGGTAGACTCCACTTATGATGGATTACAATGCAAAACTGAAATAAATGACTCACAAAATTTAATTAAATGTAATCATCTAATTAAATTAAGATACATATACGGTACTGTATGTCACACAACATAGCTTTGTGCAAAGATCAGTTCTGTCATAAGTTCAGGTACTAGTTGTCTTCTGGTAGTAAATTAAGTAACTTGTTGCATTTGTAATACTTTTTGCATTACACTTGAAAGCTGACTTGTTTTTACTAAATGGTATACAATGTGAACCATTTATTTAATAATCTTTTAGCATGCATTAGTTTACACTTAACATTTTAGGACACTGCCCATATTATAGAATTTTAGATTTGTACCTATTCTCAAAAATAGAGGTGGTGCTCCAGTTAATACCATCAGCTGGTTATAATTGTATTATTGTAATTACAATCAATTCTTTTATATCTACTGTAACAACAATAATTTCTTAAATTGTATTTATTTTTATAACTTAAATAAGACATATTGCCATCATAGGTGCCGATTTTATGTTTTTGCTGGTGGGTGCTCAAGACAAAAATATAGGGGAGTGGCTTCATGGGGAAGGGGCGTGGCCTCAAAATAATACCAATTTATTACGCAGCACAGTTGTCTCCAATATTCAAATTGCGGCAGCAGAGTTCCCTTTTTTTACACATTATGGCCGAATACAGAAATGCCCCCACATTGCCGAATACATAAATGCTCCCACAGTGCCAAATACAGAAATGCCCCCCCCCCCAGTGCAGATACATAACTGCTACTCAGTTGCACAGCATGCCCTACTCAGCCGCACAGCATGCTGAGAGCACGCACATGCTGGCCGGCCCACGTCCACATATTACTCCGCGTACAGAATACACTCTTCCCGCCATCCTGGCATACTATTTGCCAGGTGGCAGGTCCAGCAATGCGGGAACTGCAGCTGCAAATTAGCAAGTTAATATGGCCGCCCAGCAGCAGGACTCTGACTCGTGGGTGCTCAGGCCCTTGAGCACCCACAGAATCGGCACCGATGATTGCCATTCTTCAGGGAACTGGAGAGCCTGGAGTCTGTGTTTTTTTATTATTATTATTATTATTATTATTATTAAAATTTTGACAAACCCAATCCCAAAGTAGCAAGACAAAGCATATAAAGCGATTCACAAATAGTGCAAGCAGGCATTGTACCTAATAGTAATCATGCAATAGTGCAGTATGGTGCATATCATAAATGATTGTACAGCAAAGTTTGTGAATATATTACAAGGCGCCATTCAAGTTTACTATGGTGAAAAATTAGCAGAGATATTATTAAAATGTTAGAATATAGCAGCAGAGTTAGGTACACACAACCTCGGCAACAATTCTATATCGCAGTAGGATTGAAAAATAAATATAGGAGCATAAAAAGTAAAGCTGGTCTTGCTACATACACCCACACTAAATACCAAAAACAAACCTCCCCATAACCCACCACCCTGTATGACATATCCCCAACCTAGGTATTCCTGGATCCTGAACAAATCTAACCCCTACCCCACTAACTATACCCACCCACCATCTCAATTGAAGGATAATAGCATAGATTAGAATAAGGTATTTAATTAAGCAATGTTATTGCTAACTAGAAGTACTGTGGGGAATAAAGACCATTTTACACAAATTAACACACCAAATGCCACATTTGTTCCCAATCATACATCATAATGATCTTACTTTATTAAAGGGTTTATAAAAAAACAAGTTTATGTTAATAAAACATTATGCTGTGATGACCATTATCACATCGGCCTAATGTAGGTCAACCAACCTATTGACTTTTGATCTTATAACGGTCGGCCTAAAATCCGGGTAACATGAAACTGCTATTCTTGCTTTAACTGTATTTTATAAGCTGCAAATTTTATTGCAGTTTTTTTCTTTTTTTTTAAGGTTTTTAAACATTTTCTGATTGAAGAAAAAAAAAAAAAAGAGATGACCATGTCAATTGTCGATCTTTTGTCTCTTTGATCTGTGTGGTTTTTTTTTTTTTTTTTTTATATGTTCCTGCCTTCTGGAGCTGTTCAGGTTTGTAGCTCATGCTGCATATTTATGGGCTGGTGCTTGGGCAGTGACAGTAATCTGTGCTGTAGGTTATTGATGGGACGTCTCTCATTCTTGGCTATCTTTTGTGGGGAAGATGTGGCTCATAATTTATCCTTCACGGCTCTGTTTCTCAGTATTCGATTTAGTCTTCTGCAGGTAGCTGCTTTTATAATATCTATATTTTAATACTTTGAAACATTTTTGTGGTTTCTGAACACATCCTGTACTTACAATTAGGCAGACATGGCAACCAAAAAATGATGATATGACTAACTTTGATCCAGAAAACCTGAAAAGTTTTTTTAAAATAAGTTGAATACTTCATTATATCCATATAACAAACAAAAAAAAAAAAAAGCCCAGAAGAGTAAGATTCAATCATTAAAGGGCCATAATATAAATTGGTTATTTCCAAAGTTGATTTAAATCCTGACAGCATAAGCCATTCTCATTTCCCTAAAAGCACAGAGTCATTACCATATTTTAAGCTTTTTTTTTTTGGACAAAGTCACACATAGTTTAGTATAAACTTACAGTAGTCCTTGTAAAATGTCCGATTGCTGCCAAGATCCATTGTTAAATAAGCTAAATCATTTTTCTTATGAGCAGACCATCTACACACTGGAGGGTTATTCCTTTTTGTAGCATGCGAGAAAAATGTGCTGCATTCTTTTTTAATGGTACGGCGATCTAAAAATACCTTGGTTTCATCTAACTTCTATAAATACTAAATATTCTAAATTTCTATAAAGTATAAGGGCAAGCATTAAAAACTGCATCTGTTCAGTAAAAGATGGTGAATACTAGGCTACTGGCCAATACGGAGTACCAAGGACAATAATTTCCAGACACCTTGTCAAAACCAGGAATTCAGACCTGTTCCGCTGCCTAATTTAAGATGTATTTATTTAGGGCTGAGATACTTCATTTGTGCTCCTCACTTCCCTCATAGGCTGATGTATTCATATTGTGATGGTACAGAAGCTGTAGAAGAGAACAGTTAAGTGCTTGCATCATTCCATCAAATAAAGATATTGAATTTATAGTTAACAGATTTCCCCTTAGCATAATTGTGTGTAAGAGATGTTTGCTTTTAAGAGTGTCGTTGTCATGTGTTTCTCTTCTGCAGCCCATTTTCCATGTGTAAGTGCTTCTATTGTACTGGTGTTTTTGTACTTAACACTAATAGAAGCTTTTACACAATTGATGCCAAATCTTTGGTGGAAAGGTAATACAGGTTGAGTAACCCTTATACAATATACTCAGGACAAGAAGCATTTTTGATAATGGATTATATTCCATATTTCGGAATTTTTATATTTCAATGAGGTATCTTGCACTTATGTTGCATAAGCAAACACATGAAATATATTTTTATTTGTGCATGAAACAAGGTTTTAAAACATGAAACAGTTTTTGTACGATCTCAGGCAATGCCAAGCAATAATTTTCCTGCACATATTTATAGTTCCAGTTAAATTTAATGTCCCCAGTAGTGCCAATTACAGAAGGTAACTGGCACTAGGTTTGGCCAATAGGTTTTTAGCAAAAGTACATTCTGGAAACTATGGTTTTCTGAATAATTTGAATAAGGGATACTCTGTAGCCTGTATCTAAATATATGTTCTGATCCTGCTGCATGTTCACTTTTAGAATGCAAAAGAAGTGAATGTTTTATTTTAAAGAAAACCAGGCCAAGCTTATCAATAGCAGCAATCGGCAGCTCTTCTCCCCCCAAAAGGTATGAGCCGCCACTGATCCTAATTGCTCCGTGGTTGGAATGAAACTGTCAACTACAGAATCACATCATGGCATGGTGCACCTGGAAGGGCTTTTTTACTGTCCAAAAGTAGGCTAGATGTGTTTGGACACATCTGTATAATGTGATTGTGAAATGCATTGAGAGAGTGTTCTTCTACATTCTATGTGATATTGGTTGGTGTGAATAAGCAGGTTTACTTGCAGACCAACATGTAGACAGTGTTTTCTGAACAGTGATAGCACACTGATCCTGAAGATGTTCTAATTTATATTGATTAATGTTCTCATGTGCTGCCTGTTACTTTTGAGCACATTTTAATTAGTTTTTTTAATAAATTGAAAACCTTTTTAAGATTTTATTGCACTAATTTAACATTTTTTTTAGATAACTATAAAACAAGCAGATGCTAGCAATTTGGCTGGTGTTTTTTTTGTGTGAGAGGGACAAGATTCACAAACCAATATTTTAGTGAAGCACTTTGTGTGATGTATGTGAGGACACTCAGGAGGAGTGTGGTTTCTTTATTTTTCCAGAAATGCCACACTGCCAAATTGTTTCTTGTGACCATGTAAGTGTTTTAAGTCGTTATAAAAAAAACCTTCAACTAACGTATTTGTTTTTCCAAGTCATATGTTTGGAAAAATCATATTGCTTACTTTGCTTGTTATGTGTGTTTTATGTTCCTGAAGAGAAGTATTCTAGTTGTACAATTTACTGGGTATTTTCAAACAAAATATGTCCGTGATTAACTAGAGCACGCTCACATCGCTTGGTTGAGGTCACTTAAGGTGGCCAAACATCAGAACAACCTGCATACCACCTGGTTGTATATAGGTCAAATGAGCGATCCTATGTGCAGCATGTATGATCACTGGAGTGACCTCTCCACCCGTGGGACTGCTCATGGTAATGTATCTCACGATGTGCACACACCGGTCAAAATTGTGCGTTCAGGTGTATATCCAGCTTTAGAATAGTGTTAGGGGCAATAAAATTTAAAAATGTACTGAAATTGTTACGAATTATCAGTCCTTTTTGCTCAGTATTTATACTAATTTAATTGTCAGTTTTGCACAGTAGGCAAAATTATATTGCTTTTTTTCTAGTTATGGTTTTATTTTAAAGAAAACTTCTGAATTTGTTTTTATAAATACCAGTTTTGTATCATTATTTTTGTAGTCATACTGAACTACATTTAATGTTCTTTCTTTTTGTTTTTAAAGAAATTCATACCAAATAGGCTTTTTTATTATTTGTTTTTATTCCAAAAACACTACTTCTAGGCAGATTATTGGTGTACAGTATTCATGAAAAATAATCTTGGTGAGTTTACAGAACTGGGTCTTAGTGAATTTGCCAGCTTTATGGGGAATGTAGTCCGTTTTAAGACATCTGTATCTATAACATATCCATGTAGCAGGGATAGCACTCTCCAAATATCTCACCATCTACCAGGGTGCCATAATCCAGAAAGTACCAAATGTCCAGGTACTTCCAAATATATACAGAAGAAATGAAGACACTCACTGGACTTGCTTGAAGCTTATTTGATATCATCTCAATACATTAGTGCATAATAGTGGGTACAGGTCGACGTTTCGGTCCAGTGCAGGACCTTTCCCAAGACCCCCTTCCTGCTTGAGCAGGAAGGGGGTCTTGAGAAAGGTCCTGCACTGGTCCGAAACATCGACCTGTACCCACTATTATGCACTAATGTATTGAGGTGATATTAAATAAGCTTCAAGCAAGTCCGGTGAGTGTCTCTATTTCTTCTGTATGTATCTATAATGATATAATGGATATCTTTTTTATAAAGCTTCCTCATCTTTGTGGCCACCACTACGCCAGTTAAATTAGCCTTTAATTAACTGCTACGTAAGGATTTTCAACAAGGAAATACCCCACCCTCCTGTGTCCACGCCACCTCCTGTGTCCACACCACCAACCATTACCTTCAGTAAAGCGTGGCAAGCGAAGCGAGCCCGTGAGGGGACAATGGTGCTACGTAAGTTCCGTAGCGTAAGCGGTGGCAGCAAAGATGAGGAAGTACCGCTTTACCCACCTTCAGAGCAAATAAATCTGGGACCTTCAATTTGTAGACCTGAAAAGAAAAGTGGAAAGGGAGGGGGACTTTGAGAAATCTGGCATTCTAATTGAAAGAGTGTGATTAAAGTCATCGGTGTATTTGAAAGTGTGCAACAAGACCATTATTAGGATGCAGCAGTGAAGGTTGTGTAAGCATTTTAATGAAGAGGTGTCTGCAGATCACGTAAAGATGTAGGCAGTTGGAGAGGAAGAGCGTGTAAGAATTCCTGTAATGGGTAGCAGAAAGTTTGCAGGGGGTAGTTAGAGGTGGCTAGCCAGTAACATGGTTCCGGTTACATATACAGTTATCTAATTGGTGTTATTGAATGTCTACTGAATATTAGGCATTTCTACAAGGTTCCCTGGTGAAGGTCCTCCAAATTTTCAAACACTTTCTATAGTTTCCCTCACAATCCATGCTTACTATTTTAATCTTTGCCACTTTGGTGTCATGACTCCCTGGGTACATGTAGGGGTGCCACGGCCTGGTGGTTCAGTAACAAATCAAATTGTTTATGGTCGGTGTGAAAGGAAATACCAATGCTGAAGGCTGCCAAACATAAATTGTGTGCTACCAGAAAGTAGAGGAGCATGAAAAGAAGGGAAGTATGTCCAACATGCCCTGTTACAGTTTTGCTATTAGGGAATGACAATGTTTTGGGATTCGTAATTTAACAGCTGGAGAGCCACACCTTGGCCAGCCCTGCTCTAGTTGTTCTTGATTCAGAAAAGTTTGGTATACACTGCTTTATGTAATAGCCAATTGAAACAAGGTCTACAGGTAGTTACTGTATCAAAATAGCAATCCTACACAGAATGTCTCTACATTGGGAGTGTAGATCCCATTATAATTCCCATTTGACACTGGTTCGTTACATAAATGTGTTTGTATTCAGCATATCTTGTTTGTTACAATATTATTGCAGTATTGCAGCTTTACGGAACACAACATGTAAAGCACAAGCCATTGATCCAATACAGAACACTGCACAGCTCAGTGTCTTTGCTAGGCCGCAGTATATTTCAAATTCTATGTTACTGTAGTACAATTGCTTTTACAGCTACACCTCTTTCCGTTATATACCACAACTAATCACTTCTACCAGCATTTACATTCAGTGTGCGCCATATGAAGTGTCACCAGTAAGCACCAATATTCCCATTGCAGCAGTTACATTTATGATGCAGGCACAGAAACCATGTCGTTTGCAGAAACCTCACAATACAGACTCATTACAAACTCCATTTGTATCACATACCACTCAAAATAAAACATTGCCAATTGCTGCATCAGTTTTGCAAACACAGATTTGCTTCAAGCACTTCTTTTGTATCACACATTTGTTCATATACTGTTCCATTGAAACAAACTACAGAAATTCTAGATTAAATTATTTAAATATTACAATATGGTTATCAACATATGAAAGTAAGGATGTCGTACTGTGGAATTTAATGAAGGATTTTTTGGTGGCCCTAGTTGCTTGTTGGGGCCGCATGAACTACATTTGTTTCTTGGGACTATTCACTTTGCATTTTTTTTTGTGTACCTTGGAAAGGGTTGGGTCAAGGGAGTGTTTGATTCTTCCTCGGGTCAAGATGGGTCAATGCAGGATGTTTGGAGGTGTGGCTTCCTGTGACCAGAGTTAGCTCGACCAAGGACCATAGTCTATTGCCTTGTTGTATATGACATACTGTAGCTCTTTACATAATTCAATCAGTTTCCAAATACGTTTAGCTGAGTATTTTATTTTTATTTTAACCAAGAAAGACTGGTCCTGCCATGTGTTTGAGTGATCCCACACAACTCATTCTCTATTTGTATGTCATGTTAATATATTGTGCGAGTGTTTTAATGAATTTGCTGTCATGCTTAATTAAGTTTTGTTGATGCTTTTTGGTCCAGAAGGTAAGTAGAGGTGACCCTGAAGGAGATCGGATTGTTAGAGAGGGAAGTCCTGGTTGGAGTAACTAGAGATGTAGCAGATGTAAGTACAAACTATGTCAGTCACAGTGGGTGAAGGAACAGACCTAGAAGGAAACAAGTGAAAGATTTTTATTGGCAGGGACACAGTGGATTTGTCAATGGCAATGTTGATATCATCTGGTATGAGGCACAGTAAAGGATGGAAATAATTCTGACAAACAGCAAAATTGTCAAGAAATTGGGGCACTGGACCCAGGGGTTAATAAATGACATTAAGACAAAGGTTGAGGGAATATTTTTATAAATATAATATTTGTATGCAATGTACCACAGAAACGTGGGTGTGTACTGCTACATGTCATAAAATGACTTGGATCTAAATGTAGCTGAGCCCTAAAGCAGTTAGTAAGAGCTACTATACATTGCTAAAGTGCTTGTTAATGGTGATGAGGATTCAATGTAAAAGTATCTCTCTAGCTCTCTCTCTCTTTCCTTTTCCCCCAAAAAATGTAACAGCTGCATAATGTGGGCTAGGTGAAATGAGGGAGATTGCTAGACTAATGGGGGAGAGAGGGAGATTGATGCCATTTCAGGGAGTCTCCTGCAGAATGCAGGAGGGTAGGCAATTATGCAATGTATTCCCCCTCTATTAAGAATTGGCAACAAAACTGTAGAGGTATGAGGGCCCTGCTCACAAGCTTGCAATCTATAGAATAGCTACAGTATCTGCTTATATTCTACGGTGATGAATTCTCTGATTGCTTGCCTCAGGATTACTCACACTGTACCCATTATTTTTTACTTTGAATTACTGCTCAGATTTATTTAGATCTATGGGTTTACCTTCTTGTCTTCGCTACACAATGTCTCGATAAGGACACTAATGATATACAGGATTTCTGTCTCTGCATCACTGCCTATAACCCTGCCAAGACTGTGTGCAGTACTGTATTTTCTGGAGGCCTCTTGAGAGCATCTGTACCCTGTGACATCTCTATCTCTGCTTCAATCGCCATTTTGCTCCTTTTTATCACTCCCAAGTCTGTCTTGCCTCTATAAAACAGCTAAGAGTGAAGTATTTCTAGATTAATTCTTTACTTGGTAAAAAAAGCGCTCTCATACTGTAGCTCTTTAAGAGCAAGTAGTATGTGTGTCTAAAGCTGTAGTTTGTAGTCTAAAGCTGTGTACACACGGGTGATTTCAGCACATATCGCTGGCAATATGGTAGCTGAGCGACCATATTGCCAGTGATTTCATGTGCTGTGGGAGATAAATTGCTAGGAGCGTGCTCCCGCTGCCAGCCCTTCATGGTCGCTGGTCGCAGGAGCCTGCTCCTCCGAATATGGCTAAAAATTGATGGTCGCTGGTGCACAATGCACTGTGCACCAGCGAACAGCAATTTCTAGTCAAATGCTGTGTACACACAAGGGTGGGGGCGACCATATTGCCAGTGATGGAAGTGTGCCCCGGCGATAAAGCGCGGGGTGCGCGCTCCCGTTTTCTGCCCCATTCTAACCGCTGGTCGCAGGAGCTTGCTCCTGCGACCAGCTGATTACCTCTGCGGCAGCGCCGGCTGAGGTTCCTTTTCATCAGCGACCATCTCTGGTCGCTGATGAAAAGGGGACATTGAGCAATATATTGCTAGCTATATATTGCTGAGCAATATATCTCACCCGTGTGTACGGGGCTAAAATGAGGTAGAGATAGCATGAGACAGAAGAGCTTGCAATTTTCTGCCAAATTCGCTGGTCACTGATGAAAACAGTACACTGAGCAATATATTGCTGACCTATTTTAACGACCAAATCGCACCGTGTGTACACAGCTTTATATATTTCCGGTACATTTTCCTGACTCCTTGAAACGCTGATCATGCAGGAGCCCTGATTGAGGAGGAACTTTCCTGCATTGCATTTGAATGTTGAGTGTTTAAAGCAGACTTCCTGTGTCACAGGATAATCATAGTTAAGAAAACATTTCAAAGTAAATGCATCTGTATCACAGTTCGATTACTGAGGAAATCTCTATTTTTTCTTTCCTTTAAGCTGGTGTTTTCCCCTACCTGTGGCATTTTAATACAATTTTTGAGAAAAAAAATGATTTCATGTAATGGAAGTTACCGGATACATGTAAAGTGTTAGTCTTCTGTTCAAATAGGCCACATGTTGCCCTTAAGATAAGAAATGCTCTATTACTAAGACCAAAATCCCTTACCTTGCAATAAAGTTTTCAGCAGTTTTCCATGATCAAACATGGTGCAGGATAATTTGCTGGCAGTGTGCCGCAATGGCTATGTATTATTATTATTCTTATTATTATTATTATCATCCATTATATGGTGCCACAAGCGATCATCAGTGAGTACTTGAATGAATAAGCATTGACTTAAATTTGAGTACAAGTACAGGGTACATAACCATAGCTGCATCAGCAAAGGGCTCTGGGATAAGTATCAGCATGGCAGAAAACCGCAGGACTTTTTTCACATATTAAACATGTTGTTTTTCTTTGTTTTATGCTTGCAAAAATGTTCAGCTAGAACTTCAAAGCAGGTCTTGCACCAAAGCACAGATGTGACCACTTATACCAGTGGCGTAGCGAGAAATTTTTCTCTAACCTGCCCAAAAATATTCCACCACCACCCAGCTCATTACATATGCACGGGGCGTCCTGCTCATTCAATATGCACTGCACTGGGTCCCTGCTCATTAGATATGTACAGGGCAGACTAGCTCAGCGCTCACTGCTGCCTTGGTCGCCTGTCATTGCAGCCAGCGGTGCCCACCACAGACTCCGCTGGCGCCACTCCCCCAAGCCACCGAGGGGTCTGCCACATGTAACTATGCCACTGACTTATATATATCCTCCCTGCACTTTAAACAGCCCTTTTAGCCACATCATGTGCCTTCATTGCAAAATGATGTGAATAGGACACAAGCAGCTTTCGCTGATGAAAGTGTGCTGCATGCCTATATTCTGTGCTGCCGCAGATGTACCTGCATTCAAAATTCTATGCAGCAGTGTTTTCTGGAGCACAATATTGGAGCATTTCATAAGCAGATAAAGGCACGGGCGCACACAGAATATTGGCATGCTGCATATTTTAGGACGACTCCTTTTCTTCAAATAAAGATGCTTCGGTGCTAACTGGTGTGAGTGGGACCACTCACACCAGGCACATACTACTGCATGGTCTATTGAGACTATATGTACTATATAAGGGGTGGCCATACACACGCAGATTTATTTTCAGATCTGTCTGATTGAGACAAATACATGGTTATGGATGAGCACACATGACAGTTGACCATTTGCTTGGAAATGCTGGTAAACTGTCACTCATCCATAACCATGATTTTGTTCCAACCAGCCAGATCTGAAGATAAATATTACTAGTGTATGGGCACCTTAAAGAAATCCACAAAAGCAAAGCTCACAAAAATAAGTGATTTAACTAAAAAATAGACAGCTATTTTACTAAGGCTGGACAGACGTACAAGTTGACAAAAAGAAGCAGAAGGGGCCCATTCAAAGCCCTCAAAAATCAATTTCTTCAAGTGTAGGAAGAATTCTATGAACCTAGGGTGGCCATATAGCTATTTGTGAACAAAATACTTCTAGCATTTCAAAGAAAATGGTTCCTGAATATGGGAGTTGTAACATTTCCAATGAAGATTTTTAGTCTTAAGTGTTAGCTCTTGCTTTTTTTTCATGTATGAGTGTTTCTCTCTATATATGTGTAGACCCAAAGAAAGACAATAGTTTCATATTTAAAAAAGTGAATGTGTATAATATCATACTACAGATTTAAATATCTACAGAATAGTTTTTATGATGATTGTTGCAGTCAGAACCGTGAGTTCATCCTAGTCAACCTATCCGGTTCATAGAATGATGTCTAGATCGACAATGATTGGCTGCTCATGACTATTTGACAAAAGCAACAGATGAACATGGTTGACACGTGTTTTTCAGTTTTTTTTAAACCGACTTGTTCATACTTTTACCATCCCAGTGGACATAGAAAGAGAATAAAATGGTGTGCCAAGCACAGCAGGGCACCGTGAAGCATGGCATTCCCAACCACGGTCCTCAAGGCACCAACAGTGCAGGTTTTAGTGATATCCAGGCTTCAGCACAGATGGTTTAATCAGAATCCCTCAGATACTAATTAAGTCACCTGTGCTCAAGCCTGGATATCTACAAAACCTGCACTGTTGGTGTGCCTTGATGACCGTGGTTGGGAATGCCTGTTCTATACCATAACCGTTCGAGTTTAGTGCCCCCATTAAGCAAGAGAAAACAAATGTGTTTTTTTTATTTTTTTATTATTGTTTGGCAAAAGAAACCTTCATTCCGTAAGTGTATATCAATGGCTGCAGGTGTGGAGCAGCTTAATTAATACCAAGCTGGAGTATAGGTTGAGATGTGTTGAAGAGGTCATATAGACTGTTATAGTATTCCAATCTAGAGATGGCCAGTAAGTGGATGGGGGTCTTTATTGCTTTCAGTATGAGAGCGGATTTGATCCTCGAAATTTTAAAGGTGAAAGTACTGTAGCAAGACTGGCGAGGCTTTAAATGTGTGTGTTTGCTGGATTGGAGTCACCCTTCACTCTGGCCTATAGAGAGACGTGTGATCTGTCTGGCCCCCACTCCCCCTAAATCCCGTGTAATGATCAGTACCAATGTTTTGAGAGTTCTGTACCTGGTCCCAGAACACAGTAAAACATGACCTTAGCTGTTTTTCCAAATGTAGCAAGTAGATGGATTATAGAAATTGTTTGCAGCAGTAGAATTTGTTTAAAGTCATAGATTAGATAAGCAAATTTTTTGAAAAATCGCAGTGTGACTTTTGCAGAGTCCACGGTGTGCCAAATTGTGCTGTACATAGCACAATAAAACCAAGTTGTATGTGGACACATCTGTAGGTCACACGTTTCTCATTGTTTAATTTCCATTGTGGTTTATAAAGGCATCCAAAACTATGTTCATAATGTATTCTTCTTAGGAGCACATTCTTGGATCCATATTATGAAATAGCTGCTTTATGTGCCCTTAACGTGATTCTGTTCATAAATGCTCACACAAGTGTGTTTAAGAAAAATAAATATGTATATATTTCTTTGATCTTGGATGGGTTTGGTTATCTTACAGTAACACTACTTATATCAGCAACCATTTCTCATGGTATTCTAGTGACGAGATTGCCCTGCATTGCCTCCACTTTAATATTGAAATCTGATTTCCTCAAGTGTATTACGTCTTCACTTTTCACAGCTGTAATTTAGTGTAACAGGCAGCTGCTGGGAGCATCCAATCTAAGGAGCCTTGTGTTGTACTCCTTTCATACCTGCTCTCTTTATATTTCAATAGCAGGAGCAGACGTAGTCTGTTTCCCACTCTTGCATAAAAGTAAATGAATGAAATGGTTCACCACCTCTCATTTTGAAATAATAAAATTGTGCTCGCTACCTCTCCGAACAAACTGCGTATATGTATCTTGTGTGTGAAAAAAAATAGAGAGCTTGAGATCAATGTGCCTTTTTAAGCTGTTGCCCTTGGAGCTGTTTGGGGACTTCATCTGGGAAATGTAGGTTTTCTGTCTACAAAATGCAAACTAATATTAAAGTCAAGTGCTCTCCTGGGCATTTGTTGGCCATAAACGCTTTTTATTTTTATTTGAACTCAGAGCATGGAGCCCTACAAACTCTAGTAGTCGTTTTATTATTGCACTGGAGATATCAACCATCACCTCAAAATAACGTTCAGATAATACCATTGACTACTAGATCTAAATTTGCATACCCCCCTATGTAGGGTTTTCAGATTTCTAGTAATTCCCAATGCATATTGAAAGGACTTTCAGAAGAGCAGAAAGCATAGAAACTCCTAGTAACACAAAGTAAATCACTGACCAGGTTCCTAGCTGCACGAAAAACTTAGGTAATATAAAGCCAGGTTGTGCAAGGGCCTCCAAATTGCCTTTTTCCTGCCAGTATAGATACGGACTGTTTGATGTGACTACTTGGTTGCTGTTACCAATATATAACCTTCAACATTCTTTCAATATTGACATCATATGCAGTGACATTAGACATGTCCGTAATTGTAGGAAGCTCCTTCAGTATGGACCAGATATCCTAACTTGTTCCTGCCTGCCCTGCATCACCGCCAGTAGTCCTGCTATGAAAATGCATTTCTTTCCCCTAGCAGCCCCAGTTTTGGGAGAAGATGGAGAAGCTGTTGCCATGTCACTTTCCACTTAAGCCGACCATTTTCTTACCAGCAGTTGTTTGGGGTGTGGTATAATACACAGTCGGGATTCCGACAGTTATTAGCCCGACGTCGGAATCCCGACTGCACAGCGGGGGGAGCGCAACAAAACCCCTTTGTGGGCTCCCTGTTCTCGCGATGCTACGGGCACAGTGGCTCGCTGTGCTAGCCACCTATTTTATTCTTCCTCTATGGGGGTCGTGGACCCCCCACGAGGGAGCAGTCGGGGTAATGACTGTCGGAATCCTGACTGTCAGTGAGTCGTGTGGTACCCGTTCTTTGCACCTCTGCAGTTTTGTGTACACTGGAAAGTGAGATACAACATAGGCGTTAAACCTAGGATTGAGCACGGTGGCCAAAAATTTTGTTTTCTGATTTCAACAGGCTGACCACCCTTGAGTTTTGGTAAAGGGTATGAAGGACTCCATCCACAAGTCCCACAGCAGAATCACTCTGTTTAGGCACCTACTTCACTTTCTCCAGCTGCTTATGCAAAAGCCTGATGAGCGGAATGACCTGACTCAAGCTGGCAGTGCCTGAACTGAATTCACGTGTGACAAAACAAAGGGTTCATAAATGGACCTTGCACAACACGGAAATTCTCCACCGCTCTTGAGTCAGGTGCATTCCCCCTCCTTTGTCTGTCAGAAGTGGATGTATAGGCTTGAATGGCCTTTTGCTGCTTCTCCATCCTCTGGGTATATAGAGGGTAGAATTCCACCTAGTTACCACTTCTTGCTACAGGTGATGAATGTTGAAAGTGGCTGGAAATGTATCGTCTCACAGACCGCATCTCCTGCATGTCCCTGTCATTTAAAAAAAAAATTCTGCACCACCAAATGGATTGTGTGAGCAAAACATGGGATGTGCTGGAATTTGCTTAGAAGTGATGCTCTCACAATATTGGTGGCGTTGTCAGAAAAATCAAATCCCCAGGAGAGCCTAAGCGGGGTAAGCTATTGTACAATGATGTTCCTCAGTTTCTCTAAGAGGTTCTCAGTGGTGTTTCTCTAATACCCCTTTCACACCAGAAATGCAGAGACAAACCCGGGAATTAAATTCCAGGGACAAGCAGGGACATTCCCGGGTTGGGACCCATTCACACATGGTTTTGATGCAGGGACAACCCGGGTCGGCACCTTTCACACTGAACCCGGGATGACCCTGCATTTCTATAAGAATAGCATTGAAAATGGCCTTTTTTAGGCTCACATTAGATTATTGATTATTAATCATTAAGACACAAAACATTTGTAGTCTTTCAGCCTTTGTTTACTTGTATAAAACAAATTAAAAGGTATATGAAAGCATCTTCCCCTCTAATGATTAATAGCTCTCACCTCCTCATTTGTCCAAGACATGGCACACATTGCAGGCTTTCAGGGGTTAAAATGCACTTCTGGGGTCTGTGGTGCCACAGGACATGCACACTGTTTCCCTGCATGCTGTATGCTGTCTCTGGGCATGTCTGTGAGTGTCCACCACAATAGGAAGTTGCCCTGCTAGAAAATCAGCACTAGCAGAGGCAACACGGGAAGCAGGGACATGTCCCTGCACCTTTCACACCAGCCAGTAACCCTGGAAGGACCCGGGAGCAACCCTGCTACTTAGCAGGGTTGAATTGCCGGCAAATTAACCCGGGAATTTGTCCCTGGAACCTTTCACACCATAGCTAGTCCCGGGTTGTTCCCGAACCCAACCTGGGAATTTAGGCTGGTGTGAAAGGGGTATAACGGAAACCGGTGATACACAGCGTAACCTGCATAGGAATGATTTGTGATACTGCTGTTGTTACTGTGTAATGTAATACATCTACCCAGTGGGATGTCAGTCATGTAGTTCTTAGCTTGCTATGCTCCACTTGTCATGTGGTTAAGTGGACAGTGGGTACGACAGCATTTTTGTGGGCCCTAAGAACACTTTTCTTATTGTCCCTGTATGATCTGGGAATCTCTTTCCTGGTGAAGAGTAATCTAGATGGTATTTGGTACTGGGGATACAGTACATCTAAATCCCACTGCACGGATGGGAGATACTTGGTGCATGTCATACGGCATAGTTGTTATAGCCTCAGTAATCCGCTTTGCCACAGATTGACTGCTTTCATACTTCATTTTCTTCGCAAAGGACTGTTAAGCAGTCATTTGCTTATTTAAAGTAGTAAAAGTGGTCTTTCTACTTCCTCTCTGGGATGAAGATCGACTCACAGCAACAGCAGTAGGCATAGCACACAAGGATTCTCTGGAGCAATCCCGTATGTAAGAGGAGTCATTCATTCCAGTGAGATGGCCTGTAGAACTACTACCAATCCTGTTCTAGGAGGAAATTAGCGATGAGGGAGTTGGTGGTGTGGATTGTATTTTATTTATTAAGTTTCTTATATAGCGCAGCATATTCTGTTGCACTTCACAATAGGAGACAGTGATACAACAAACTGGGTATTTCAGACAGTCAAAGGTATTGTAGGCACTTAGATACAATATGGAAAAGTGATTTAGGTGTCACTGGACTTCTTACGCTCTTAGCCAACATTTCTGAACTTGACAATGATTTATGATCAATGTGCTGAAGATCACGTATAGGGGAGGATTTACCTAGGTGGTTACCATCCTTACCCCTACTTATTAAGCTTTTACAAAGACTACATGTCGTGAGACAGTTGTCCGGATTTGGATAGAAATAATTCACGGCCCAAGAGGTCTTTTTTTTTTTTTTTTTTTTTATGGTCTTTTGGCCGTGCATTACAATGGGCTTTTTCATTCCATGGCCAACAACTGTGTTCACTGGTGCCTGATTCAAACAAACCACATCACCATCAGAAGCCTCATTGTCAACTTCTTCCGCAGTGCACGATATACCAATACCTTCCTCATCCTGTTGTACTTCTACTGTGACATCCTCAATGTCCGCAACTGGACTGATGGTGCTTCTGCCAGCATTTGCAGGGGGTGTGCAAATGGTGGAAGGAGCCTCCTCTTACCGAACACTGTTGGGAAGGTTGGGCCTAGACATCGCAACTGCGGACACGTTTGGACTCTCCTTGGGGATTTGTGATCTCTGTGCTTTAACCAGTTTTATTTTTAAAGTTTTTTTGAAAGGGAGGAGGGCTGCCATCTTAATGAGAAGCTGAACCACAAGTCATGAACATAGGCCAAGGCCTTAGTCTTTCCTTGCCACTTCCTGTCGTGTGTCTCATACTGTAGTTTAAAAAAAAAGGAGGAAAACCGGGTAAAAAATATTCTGAACCCAAATAGTGTAACCAAACTGCTTCACAGATAATAAAGGATTAGCAATGCACAAACTGCACATATTATGCCCTCTTGCTCTGTTACATGGACATTTATGTGATTAAGTCATCAGCTGTAGATCTGTATGAAAACAGTAGATACATTAACCTTTAGTTCCTCTGCAGAGACTCTCATCTGGGACACTCTGAAGCCACTTGCAGGGAGAAGGGGAGATGTGCTGCTTCCCGCCTATAAATAGAGAGGCTCAGACAGGCAGCCCGCCACTAGATGGAGAAGAGGGAGCCAACAGAGTCCTCTTATCTCCTCGACTTCGGTGTGGACATCGGTGGGTGGAGGGGGTGCGGTTGCAGATGTGTCCGGCGGCAGTGACCATGGTCGGGAGAGTGGGGACGCTGGTGTATCACAGGGCAGTGATAACATGGCTATCACCGCTGACAGAGGGCGAGTTAGCTGGGAGGCCGGGTGTCACTGGGAGTGCATACTGTACGGTGTTTCAGGCCGTCTGTGATCCCAGGTCTTCAGCTGCTCTCTTAGGTCGCAGACGCTGCTGCCCGGTTTCTAGGTATGCGGGTGCCCCTAGCTACGACACTGCCTGCGGTGTATGTGATATAAGCACGGGGGTCCTTGCAGCGGATGGGAACTACTAGTTCCCATCCGCCGCAGGGACCCCGCCACTGATATCACATACACTGCAGGGACCTGCTGCCAACCTGACCCGGCTGCTCCAGTGCCCCGAGATGCTGGGCAGCAGAGAGCAGTCCCGGCGTGGTCAATCTGCGCTGGCTCATCCACGCATTCACTCCATAAGACGCACACACTTTTCCCCCACTTTTTGGGGAGAAAAAGTGCGTCTTATGGTCTGAAAAATATGGTAATTTTAGCTTCTTGGATTTTCCATTTCTTCTATGACATTGGGCATTGGCCTTAGCGAACGACGTTGATGGAATTGCATTGTCAATGTCATGACTAGTGGCAGCAGCTTCAGCATTAAGAATTGGTTCCTGATCTTTAAATTGTGTCGTCCTCCTCCATTTCTGTATCAACATGCATGACCACTGCAGTTATACAGCAGCACTGCTGGACTTATATACAGCACCCCTAACAGCACAGGACAGCAGCACCCCTTTACAACACGGGACAGCACCACTTTACAGCACATTATAGCACCTTGTTATTTACTCAGCCAGCACACAGGGCAGTTCCGCTTTAGAGCAAAAACAAACAGGTCAGCAACCCTTTATTTTTATTTCTACAGCACCCTCTTTATTTTTATAGTGCATAGGACAGTACCCCAGTACAGCACAGGAGGGCAGTAGCACCTTGTGCAGCACAGGACAGTACCCAACACCCACGCCACCCACAGACAGCTAGAGGTCCATCCACTACCCTATTTAATGATGGAGTGAATATGGTTCCAATGTACTGGCTCTTAAATAGGATCCAAAACCCTGACCCGACAGCGGGATGACCTTTTGCCTCGATCGGGGATCTGTGTCTGGTGGGAAAACCCAAGCCTGACTATGATCCTGCCTCGAGAATTTTAGGGGGCTCGGATCGTGGAGATATGAACTTGTTCATCCCCACTGTGAACATCTTTTAAATTGGATACCATGGGCATTAGATGCAAGCATACTCATGGTAATGAAAAATTGTTGTAGCTGCAGAAATTTTCACACCGAATTGATTAAAAGTACTGATGTTCATATCCACTAATTTTAAGCTAGGTACACAATTGAAAGATAAGAGGAATGGTCCACAATTAATCATTTCCTCCCCCATTCCCCAGGCAGCTGGAATGATCCAGATAACTGTAGCGTTTGTAAAGGAAATCAGATGATATTGTTGTTGTATTAATAAAGATCGATGAGGTGATATTTTTACCTGCAGTCTGTCAGATGATGAATGACATGCAGTACTCATGATGTCAGGAACCGATCTGTTGTGTTTGTGAACAACCATCTAGCTTAAGGTATACAGTAATCAACTGACTAGCCGAGAATTGATTGGTACGCCCGATTACAGTTAAGATTGTATGTATCAGAAGACTAATATAGAGGCGCCATGATAATGTTTGGTGAGATTTAGATGTGTGCACTATTGATAAAATTGTAAGGATTTATTGTATATGTAAATTACCAAGATATACAAGGATATTATGCTAGTGGGGTAACAATAACAATTGTACTAGGTAATTACCAGATACAAAATTGTTATTCAAGACTGTTGGACTGTATCATCTTCCTATATCACATGTTCTTAAAGATGCTCTCAACTATTAAATTGATCTGGTTATAAGTTAATTAAAAAAAAGGTACAAAATACAGTATGAAATCCTGATCTAGTTAAATGACAGTCACAGCAGGACTTGGCAGCTGACTAGATCTTCTAATGGAAACTTCACATGAAAATAAACTTTCACTTCAAACCTCCCCTCTTGTACAGAACATCATTCACAATGGTCATTAAAAATGCAAGAAGTGTGATATGAGTACATTGTCAAGGCCTTGTTTGCTCTTGCATGTACATTATATATTATTTATGCCTCAGACTTACTGTAAATTAAAGTTAGGTGGCATTAGAGTTTTACACAATTGCCATGTGGGAATACTTTTTGTCCTTATTCGCTTTTTCTAATGAATTCAGTATTGTGTGGTTCACTATCTAATATTCCTGACACTGCTCTATCTTGCACCATATAAATGTTTAATACTGAATACCTAATACTTCTTGGTTTTAATAAAGTTGGGCAAATATTTTAAAATGTGTTTCTTACTGTAGTTGGGTAATAGTTGTGGAAAGAAAAATGTAGTCTAAAATCCTATACGCTTTTCCTAACTGCATTTGTGTAGCTTTAGAATCGTCCCATATGTGTACAGGTAGCCAGGTAACTTGAGTGTTACTGCTATTACTAATGGAAAAAAATATTGGAAATAAATAAATAAGCAACAGGTCGTCATTGCCTAATTACTGGCTAGACTAGAGCATGTATGTTTTATAGGGGATGGTATCGGGATCCTGGCACTTTGGATGCTGGTCAGGATACCAACACCCTTTAGAGGAGTTTACTAACCCCCCACCACTCCTAACATGAAGCCTAACCCTCCCCCTTCTCATAGCTTAGCCTCAAAGCTCCCCTCCCTGTATCCCTACTCAGCATACTTAACGATTGGGGTGCTATCAGTCGGGATTCCGGTGTCGGCAGTATGATCGATATAGAGACCCGTGTGCCGGTCTTCTGATTAGTGCCGGGATTCCTGCATCGGGACACAGACTGCCATTATCCTGACCGCCGGGATGCCAACTGCATGCTGTTTTATCAAACTTCTACTACCTGCTAGTTTGTAATCTTAAATTCAATCAAAACAGGCAAAATCATTCATTCTGTTCAGCAATGGGGTGGATTAAGAGCAATAATGACAACACAAAAATGGAATACAGTACTTTTTTTTTTTTGCCCCAAATCTAATTGTTCTCCCATTGTTTAACCCTACCCCTAGTGCCTAACCTTAATAACTTTGAAAAAAAAAAAAAAAAACATGTTAACAGTGTGTGTGTGTGTTGATCTTTTGAAGCAGTCCAACTTCTGTCATGCATGTAAAGCATGTCAACCTTTTGAGTTGCCTATGTAGACAATATCAATATTTCATCCAGATACCCAAAACAATGCGTTGTTTTTTTACCTGAAACCTGCTTTTATATGCTGTTTTTACATATATTTCCATGAGGGAAAGAGCACGTTGGAATTAGAAAATCACATTACCTTATACCAGTGATGGCTAACCTTGACACTCCAGCTGTTGAACTACACATCCTTGCATGCCCTGCATCAGTTTTGGCATGGCTAAATAGCAAAACTGTAGCAGGGCATGCTGGGACATGTAGTTCAACAGCTGCAGTGTCAAGGCTAGCCAATACTGCCTTATACTGTACTGTATCTTTGAAATGTCTGGTGTTATAGAAATGTCAAAATATGCATTCGGTACTTAGGGTAACCATTAGAAATGGTGACCCTGGTACCTTTTATGGAGTGGAGTGGGAGCCTAGCCCTTCCCCACTATGAATATTAACACCCATTTTCGCCAATACATTAATGTCTCACCGCTGTGTTGTTGAAACGAATTCAAGATCTTGCCCAACCTTGTGTTTTTGTTTTATTAACGTTCCCCACAAATTTTTGTGGCTCCTCTTGCTATAATTTAAGACCTACAATACTGGATTTCTACTCTTTCAGCAAATCAAACTTTGTTAACCATGTTTGTCACTTTTGAAATTCTACACGTCTTTAATGCTAACTTGACGTGTTTCACTCTTGTTTCCTTTATTACGAAGAAATAAATAAAATAAAAACAATTGTGCAGAGGGTCCTAGTTTTGGCATTTAAGTAGAGGCTGTCATGTGTGACATCTTCAGGGAATGTGAATGACCTTTGCTGGCAGTGTGACTAGAAGGGTTTCTCATGTCTGGCCCCATTTAATAATCTTTGAAATAAAGCAGGATAGAGTTGACAGTGTTTATCCATGTTCGTACTGGAGTCTCCAAAGGATACCACAGAACATTGCATATATTTCGAACTGTAACTTTAACCTTGGTGAACTGCTAATCTTGCAACTCCGTATCCACATATAATGTTATGGGCAACAGTATAATAAAGCTACATAATCTTTCATATCTAAACAAAGGAATTCCACAAACCAGTTTGGTTTTATGTAAGTTTGGAACAATCATACAAGAAGGTTTGCAAAGATCTGTATTACTGTATCATTGATTGGTTGACCGTATCTTTTTGATATATATATGTATATATATATATATATGTGTGTATATATATATATATATATATATATATATATATTTATATATACTTTCCATTGCTGCATAATGTCCTTGACTTTACCTTTTAAACAAGTATGTATTAAGAAGCTTACAAATAAACTTTCACATTCATTGTTGGCTCATAATTGGGTGCAAAAGGAGAAGGGTATTGCCGGGAGTGAGTGACTAATTGCCAAGCACAAACCTGCAAATTCCGGCGCTAGAATAATTGTTATAATAATTAAATGAGTTTGATTATAATGTGTGCTGCACGTGTTAAATGAGTTTGACTAAACTCAAAAGGAAGAATGCAGAGGAAGGGTTAACACTTTGCGCTAAAGGTGTTGCTCTGGTGGATACCGGTGAACAATATGAAAACTGGACACACCTCTTAAATTTAGCATATAATAATTATTTAATTCATAAAAAAAGACAATAAAATAAGCAATAGAGTTTTTGAATATAATAAAACATGCAGTAAGTCGCTAGATATATTGCACAGATATTAATAGACTGAATATAGCAACAGAAAAGCGTAGTTTAACTGTCCATCACATATGCAATTTGTATCTCCGTATAATTAGGATTAGTAGCATAAATGCTCAAGCCAGAAGGTTAGTAGCAGGAAAGCTAAAGGTGATGAGCCCCTTTTTTGGTTAGCGTGTATATAGCATGCACAAGGCAGTCCAACGGGGTTACACAATAGCTTATAATAGTTGTATTGGAAAAGTTATCTCACCCTCCGTGGTTGTAGGGAAGAAGGCGGGGAGCCTGATGTTTCTGCGGCTCAACCCGCTAGAGTGGGTGGGTGACCGGCTCAGATGTTTTGCCGGATAGCGGGGGATTGGTCTCAGTCCGCTTACTTGGAGGTAGGAGGGGAGCGTGAATACGGTACCATATGGATATGGCGTTTGGCGTCCGTGCCTGTTGAATCAGGTGGATCTATGGAGCCGGTGGTAGCGTCTCACGTATCCAGGGACGTATCAGTCCGGGCGAGCTAGGCTGAGCTAGGCTGAAGTTGCGGAGAGTGCTGGCGTGATGACGTCAAGTGGAAGTAGTTAGAGTCAACGCGTTTCGTCTCTATGGTAACAAGAGACTTTCTCAAGACGGATGATATAATTGGGTGCATAACACAATTACAATGTAGGAGGTTTAAATGGAGAATCCATGCTATCGTTGACTCATAGCTTAGCTACAGTATGAGTTGCCTGCTTGTACATGTTTGTTATTTTTTATCTCCTTGAGCTGAAGGGGGAGATGCTCTGGAAAATAGTGCTGGCTGAGAGTGTAAAGGCTTCATCGCATCATTGCAGCCCCACCTCCCGCTATGCATTGGCCACATTAAAGACATTGGAAAGCAGGAGATGGCATACGATGACTGACATGATTCAGCACAAAGTTTCATTGGCCCCACCAGACGACTGATGGCTGAGGGGTTGAGGCCAGTTACAGGAAACGTACCTACTTGTCGGGGGGTGGGGAGGGGTTTTAGCGATTCGGGAAGCAGGTATACACCCCTTCCTCTTGACACAAACTGTAAATGTCACCTCTGCTGTCACATTATACCAGTGACGCATGCAGGGGGCGTTCTGAGTACCCAGAACCCCCCCCCCCAGGAGTCTAAGGGCCCTAGGCTGAAAGCTGAGGGTCCCCTCTTTCCATGGGTACAATAATTAAAAAAAATCGGCCCTTGGGAACCGGAGATACTTGACTTCAAAGCAGTGGTCCCCATCCAAGCCTGTTAATTGCTCTTCCCAGTCAGATATTTCAGGTTCTGTCTGACTCTCCCCCTTTGATGGACACTAGTAGCTTGTCTCTACTGTTCTCAGAACCAGAGCGAGCTATCAGCCTTCCAGCTGCTGTTTACTGCTCCAGCTACACACACCTGGTATGTAGTTTTATATTCTCATAGGCAGATTGCTCTGCCTCCTGAATTCTGATCCCCTAGTCCCAATACCATTTGGTAGGTGGGATTCTCTAGTTTTTAATTCCATTAAAATCTAAGACCTCTATTTCCGGAAACTGGAGATATCTGCAGTCAAGCAAGCTGTCCTCCCACCAGAAAATTATGAATAATAAGCCCACTCCACTATACTCCCCTCCTCTGCGTATTAAACATCCTCTACCACCCTGGAAGTTATGTATCAGGGCCCCTTCATTCAGCCCAATGCCCCCTTCTCCCACCCCATGTGCAGTAAAGGGGTAATTGGTGGAAATTACTAATCCAGGCCCTACATGCAGAGCGGTTGATAGAATACCCCCTACCACCCGCGGGACATCAACGCTTCCCCCACCCCTACCGCTGGAGGATCGGTAGGGGCCCCAATACATTGCTATGCCCAGAGGTCTACTCTGCTGTTGATGCCCCTGTATGTATGTGTATGTATATAAAAATTTGAAAGCTGAGGATTTCTGCAATAAATTCATGCAATGGTTATTATTGTGTGGGGTTATCTGCAGTACAGTATGTGGTATTTTTTGTGATGTTTAGCTACTGTACAGTATTTTCCTGTAGCACGTGGTGTGCTTTGTCTGTGAGGAGGTGAGTTATGTCTCTGCAGCATGTACTGTGTGAGGGGGAGCTACAATATGTGGTTTGTGTTGTGTTCGAGGAGGGGCACTTTCTTCTGCAGCATTTAACTGCCTGTCTGTTGGCAATTTCTCTGTAGAATAGCGTGTGTGTGTGTGTGTGTGTGTGTGTGTGTGTGTGTGTATATATCTGCAATTTATGACTTGCAATGTGTAGGTTTATGTGTCTGGAATGTGTGGCTTACGATGGGAAAGTGACATTTTTAAGCAGTTTTCAGTGAGGGAATGTACTGTATTTCTCTGTAATATGCTTGGCAGCAAATGTATGTATCCGCTGACAATTGAATGATGATGACCATTTTGCTGATTAAGAGAATGGTAAGAAAATATGGAGACTTGAGGAGGTGTGCTGCAATGCCTTTACAGCCATTATATTAATTACACCAGGACTTTCCTGGTGAGAAATATTTCAAGCCTTAAAGTTAAAGTAGAGAGATTGCACAAAGCAACCAGTTTGCTACGAACTATCCATTAAACTAGTATAGTCTGTGAAATTAATTAGCAGCTGATTGGTTTAGGCATGGTCTCTCTCCCTCTCCCCTCCTTGTCTGTTTGAGGTTTTAGTTTTGTTGTTATCGGTCAGGGCCGGCACTAGCCACTCAGCAGCTCCTGCAGTGCAGGGAGGCGCCGAGCTGCAGTGGCTGCCACTCTGTGCAGGGAAGTGGTGTACATGGGACTGAGCACACCCAGCAGCTCGCGCGTGTGGGGTGACGAGTGAACAGGCTGCGTTTCCGGGAACTCTGAAGGAGAAGGGGAGCTGTAGGGGGCCGAGGGTGAGACTTAGGTCTGACCTCCAGCACCCGCTGATTCTTCCTAAGAGGTAGGAGGAGGAGACCCAGGGCTGCCGTGACTGCCAGCTGGCCGCCAGCGTCTCAGGTAAGGGCTGCTCAAGTCATGGATGGGGTTGCCTGGGGATATATAATAGAGTATGTCACACTGCCATAGACTTCCTGGGGTCTAGCTCCAACATTGCACTGTAGAACCCAGTAAGACTGATCTAAGCATGAAATAATTAATAATTAAAAAACATATTTAGCAGGCAGCCCACATAGATCAGCAGTTATGTATGTGTAACTGGTGGGGCAGTCACCAATTGCCAAAGGGCACCATAATGACTAGTTACAGCACTGGTGCGGTGTAATTTGAATAAGATTATGCTACCGTGTGGTGTCATTTGGAATGGGGTACTATTGTGTGGCCATGCGCTGTCCCTTTGTGAAGTATGAGAGGGCACCGAACACCCTAGAGCCGGCCCTGTTATCGGTGCAGAGCGTACAGATGTTGGATACTATGTTATAGGTTGTGGCTAACATTGCTTTAAACGGGTTAGGCAGTGGGGAAGGGTAGGTTGAGGTTTAGCTGTAGGGATAGACTTACTAACTTTGCTTAGTCTGTGGGGTAGGAAGGTTAGAATTAGACTTTGTGACAGGAGGGTAAAAGAAGGCAGGGTGAAGGTAAGTATACTTACAGGTTACGCTCTATTGGAATGCCAGCGTCTGTGTTTTGCTGCTGGAATCCCGTCCCCTGGACACGTGTATGTACTGTAATACCATTTCACGATAATATTTGAGCAACTCTGATATTCTTTACCCATTTTATCCCTTGCATGTCTGCATATATACAGGTTTGTTTGCTGTGTAAATCGTAATGATAAATTGCCCATAAAGTGACCCAGCTGTAAAATGTTGGAACATACAGTATGTAAACTGGTTTCTCAGACCCCAGTGCTTTTTAATGTGGACCCTAACATAAAATGAAGACATTATAGAATGAAGACTGCATTATGAAGAATAATGGTTAGATGTTACATTTTTTGAAAGACACATTTTTTTTAACAATATGAATAGTTGATTCAGATATTTTTAAAATGTTATTTTAGATTTAAAGAGGAGACAGAATTTGACATTATTTATTGCACAATACTCTATAGTAATGTCTGTAATGAAGTGTATTGTTGCGTGGTGGTCTTGGAAGAGCAGCTATCTCTATAAATGATGCCTTCAGTCATTAAGTACTGTATACTGGTGCAAAAGGTTCCAGACTGCATAGGTATTTTCAAATGCAATTTTCAGACCTCAGCAGTCTGGAAAACTAATTTGCCAGAATACCTTGTAAAATGTTGATCTGTTATAATATATCAAAAGTATGAAATGGTAGGGGTTATTGAACGCAACATGTAATTGAAAAGCATTAGATTGATATCCTTTCAAGCATTGACTAGAAACACCCATGAATGATCTAGTAGGGATGGTGAAATATGTTAGTATTCATGAGTGCTTTCTCTGGTGCCCAAACCCCAGTGCACTGTGTGCCCTGAACTGGAAAATGTATTCGTAAACTTACATTCTGCCAATAGTGACCTAAGCAAAGTTAAAGCCAAACGTGAGAGCGGATTCCCTGCATCGCAAAGTGTCAGCGAATAATATATGCCCTTTCTAACATTGTAGAAGAGGCACTGCTGCTTTATCAGTACAGTTATAGAGGTGGTGCTCCATTGTGCCAGGGGGTATTTTTTTTCCCCCCTTTCTCATTTGGAGGGGGGAGAAGCTAAATACAGCAAGGCTGTGAATTCATAAGTAGGCCAGTGTGAGTGTATACCGTTTCTCTCTTAAGCCCCATACACACTAGACAACTGGGGCAGCGGCTGATATTTTGTGCCCACACTGAATGATATTAGCCGCCGATATCATTCGGTGAAGTCACAGGGGCCCACTAAACATGTAGGGTGTTTAGCTATATTGCCAAATTGACCTGCAAGTTTGGTAGATATCAATCATCATTAATGATGTGCGGAATCGCGCATCGTTAACGATATTGAGTGTACACACTAGATCAGTGATGGCTAACCTTGACACTCCAGCTGTTGTTGAACTACACATCCCAGCATGCCCTGCATCAGTTTTAGCATGGCCAAATAGTAAAACTGCAGCAGGGCATGCTGGCATGTGTAGTTCAACAACAGCTGGAGTGTCAAGGTTAGCCATCACTGCACTAGATGATATTGTGAAAAATATCGTTCAGAATGCACTTTCTGAACAATTTCTTTCAATTTATCCTCTGGTGTGTATGATGCTTTACATGCCTTCAGTCATTCTGGTCATTGTGACCTGTGCTTGGGTACCTTAGAGGTTTAATAGCCTTTTGTTTAGTTAGGACATTTTAACGTACAAACTGCAAACTCATTTTGTTCCCTTGAGCCTGGTAACTAAACCTATATTGTTACATATGCAGGTTTCTTACTGTAACTAATCCCCCATGGTGTTCCGCTTAGCAGACGCTTCTGGCTCTGAAAAAGTTAATTTATTTTCCTAGCGGAGGTAAGCAAATCCTGTCATTATTTCATTTTAAGTTGCATCAGAATAGCCAGTGATGCAATTTCTTATTTTTTTTTTTTTTCCCCCTCCTCAGCTTTTTTCCTTCAGGGCACCTCATCTTTCCCATCCTTTCTCCTCCTCCCCTCCCAAAACACACACATTAAGCAATTTTTGCTCTGAATGGCTGAGATTAAATAGGATTTGCTTCAAAGTTCCACTGAATCCCAGCACTGGGCAAAATTGATGTGAACTAAAAAGCCTCAATTAAGTGTGATCCTATTCTGTTCTGACTTAGATGGCAGTAATGAAGGCATTGAAAGATAAGACTCCTGTCTTTTTCTTCCTCCCCCTCCTTCAAATGTGTCTTTTGTGAAAAATAAAGCATTGCAAATGTTAGATTTCCCCTGAGCTCCGATAGAAAGGGACAGTAACTTTTCCCCTTATGTTGTTGTGGAAGTTTCACTTTTCTGTGAGACAATAGTAAATCTTCAGTTCCTAGTCTTCCAGTGCAAATTCTACAAACATTTCAGATCTAAAGTAAAAAAATAAATATTTTACAAATATACTTTTGGAGAATTAATGTTTTCTTTAAATGTGTTTACTTTTTTCCAATGCACACCATCTACCATTGTCATCCAATGAAGACAGTAACAATGTATTTTAAGTGAATGGAATTTCATATTGCTGATAAAACAGCAGGAGTAATTTTGGTATCACAATACACAAACCCACTTTGATGGCTTTTTGGAACTTGGTCACATTAGCAAACTCAATGTATAGTTGGTTGTTGCCATTGCACATTTAAGCATTCCCCCCCCCCCCCCCCCCCCCCCCCCCCCTCCTGGGTAGACTGCTTGTGTGATTGGCGTTTATGCATGTTGCTGGAAGTCCTGGTTGGCAGATTTTAGGATTGTGGTGAGGCTAGAAAAGAAAAACATGCCCCCCGGGAGCCCCAGATTAAGAGATTGTAGTACACGATCATTCCACATCATCACGATTATACTGTGCCGAATGTTTTTTTGGTACTTATGTAGTATCTGGGCTGCCGATTTTTTGATTGTATGCCTTAAGTTAAGGCATACAATCAGATGCGATGCGATGCGATATCGCATCGCATCGCATCCGATATCGGATGCGATGACCCGATTTTTCCATAGGAATCAATGTTAAAATGATTCCTATGGAAAAAGGGGTCCTTTTCATACCCCTACTATCCAAGTGGGCATGGAGTTGGATATAAACCTGTGGCGAGCGTAGCGAGCCACCGAGCCCGAAGCGTGGCGAGCGAAGCGAGCCCCGCGAGGGGACGGTATTCGTCCCCTCGCGGGGCTCGCTTCGCTCGCCACGCTTCGGGCTCGGTGGCTCGCTACGCTCGCCACAGGTTTATATCCAACTCCATGCCCACTTGGATAGTAGGGGTATGAAAAGGACCCATTTTTCCCATTGAATTCCATGTTAAAATGGACTCAGTCCATTTTAACATTGATTCCTATGGAAAAATCGGGTCATCGCATCGCATCGCATCGAATCGCATGGTCGCATGCGATGCGATGCGATCTCCCGATCCGACCCGATTTAGAAATCGGCAGCCCAGATACTACATAAGTACCGTTTTTTTTTTTTCAGAGATAGGGCCCTAAATATGTTTGCATGTGTGTACATACAGTATGTTAGTATTGAATTCCCCAGAAAGATATTCTATTCTACAGGGTCATTACCAGTGTTGGTGGAAGGTGTCTGGTCATCCTTTCAATATATCCCAGGGATAATGAGGACAGATTACTTTAAACGGTAATTAGTGACACATTTCAACTCTATCTTGATGTTGGATTGATATTCTCTAATTGGTACTATATTAAACCGCATTCCATTAAAAATGGCTTTTTGTTTTTTAAATAGTTTTTTTGCAAGCGTTTGTAGCAGTGAATGGGTCATAGTTGCCTACCCTCCTGCATTCTGCGGGAGACTCCCTGAAATAGCAGCAATCTCCCTCATTTCACCTAGCCCACATTACAATGTTGCATTTTTTGGGGGAAAAGGAATGAGATACATTTTCATTAAATCATCAGCACCATTTCCCAGCACTATAACAAGTATAGTAGCCCTTACTAACTGCTTTGGGGGATCATCTACACTTGGCTAGAAGTCATTTTAAAAGATTCCTCTCAGATGTAGCAGTACACACCCACGCTTCTAGGTGCAACATTCACAATCTCTTTTTACAATCTCTCCATATATGGAACTAGACACTCCCTTTGGGTGGAGCATGACACGCCCCCTCAATGGGGGTGCTTTGCAAAATTTTATTGACAACTTTAATCTCCCTGAAACTAGGTTTCAAAAGTAGGCAAGTATGGAATGAGTTAACCGGCATAACTGCAGTGCTCCGATATGGAACAGGAGAAATCCCCCTGAGAAGTGATGGGAACTCTTTCTGCACCAGTGGAGGTCTATGTGCTATAGCCAACCTTGCCCAGAGGGAACAATCTCTCCTGTATCACATCTCACTGTTACTACTTAATTTCTTTTAACAAGGAGACACCCTTCAGGGCTGCAATAATATATAAAAAGGTCATTTTGCATGCTTTTGTAGTGTACTTCTTGTGTATGTGTGATGTGGCGGGCTAATGTTTGCATGTATGTTGATGCTGAACAACACAATTGGGTACTTATGTAGTATCTGGGCTGCCGATTTTTTGATTGTATGCCTTAAGTTAAGGCATACAATCAGATGCGATGCGATATCGCATCGCATACGACCATGCGATGCGATGCGATGACCCGATTTTTCCATAGGATTCAATGTTAAAATGGACTGAGTCCATTTTAACATGGAATTCAATGGGAAAAAAGGGTCCTTTTCATACCCCTACTATCCAAGTGGGCATGGAGTTGGATATAAACCTGTGGCGAGCGTAGCGAGCCACCGAGCCCGAAGCGTGCCCCGCGAGGGGACGGTAGTCTGTGTCCCCTCGCGGGGCTCGCTACGCTCGCCACGCTTCGGGCTCGGTGGCTCGCTACGCTCGCCACAGGTTTATATCCAACTCCATGCCCACTTGGATAGTAGGGGTATGAAAAGGACCCCTTTTCCCATTGAATTCTATGTTAAAATGGACTCAGTCCATTTTAACATTGAATCCTATGGAAAAATCGGGTCCATCGCATCGCATCGCATCGCATCGCATGCGATATGGTCGGGTGCGATGCGATGCGATGGACCCGATTTCAAAATCGGCAGCCCAGTTACTACATAAGTACCCACAATTGTACCTAAAGTTTATGCAGGATAATTTGCCTGATTTGAGATCTATATTTTAGAGCAAAAGTTTAGGCAAGTGTGGAAACATGCTGCAATATAAGACTGCTTTTAAAAACAGAAGTGTTAATTTTTTACTTTATATTAACAAAATTCAAAGTGAATTAACATTAGCAAAATAGAAATCAAATCAATATCTGGTGTTGCCACCCTTTGCCTTCTAAACCGCATCAATTCTTCTAGGTACACTTTCACATGGTCAGGGATTTGGTAGGATATTAATCAAGTGTATGATTAATCATACCATCCAGGTAAGGATGATTTAACATTTTTGTATGTAGGATGAAACAAACAGCGGTCTAGGAGGCTTAAAACTGGGTGACAACCAGGGGGGCGGAGCTTGTATGAATTGCTTGGTCTTGCTGGAGGGGCCCTGGTCGGACCTTCCCTTTCCACCCCCATCCCTCCCGGGTAGCAGCACACACCTACGGCATGTGCTGTGCTGACAGCAGGATCAGCATGCGCATCTCACTGACAGCATAAGAGCCTGCAGTCAGCACATGCTGTAGGTGTGTTGCTGAGCAAGGAGACGACAACAACACTCCCCCCTCGACTTTAAAGTAGGGTTTTTTTTCACCCCCTCCTAAACATTTTGGGGGAGTGTCCTAATCCTGAGAGGTGGCCACGCCTCCCACAATTAGGCCATGGTCCTAAATTTTACCGGGGCCGGCATACCTCTCGGTGGCCCTGTGGACAACCAGCCAAACTGCTCCAAAGGTGAAGTTGTTCACTGAATATCAGGAGAGAGGTATGATTGTTTGCAGGCAACAGTGAAGCATAATGGAAGTTTGTGGCTGCATTTCAGAAAATTAAGTTGAGGATTAATGGTGTCCTCAATTTTGAGAAAAACATGCAGGTACTTATCCATCATGCAATATCATCAGGCTCTAAATGTATTCTGCAGCAGGATAATGACCCCCAAACATACAGCCGGTGTCACGAAGAACCATCTTTAGCCTATAGAAGAAGAGTGTTCTGGAAGTGTTACGGCCGCCACAGAGCCCTGATACCAACAAAGGGCAGTATTCAATGAGAAAAGTTCTCTGTGTTTTGTGGAGAATTTGTGCTTTGTTCGCCTTGGACGGAGCATTTTGCTCTCCAAAAGCGAGCAACCCTATTCAATGTGAAATATTCTCCGTCTTTCTAAGTGATTTTCTCCGTGTCTCTCCGTGTAGCAATTCTCCATCTTTTGATGGGGAGCTGGAATGTAAACTTTTAAACTTAAAGGTTTTTTTTTTTTTAATTTTGGTGTAAAAAAATCAGTTGTTTTTTTCTGTGAAGGGGCATGTTATTTTTATTCATGTGCTTATAGCAAATGAATATATATTTCATTTAAAAAAAAAATGTTAATTTTTTTTTTTTATTTTTTATTTTTTTACACAGTGCATCCAGCAGGGGGCCGGAGCGCTCGAGCCGCTCATTACATATTCATATATTCACTGCACCCGGGTGCAGTGAATACTGGGTCCCCCGCTGGCTATAGGGGGGGGGGCAGCCTGTGCTGCCTGGGTCCCGGAGAGCCCCCTTCCCCTCCACATTCCTCTGGAGCAGCCAGGGAGACTATAATCTCTCTGGCTGCTTCCGTCCCCCAGCTCCCTGCCGCGGACGCTCGTCCGCTGCAGGGGTTAAGACTCGCCGCGAGTGGCGGCGAGTCTTCAAAACATTGAATAGTGGGAGCAGGAGGCTCCGGAACATGAAGAGTGCATGGAGAGCGAAATAAAACGCTCTCCATGCACGGAGAACTTTCACATTGAATACTGCCCATAGTCTGTGTGGGATTACATGCCATTGTTGTTGGTTTTTTTTATTATTTTTTTTTTTTTTTTTATAAAAGTAGACCTGTCCATAGCATCCAATCAGATTTTAGTTACCTTTTGAAAGGTGCTAGCTAAATGCTAATCTGGTTGCTATGGGCAACATCTCTGCTTTATATATGCTATAAAACCCACACTTTAGTAAATACACCCTGAAGAGACAGAAGGATTTGAGCAAGCCTACATCCACAAACGATCTGTAATTAGTTTTCCAAAATGTTTGGCGCATCATATCCTGCTGAGTTCGGTTATGGTATAAAACATATACTGACTCATTGTAGGCAGTCATATGGTCGACCACTAATGGTTGACAGGGTCAAAAGGTCAACATGAAAAAGGTCTACATGAGTTTTTAGGTTGTCTATGTTGACATAGGTCGACATGGACACTGTCTAAGTGTACCGCGTCCCCTCGCATGGCTCGCTGCGCTCGCCATGCTTCGGGCTCGGTGACTTGCTGTGCTCGGCACACTTTTTTTTTCTCCCTCCACGTCCTAGTGGATGGTAGTGCATGAAATAACACATGTCGGCTGAAAATTTTGTAAAAAAATGCATGTCAACCTTTTCCAGGTCGACCTTTTGATGTCTACATTTTAACCATGTCGACTGTTAGACCCTGTCGACCTATTGCGTGTCATCCTTTAAACCCTATCGTCCATTTGACTGTCTACCTTTTGACCCTGTCAACCTTTTGACTGTTGACCATTCGTGGTCAATCATATGACTGTCTGTCATGAGTCAGTCTAAGATCAGTCTGGATACCGCTGAGTTCCTTCCAAAACTTTGTGCAAGTGTGTCTAAAAGAATTGATGCTGTATATGTGTATATGTATGTATGTATATATATGTATATGTATATATATATATATATGTGTATATATATATATATATATATATATATATATAGTGTGTGTGTTTATAAAAGAAAGGACAGAAGGGGCGGCTCAGGGTGCAGTAATTTTTTAATATAGTAAAAAAAAAAAACATAGTTTTCAGGTGTGAGCTAAAAACCACATGGCATTATATCTACCACCACTGGCACAGCCGCAACCTCTCCTTCGGGTGCCGGGACCCAGAGGAGGAGAGGCTGTGGCACACTGGCTGCCATCTGCAGTGGAACACTCAATGTTCACCACTAGTAGTGACTTCACTGATGTATTTTTTAACACAATTAGCTGTATACACAAATTTACAAAGGTCACCTTTATAGGTAGGTGTGAATTCAGATTTTTAATATTTTTTTTGTGTACAGATCCTGGATGTTTTCAGTCTGACACCATTCCAGTTTTTGTTCTGATATTTAGCATTTCAGACGCAGTCAAATATCCCTAGATTCATGTTCTTTTTAATATACAGTATTTAGACTGTTAGTGATGTGACTACTGAACCTCTTCATGGTGGTCTGTGCTCGCCCCCACAGCCCTGTCTTCTCTGGGGATCCCATTGTCCTTGTGTCATTGCTTAGACAGATGTTCTCTATGGGTACTTATTCATGCTACATCTCCAACCTGTGTCCGGCCGCACCAGTTGTCATGGATACGCTGTGTATTAACCCAGCAAAGCTGGAACATCTTTCCGCTGGAGATGTATTCTTAAATATGCTAAGAGGATGTACAGAACCTCCTTTCATTTAGTCTCCTTGAAATGCCCGCAGTTACAAAGGATG
The DNA here is from genome assembly GCF_055691185.1 of Crinia signifera. Taxonomy (NCBI): domain Eukaryota; kingdom Metazoa; phylum Chordata; class Amphibia; order Anura; family Myobatrachidae; genus Crinia; species Crinia signifera. The sequence goes on from NC_139220.1 coordinate 188,186,677, forward strand.
AGAAATTCCTCCACACCAGACATTCACACTTAACCTTTTTCTGTGTTCCCCTATTTTATAAAGAGAGAGACATCCAGGAGACTGCAGAAGTTTCTTTCATATGGTTTTTGCAGGGTGTGAGATATTTGTGTGTGTGTAGAGAGAGAGAACGTGTGCATTCTGGTATTGATACAGTATCCATGTTGGTTTTCAAGATAGTGTGCGCTTCATCCATGCATTAACCTAAGAAGTTTAAACATGCAGTTGTGATCTTACATTAAACTGCATTATAAGAGCACAAATCATTCAATGTTATGTTGAACAAATAGCATAGACCAGACATTCCGGTCTCCTTCTCTTACGCACAAACCAGCCATCCTTTCTTTGCCTCTGCCAGAGCGATCCTTGGGAACTGGTGCGGAGGCTGAGAATAATAGTTTACATCTGATGCGTTTTATGAAAACCTGTTTGCTCCCTGACATGGCTACTTACAGTCACAGTGAGTGCTGCTGTAATTGAATGAGTCATCTGTAGGTGTATAAGCTAACACAGACTCTAGTCTTTTCATTCTTAGCTGTATCTTGCATTGAAGTGCCAGAGAGCCAATAAATGTGTTTGGTTCTCTCAGTCTGTCGCAGCTGAAATCCAAAATGCATCCACAAGCCATCCAAATTTGTTTTCTCAGCTGTAATGTAGGAATTTCTGCTTGATAGATCCGTGCATGTGTTTGGAATATAAGCAGTTTCTAACTTTTCACTACCTATTTTGCCCAGTAGACGACTTTCATTGCAACTCCTTTTGTGACAGTGAGTGTTTTATGTAATTCCTGTCTTGTTGCTATAAACCTGTATATTCAGTCAGAACTGTAGTTATAACTGTGTTTAGAGAGTGTGATTTAATTCAAAGCAAAACTATCACAATAGTGCACAGGTTCTCAAACTTGGTCCTCAGGACCCCACGCAGTGCATGTTTTGCAGGTCTCCTCACAGAAACCAAAGTAAAATTATTAGCTTCACCTGTGCATCTTTTCAACTGTGCCAGTCAGTAATGAATGCACCTGCTGGGTGACCTGGAAAACGTGAACTGTGTGGGGCCCTGAGGACCGAGTGGAGAACCACTGCAATAGTGGATTCTTGTGAAAATTGTAAAAATGTTAACACTAAAGTTTGTTTTAAACTTGAATTGTGAATTCATTGTTGTCTGATAGTTATGCATACAGACCAAATTTAGTGGCAACGTGCAGTTGGTAATGTGTAAAGCGGAACGAAATACAGTATGCTGTGCTATGTAAGAAACTGCACGATTTTGCACAGTATATGGACATCTGTGATGTGAAAATAGCAGGCCTTAAAATCGCTCAGTGCATACACACTGAGCAATTTCCCCCCTGGTCAGTGATTTTCACAGGGGGTGTACAACTTTTAGGATGCTATGGAAAACAATCCACCCCATCGCTCATCTGCTGGTAACCTCAGTAGATGAGCGATGGCAGCCGTCAGTGATGCGGGAGTGTGCACCAGTGCTCACCACTCATTGCTTGCCTGTACACACTGGGCAGCTTTTGAACTGAAAGCAACATAAATAGTAAAACTGAGCTTTTAGCTCAAAATGGCCCAGTGTGTATGAACTTTTAAAGAATACCACTCAACAAAATGTGGCTCTTTTTAGTGATGTCTGTACTGATTAGCCCGGCCTCACCGTGACCTGATTCTCCATCTGCCAGACACTATGAAAACTAATTAGGAGCGCAGCACACCATTTAAAGTCTGCAATACAACAGTAGAATGTATCCTCTGTGTTTATTAAGGGGCATGCACTTCTTATACATTTCTATATTTGAAACTGAAGCCAAATGTTTCAAAAATATTCGTTTATGAAGGTAAAATGGTGATTGCTTGCCCCTCTTGGTATAATGATGTGATTTTCAGCACAAATTACTGGGGGGGGGGGGGGACACCATATCCCACTGCTACAATCAATTTTTCAACATGTACACTATAGCAGTGCTATTGAAAAATTAAGTATTTTTCCTAACTGAGATTTGTGATACCTTTTTTGTACTTCTGTCTTTCCAGCATCTGCATCTCTAAGTACCTTCATCAATCCTTTGATCCGCCTAATATGCATTTATTCTTTCTCATTGACCATGGCTGGATATTCCCACCAGTATATTTAGAGAATTTGTTACCCAAAGATTTGGAAGAAAATATCTTTCATAAGAAAGCCTTCTCAGTGTAGTCTTTTAAAGGCAATTTATGAATAGCAAAAATTGGCCACTGCGTTAGGAATTAAACTGATGGAGCACAGGTACATTACGACTATTACGAAGGTGCAGAAAGTTTCAATTTTGTGAATTAAATCTATTCTAACTGGGCCTACACACGGGGAGATTTCATAAGCATTCTGAGCAATGCTAAAACACTCAGCAAGATTGCTCAGCACCCAGCAATGTGTCAGCGCTGTGTGCTGGTCATTCTGTCAGGGCCAGTGTTCTCTCATGAGAACACTGGCCCTGACCAGTGATTAAGTAGATTTATCCAGTATGCTGGATATTAATCACTGGGCGATCTTGTGAGATCGCTTAGAAAATGCCCTAAAATTGCCCTTTGTATTGGCCGCATTAGTTTATTCCCTAAATTTATCATGGGTTGTGCGATGTGTCTTCTCATTTAGTTTCCCTGGGTATACATATTTGTAAGCATTTTCTGCACATTGTAGCTGTTCTTTAAACTGGTCCCTTCATGATTCTTTCAAGTTGTAGATACTGCTATATTGAGCAGTATTAGAAGATTAAATATTTAAATAAATAAGTAAATTTTTCTCCTAAGCTGGTAGCGAACTGGATTTTGTTATGATTTTCTTAATAAATTTACCTTTTTCACATTACTAGATAAGTACTTCCATGCCCCAGTTCTTTTGGAAAATTGCTTTGTGTATTTTGAATCATTAAAAAAAAAACAAAAAAAAACCATACCTGCAGTTTTTAGGAGATTTTTCAAGGATATTCGCTTCCATTTTACAGACTGAAACAGAATTACATTTATTGCATCAATATTAATCCACCTGAAATAAATAAATTACTGAGACTTCAGTGTGCCTGTGCTGGGCACCTAACCAATATTTTGGTGCATTGCTCTTTCATTTTTAGGTAGGCCACCTCTTTTGAATCACCCTACACTGAGCTCATTTGTTTCCATTGTGGTATAGTATAAGAATTCTGTCTAGTAATTTAGTGAAATGCCTTTATTATAAAATGTTGTTTTTTTACATTGGGAAAAGTAGTTTTACAAACTTTATTTAACTCTCAATTTTGTGTATTTGTAGTCACTATATGCAGGCAATATTTTAATGCAATCAAATAAAATTGGTAATGGACAATTAGTGTCACATCCTCTGTATAACTATATAAATATTTGTACTGAACATGCTTTTTAATCTCTGGTTGTGGTGACATCACTTTTCTGACTTTGCTGACTCTTTGCCAGGCTAAACAACCATGTATTGACCACCTCCCATGCATACCGTACGTCTTTTACCGGCAATCGGCAACCAAGTGATGGACCGTGCCAAGGAGGGAGAGCTCTTCCAGGGGATCCTTGATGAATATTGGCAAAATACACATTTGTAGCTCTGTGAGAAGCAGCTAACCAAAATTAGAGTTACTGTTGGCTGCAGATGACCTTTATACGTTAACATACAAGATGTTATTGTTAATCAAAAATGTTATACACCATATGGCTTGTCGCTTTTTGGATGGAGTGGTAAACTCTTTTCCTTGACATGCTTAGGGAGAGTGCATTTTTCTCACTTTTTCTGATTGTGTACACCTATTACTAGTGTTATCAACTATTAAAATATCATTTATTTTCCTCCGTTAAACAGAAAATACAGCAAACATTCTGCATTTGGAGAAACCGGCCCCTATCTGAGCGCATCAATTTTCTACAAACCATTAGGTTTATCAGATTATTAATGAACACATCAAAGTTTTTACGTGCAGTATTATATGGGAGAGTGTGTTTTTAGGTGTTTTCACTATCTGATTTTATTTTTGTACCCGGTCTTGCTTTTATTTGCTCCCCCCACCTATTGAGCCCCCTGAGTACCTGCTGCACTGTGGGTCTCCCTGCCAGTTTTTCGGAGGGCCGGGGTACCGCTGTCTGCCCGCATCCTTCTCTGGGATCTGCACACTGGCTTAAAGTCTGGAGGTCCCGCCTCCTCCACTGTGGCTGCAAAAATTAACACTATTCGCTCCCTCGGGACCCCGCAGCACCTGATTCCTGGATTGCCCTGCATACTAGTGGTGGCCACCATTATCTTGATCTGCAGAGTTCAGCACTATAAGCACCTAGAGGTAGCCATAAATACTAGCTACTGAATATTGAGGGTTTTTATTTTTTTTACTTGCTTTCTGTGGTGCTCCTGCACTCACAACTAGCCCTTTACTTGAACCCACACTGTCTGGACACTGTGGACACATTATCTGGGACCCCCGGAGAGAGTGTCAGTGACTTCTTCTGTGGACAACCCACGGCCTTCCCATGGTTTGGAGCCACGGCCTCAGGTGGGTACCATTCTCTCGGAACCACCACTTGTTTCCTGCGACCCATGCCAGTGGCTCCATCCTCTCACCTCCTTCCATACTGAGCTTGGCGTGTGTTGCAGACATGTCCTGATCCCTTGCCCGGCAGCAATACAAGCTATACTTTAGCTGCATTGCACGTTTCGTCCCAGCTAAGCCGTTACAATACTTCCCAGTCTTGTGGTTATCTTGGAGGATTCTCTTCACATGTGTTAGGCCCATCATACTAGCTCCTGTCCTGCAAGCTACATTCTGGTCCACCCATCCTGGCGACTTCGCTAACTACACTGCTGGAGCCCTTCTCACCACTGACCAATTGAGAATTACTACATTGTTTCTCACTTAAGTGCCCACCCAGTGCCTTCCACAACAACTCTTCTCCTGAAACTTACCTCACCTGCTCCAGTACTGATGTCTTGCTAAGGGTCCTGCTTTTATACCCTCCAGTGGTATCTTTCTCTGGACATATCACAATGATATTTTCCTACAACTCACTCTCACTACTTATCCCAATGACCTGTCATCTGGACTGATCATCTAACTCATGATCCAAACGCTCACAGACTGGCGGTCTTGGTTTGCCAATTCTTTAATGCTATCCCGACTGAGCCAACTGATTGCCTGCCACTCTCTGTGACATACCAGAAGATGGGTAGATTTAGAAAGCGGTTTAGTTGGTATTTCCTCAATCTCACATTTACCATGGCTTCCACGGAAGTCTTAACCACAATGTTCTCACCCTTCACACACTGTAGACTTAACACCATTGAGTTTGGGAGACTCAACAAAAATCTCAAGATATCAACACACCCATCTCCTCTTAGCCACTTATGATCCCACAATCCTAACTGGCCTCTCCCCAACTATGGCCTCTTCTTGGATTTCATTTGGCATTCCACCATATTTTTTAAAGTTTTGCCCCCAAATAATTTGCAGAACTGCGTGAAAAGTTTGGAATCGCCAACTCCCTACATTATAAATACCTACAAATACTCCACTTCGTTTCCTCACTTTGCACTCCTAATTTGCCTCATACCTTTACCAAAAGAAAAAATGTGTGTATATGACCCATCGACTCTATTTCATAATTGTTCCATTCTACTACAGGACTTGGAACAACATTTTGAAGATGAGGAATGGGACTGAATTCATACTGCAATTTCAAAGTGCTTTATCAGTGTTACCATACAAAAAAAAACCATATAAAATATATACTAGATGGTACCTATTACAGACAGTCTTCATCTTTATGCATCCTAATTACTCTAACCTGTGCTGGAGAAATTGTGGAACGCAAGGCACATTTTGCCAAGTTCTACCCAGTACTCACATCTTTCTGGGACTAAGTGCGTTCTCTACTTTCTCACTTCAGTGAAAAAGCCCACACACACACACACACCTGCTAATCTTCTATGCACTCCCATAGACCACATTCCTAAGGAATCCAATAAACTCCTCCACATTTCCTGTGCACCAAAATACCAAATAGGCCATAATTGGAAAATCCCCACTGCCTCTAGTCGCCAATAATTATTGAAATTATTGAACAGGATTTGCTTCGTAGCTAGGATGGAATACATATTGAGTCTTAAAAACAACACTGCAAAAATGTTATTTCTGTTCAGGTCTCCTGGTACACATACCATCACATTTTCTCTTCCAACCTCCCAAAGAAGCTAAATAAATAAAATCCCTGAAAGACGAGACTCCCTACTAGATTTCGAAGCCTCCCTTCCCTCTATTTCTGTTCTTTCTATTTGCGCTCTACAATTTGCTAAAATTTTTGTTCATTCTCTCCCACATTTCTCTATAATATACGCACTAATTATTTTTACCGTGTGTAGGGGCATAGTAATAGGGATACACAGCCCCATACATCACCCTGGCAATTAATATCTACCACGCTAGATAAATGTAGTTACCCGTCAGGGCGCGTGTTTTCTTATAAGTGTCCATAGAGAACATGACTGACTGATTGTTTTGGGTTAATTCGAGTGGGAATGTGTGCTGAGCAGGTGCCTCATTAGTCCTCACCCGGTATTCTATAACTAGCGCTACAATACTGTGCAACTGTATTGGATTTCGTTTTGCACAATTGCCATTGTAGAAGCGACGTGTACAATGCAGGTCATTGCCAGTTCATATAATGCTTCACTTTATTTGAATGGGTAACGAAATAAGATCATACCCCCCAAAAAAATAGCTGTGATCTACTGGAAGGACACCATGTATTGGCTAGCTTCGGCTGTCGTAATCCTGGTATTGATTCTGGAACGTGTAAAGAGACTGTGGTATGGCAATGGAACCTATCAATTGTTTGTGCCTCAGTGATTTCCCTGCTTCCTAGTACCTTGACAGACTAATTTTATTATATTGGAGCATCATTGCTATCCTACCTTTTCATTGTGCAGGCCAACTATTATATTTATTATTTATTTATTAACAGTTTCTTATATAGCGCACACATATTCCGCAGCGCTTTACAGAGGATATTTGAACATTCACATCAGGCCCTTACCCAGTGGAGCTTACAATCTATATTCCCTACCACATGTACACGCACACACCGGCATTCTAGGGTTAATTTGTTGGGAGCCAATTAGCCTACCAGTATATTTTTGGATTGTGGGAGGAAACCGGAGTACCCGGAGGAAACCCACGCAAGTACGGGGATAATATATAAACTCCACACAGTTAGAGCCATGGTGGGAATCGAACCCATGACCTCAGTGCTGTGAGGCAGTAATGCTAACCATTACACCATCCGTGCTGCCCCAAATAGCTGTTAAACCAAGTTTCTTTTGCTAGTCACTTATGCTGGCCATACATCAGAAAGATTGATCTTAAGATCGATTGCTCTCATGATTGTGTCCAATTTTCCTTCAACTCCCTGGCAGTCCTTGGTGGTTTTTGGACACACAATATGCACACAATCTGCATACAATCCATCCGGGGCAACTGTGGATGTCTGCATGTTGCCCCGATGATATTTAACATATAAAGTCTAAAGAAGAAGAATAATTTTTAGGATGTGACATGCTGTTGTGCTGCTGTGTGGGAAAATAGAAATATTTCTGTGGGTAAATCATTCATTTCTGAATCCTTCCTTGTAAATGAGGGGATGCTGACAACTATGAACATATACAGTATAATGTTGCTTTATGCATTCTTTGCCATACTCTCGTTTAGAACCTTTATTAATCTGCATGTTTGGACTTATCTTTCCGACAGTATCCCAAATAAGAAGCTACCTTTCTGACAGCGAATGAGCCGTGGATACATTCATTCCCTGTGTGTCATCTTACAGCTGAGAATAGCTCATTTCCCCCTTTAAAATTCAGGTGCTGGTGAACCACTGACATTTAGCGTGCAGAGCATTCTATATGGATGTAGGGCGCCAAGAGGGAGGGGGTATATCATCTGAGATGCTGCATGCATTTTTATCACATTTCACCTATCACATTTCACCTTTTTAAAATGCCTTTTAAATGTAGGTTTTCAAGCACAATATGCTGACAGTCTGTGTTCCCTACCTCCACTGTTTTTAGTTTTCAATTATTTCAATCATTTCAGTAAATGAAGTGCTTTCAAATTAAATTAAAACCTCAAATTCCTAGCATTTAACCAATATGGTTTTATAGAACGTATATTTGCGCTGCCTCTATTGATGGCAATGTACTTCTGTCTGAATTTCTTTTTGTATTCGAGTCCTTCATTTAGTGTGATTTGCAGGCACTGCCCTGGCTGCTTTAGCTGGTTAGATCAGTATTGTGTTATGCGTCTGAGCCGACTTCCGCTGGTCATCTTAGGAAGGTGACATTCTATCCAATCATGCATAAAGGCTCCCTTTTCTTGATCCAATTAAGTAATAAAACGGGCTCTCCCCCCTTCGCCATCGCCCCACTCATCCCTAAACCTGCTGCTCGTCGCATGATTTCTAAGTGGCAAGTTAACAAATTGTGTCTCTGATGCCCAGAGCTCCTTGGCTGGCTGACAACTTCATATGACTTGCTCTGCGAGAGATGGAAGGGAAAAGCCTTTTATTATATTTACTCCACCAAGCCTTAGTCAGCCAAATTCTTGGTTTCCCTAATGGAGATGTGGTGGCCTGGAGCCAGTGTGAATTTGCTCTTGGAGGAGCAAACGCTTTTACTATCGTGACAAACCCATTGCTTGCCAGAGTCTTCTGCAGCCTTTTTCAATCAGGCTGTTAACAGTAATTAACCAGCGGCTGTAGTGTGCAGTGCTGTGTATATATACAAGCTAGTGAGGAAAGTTTATAAATGTTGATACCGGCATGGGATCAGAGAGGGACTTCTCATAAGAGTTTTTTTTTTTTTAATTGACTGTTAATCTATTCAGAAAACATTACTTCCACGCTTGGCGATTACTTGAAGTGAGACCCTGTTCTTATGTTTCTTGGCATCATTTTTAAATCGTACTAATAGCCATCTATAAACTAGCATGTGTTCACCTGCTTTGTTCTGGCATGTCCAGTCGATGCCACGGAGGTTATAACAGGAAGCACATAAACACATTCTAGCTTGTTGCATTTGCAGCTCATTAGTGTGTAATGATCATTTATTCTGTGTATAACTAACTATTATTCTCTTGGGTATTAATTTAATTTTTTATTATATATTAACAGTTTCTTATATAGCGCACACATTTCGCATCGCCTTACAGAGAATGTTTGAAAACTCACATCAGTCCCTACTCTAATGGAGCTTACAATCTATATTCCCTACCACGTGTACGGACAAACACACATTCCCTCTAGGGTTAATTTTTGTTGGGTGCCAATTAACCTACCAGTATATTTTTGGATTGTGGGAGGAAACCGGAGTACCCGGAGGAAAGAAGTATGGGCCACATCTCTGGCTTTTAAATTATTTGTGGAAAGGAATGTTTCATTGGTTTCAGCATCTTTCTGGTTAAAATCATTGTCTGTGCATCTGACTTATGCCTTATGCGCATAAACAATCTTATCAAGGATGTATGAGAATCTGACACCAACTATTTTTTATCTCAAGGGTACCAGGGCATTACCAATACATATAGAAACGTACAAAATTTACTTAACACTTTTGTGTTTGGGTAAGACCTATATCACTGTGACAATTAAATGTTTGCATTGTTATTCCTGACGAGTCATGTAAAAGTGACAAGTTAGTGTTCCCTCTAAGCTCCTTTTGCAGGGTGCTGCACCCTGCCACCTGTTTTTAAAACCTCAAAATGCACCCTGCTCTTTTGTGCGTGGCACTGTACTTCCTTACGCTGATCCCCACCTTGTTCACAGGCCGCTGAGATCTTTTGGTGTATGTGATCATGTGTAATGGGCATTATGGTGTGTGTGGTATAATGTGTTAGAGGCATTACAGTGTGTGTCATAATGTGTAATTGTCATTATGAGGGAATATGCAATAAGCATAGCGGAGTATGACAATGTTTAATGGTCGTAATCCTAGTGCAGTGGGCAATTAAAAAAAAATTTTCATATAGAAAATGTGCCCTCCTGATTGAAAAAAAGTGCCCTGTCTGGTGGTGAGCACCCTGCCCTAAAAAATAACCTGGAAGACCACCACAAAAGCTTTCTTTTCTGTCTGCATTAAGGGATAAATAAAATACATTTCCAGTTGATAGTGATCAGGCCGGAAGTGTAAATGTAGATCTTTAGTATTACATAGGGGTGCACCCAGGATTGGGCCCAAGATAAACATGTACGCAATTATTTTACTGAATTAAATGGTATACTGTACACAAAGTTAAAAGTGCTGGGAGATGGGAATTTATTTTTGATAATGTATCCAACAGCCTGATAGGAATCATTTGGTTTTCAGCTGTTAATAGTCCACAATCTGTGATTGGACTCCAGGAATAATCCAGGCAACATGCTGAAATATCGGTATCTTAAACAGGTTTATTATGCCAACATGTTCCATTAAATCCAGCAACATTAGCACATACACATTTTGAATATAAATATATTCAAACATTGTGTGACTGCCGCAGTCTTCATTTATCAACTTTCTCTATGAAAGGAGGCTAGGAATGATTCTGTGTACTGAGAATTGATCATGCAGTGCTAGCCATCCTGAAGTTCCCTGAATGGAATCATGCCAAGGTATGGCAATCCAGCCCCCTCAATGCTGCTGATAGGACTCCTTTTGTCCCATTTGCGATACATTGATCATGACTCCTGATTAAGTTTTGTAAATTGCAACCAGATTTAATTGTCTCATAAAACAAACTTGATGCCTGCAAATATTCAGATGAAGGATTTGGGTTACCAGGTACTATTTTAACATTTAATGTATAATTCCCCTTAAATCACTTGCTGGGCACGGTTTCATAGTTTGCAACACCACCAGACAATATGTTTTCTGATCTGTTTGCAATCAATACGACCAGTGTGGGCAGCTGCAGGAAAAGTACATTCTCACTGCTATTGTTCGAAGAGATTAATAATTGCTAAATTCTAGTGGGCTAGGGGACCTTTCACACCCAGGGGGAGGGGCAAGGCCATGGGCCTTGCTCCTTCACTATCCACGCCACCACTGGTTGCCTTTAGTAACCAGGTGGCAAGCAGAGCGAGCCACCATGCCCAAATCGTGGCAAGCGTCCGTTTGGGACCCTTGTTCTGAGCTTGCTCCTCCTCTAGCTGCCCCCTCTCCTACCCTGTGATATCAGGAGGTCCCTTAGCCCTCTTCAATTTAGACTTAACCCTAAGAGATATGCTTTTCTGCATCCAGCCCCATGGTCTGCAATGTTGCTGTACGCTGTCATCAGCAGCCATTGGAGTAATATAAAGTAACCTGCAGCAACTCCTTACAGACTGTGGTAGGGGGGCTGCCATTACCAGTGCTTTTCTGGAGAGGAGACAGTCAACCCTGGAACCAGTGCAAAGGATCTGGCAAATGCCGGGAGCTGCACATTCGCACCAGCAGTGCCTCTACTATGATTACGCAAAACCCTGGCTTCTATGGATTGCATTGGCTGCAGCCCATATAAACTGGATAAGGATGCATAAAAAGCATGGTGTGGCTTCCTACAGGAATCATGCTCTCTGCTTATCACACCCTTATTTAGCTGTGACCGAAGGAGGAAGTACCTCCCAATTGATCTGCCTATAGTGTATTTGACTGACAGGCAGATCTCCTTAAGGAAGTCAGTGCAGTCACAGACTGAATCTGGCTTCACTGATCTGAGGTGGCGAGTTTTACTAGGGGCAGCAGCCCAAAGTTAAAAGCCCCCCTGATTTGATTGAATTCCCCCCCCCCCCCCCCCCCCCCCCCCCCCATGAACTTGGTGGTTAATCCAATATTCTTTGGGGGGTGTGGTGGTGGGGGTGGTGGGGGTTTATATTTCATACAGATATGATAAAATAACTGTTTTCTTAAATAACATTGTTTAGATGGCTTCCTGTTTCCTGGACAGCACTGCAGTAGGCTTCTTTATATCTTCACTCAAGTCATATATTCAGGAAGTGTTTTTTTTTTAAAATGCATAATTCCAGGAATCTTTATTATAATTCCTAGAAGCTGAACGAATCTTTAATTGTCCAGTTTATTATATGGTAACCAGTTTTTGTGCCTTGATATAATCGGTCTAGTACTAGCATTCTAGCAATTTGTACACAAATCTGACCTTCGTCAGACAGTATCCCTGTATGCTTATTTACAGCAATATATTGCAGCACAAAGTAAGTGGCAGGTTCAGACCCCTTCTCTGACCTTTACTGTCATACTCTCTACAGACCACAGCGTGAATCAATTATATTCATTTCAGCTGCTGTAAATGAAAATATGTATACAAAATCCAAGTGAATATCTAGCGTAATGTCTCCTAGAAAGAAAATGAATAGCTTGCTAATTTTTATGTGGAGTTGCAGTAGTTCCTTTTGTCCATTATTCTGACAGCATGACCATGTAAAGAAAATCACAAATAACGTTTCATAATGGTCACCTTGAATTTAATGAGCAGCAAATCTGAATCTAATGCTTTGAAAACGTAATACTGCTAGGCCACATATCGGTGTCTGAGTGATGCATTTACAAGGCCCCCATCTCCTGCTGCCAACCCTGTGGGAGTGGATGTGTAACGCTGAGCAGTGACATTGTAGCTCAGCTCCACTCTCCCAGCCCTTCGCTAATAGTGAGGAGAAGCTGCTGAGAGCTTTGCCGTTAGGAAGCTTCTGGTTTCTTTATGCTATTGGAAGGTACCATGTGCGTAGCAGTGCAGGGACATTACAAGCTATATGAGTAATGTTATGGTGCTCATTAAGTGTGTTAGGCTCCCATATGCCTTGGTGTCCCAGTTGAGCACCCAGGTTCATCAAATGGTAGCCCCACAGCTGTCCATTATTCCATTAACCAATTTGCATTTCTAAGTGTTTTTTTTTTTGTATTACAGTGATAAATGTAAGATATGTTGCTGATGTGCTGCACGTTTATGTGGTATATTGGTGCAAGACCCAGTATTATAATAAGCATGACAGTTTTGGTATTTTTTTTTTTTTTTGGCTTATTCTAATGTTTCATGTTCCATCAGTTAATAGATGTACAGTCCTTTGACAACACTTTTATAGGAAATTACATTGTCAAATATAAAAAGCACACAAATCTTAAAACCTAATCACTTGTTTTTTAAGGTTGAAGCGACATTCACTAAAATGCAGCTTATAAATTCAGTAGGAGAGAGACCTCATTGAAGCTGCGGTTTTTATGGACTTTATTTTGAAGAATATTCCGGTTGCCGTGTGTCCTATTTCTCTCCTTTACACTAAACTCAAACAGGAAGCTCTCAATCTTTTGTATAATTTTTTATTCCTGCAGTTTTACATACTGTATATTGTTTCTTAGTGAAGGTACTGGGAGGATTTTACTTTATAAATAAACTGAGACCGATCTACCAGTAACCCGCATGACACCGTCCCTTCGGGACTGCCAGACCAGGCTGCTATAAGCAGAGTGCTGTCTTTCTATGTCTTCGTCTTCTCAGAGTTGGGTGTAACGTTATAAAGGATAAAGAGAAATGTAGCTTCCATCTTATGGAGAGTTTCTAAAATATCAAGCCCCCCTGCAGTACCAAGTATTCCGGTGTCTGTGGACAGAGACACCATATATCTTACACATCCTTGCCCTCGACACACTATTATACCCCCCCCCCCCCCCTCCATATACACTGGGGTGGTAAAGTATGAACAAGTTGTTTGGGGGGGGGGGGGAAATCAAACACCTTTGTTCGTTTGCTTGTATTGACATTGTCAATATCGACCTAGAGTATGTCTACCATTTTTTGGTGTCAACCTAGTGCTAGTTGAAAACGGCTGGAGAGCCACATCTATAGTGTATTCCTAACCCAAATTAATTTTAAAGCACATAAAGGATCTCTTTCCTCAGTACCTATCAAATTAGAATATTTAAAGTTTACTGGCATAGAATAAAGTCACTTATGTCAAGCTGCTGCTTATGTGCACATGTTGGATCCCGGCATCTGCCAGATCCACTGTGCAGTCACAGGGATCCAGGACACAGGACTCTGCTTACCATCATGAATAGCGGCAGCGCCCCACCTACAATAGGTAGAGCTGCTGCTTTACTGGTGTGATGTTGCAACACTAATGCTGCTTTCAGACCGCAAAACCGGCTTTGACCTGGTATTTTAAAAATGTTTCTAAAAACTGGTCTACTAGCTAAATCCTCTTTCACACCGCATATCTTTAAACGGTATTTCAAAGCCGTTTTTGTCCCTTCACAACATTGAACCCGTTTAAACCCATAGAAAACAGTAGATGGGAAAAAAACGGGTCTGAAACCGGTAGGACCCTGCTTTATTACCGTTTAGAAATACTAGTTTTATAGAACCGGTAAATTATCTCTGCACCTTTCAGACTGCACAACTTACCGTTTTGAAACTGTAAAATTACCCTGCAAAATAACGGGTAAAAATTGAGGACTGAAAGGGGCATAAGAGGCGCACTGCAAGGCAAGGTCGCTCTTTTGCTGCACCTGTCTGATTTATTCAATGTCTCTTGCGCCTTCCTCTTTGGTAATCCACAAGAACACATGGTACCCCATCTCATGCTCTCAATCCTAAACACCTTCAGTCTCACACTCTCCAGACAGTAGCAAATAGTTTCATGAGTCAAGTTTAGGGTCAGTTTTGTGGTTCATGACCGAATTTTCTTCTGTTTGTCCATATGTTTTATGATTGGAAGCCACCAGCACTGGTTTTGCCTCTTACATTGACCATAAATCATTTTGAACCCCTGCAGATGTTCCGAGGCACCCCATTTTTTACACCCACTGGCCTTAGGAAAGATCTTAAGGCAACATTTATGCAACATGCTTGAACTTTTATGAGGCAAAGCTTGTGGCCAGATTTATCTCAACAAATTTATACAGTCTGGAAAATTTTCAACAAGGATTTGTGGACTTCCTACAGCGCTAGATTTTTTGGGGATTATAGAGTGAACTGGATGTTACATGTGTCTCTAATATAATCCTCCTTTAACTCCAAAATATCCAGACCTAAATCACGGAAGTCTCTCTTTCTTAAAAGGTGTATCCAAATTTTATTAAGTTAACAATAATGATTTCTGAATAGGTCTCAATAAAAAACACAAAAATATATAAAAAAAATATATATAAAACATTCCACGGAAAAATAGTCACTTTGCAGGTATATACCCAGAGATAGGACCTTTTAAGGATAATTCCTCTATATACTTAGGTGAATCTGCGGGTTTAGATGTTCTTCCCCCGGTATCCTATCACAGCCAAATGTATATATTTAAAGGGCCAGGTTATGGAAGAAAAAAATGAAGATACTCTCACCCGACTTAGTTGAAGCTCTTGATTCTGCCTCCCGTACCTCACAACCCTCTGCCCTCTGCTCTCACAACGGATTGCTGTTCTGCCACTACAGCTCTCTGAATTTCCCTGTGCTCCAGACCTTTAACCCTTTTTCGGAGGGGTGATTATACATAGTGACCATCCTGCCACTACGGCCACCTGTGTCTCCCCTCTTCTGGTCCTCGGTACTGTAGGCAATCCCCTCAATATACAGCCAGCATTATAACACCCGGTTCCCGTCTATTTCTCCTGTCTCACTCAGGAGAACTAGGGAGCGGCTCTGGAGACTGATAGCAGTAGTCTCCGACGGGGTGCGTGATCCAAACAGCTGATTTAGCTGTGCTCTACTCCCTCACCTGCTCCTGTGGCCGGCGGCTGGTTTTCTTCAGCAGGCGGGTGGACAGGTGATACTGGACTCTCTTGTTGCGCTGCTCATAGATGTCACATAAGCACCTCAGAGGTCTGCATCTAAGTTGCTTCAAATCTCTCACACACGCCTATCTCTGCCGTAGAGTTTGCTGCAGTGAGCGACAGACTTCAGGCAGCTCCAACGCGTTTCTACCCAGATGGGTCTTTATCAATGTGCCTTGATTTGAAAGATTCTAGCACTTAAGAGTTTTTGTGTCAAAAAAAAATTTCTTCTAATTTATACGGTCTCCCTCATACAGTATGTGGAGTGGTGAGCTGGAAAGTGGTCTTCCAAGAGTTGAGTGTAAAGTAATTAAGGATGAAGAGAAATGGGGCTTCCATCTTATAGAGAGTTTCTAAAATATCAAGCCCCCCTGCAGTACCAAGTATTTTGGTGTGGACATAGACACCAAATACTTTGCGTATCCTTGTGCTCGACACACTATTATACTCCCCCCTCCGTGTCCACGGAGGTGGTTTGAAGTATGAACAAGTTGTTTAGGTAAAAAAAAATCAAACACCTTTTCAAGTGTTGACCAAGTTCATTTGCTTGTGTTGACATTGTCAATATCAACCCAGAGTATGTGTACCATTTTTAGGTGTCAACCTAGTAATAGTTGACAACAGCTGGAGAGCCACAGGTTAACTTGGTCTGATCTAGTGTGTTATTCTTTTTAAAATTTACTGGCATAGAATAAAGCCAATTATCTTTTTATATGTCGGTGTCATATGCATAGTGGATCTTCATTAAAATAATGAAATATAAATGAAGAACCTGTGAAAACATTAATTTAAACAATCTAGTGCAGAATGTTATTAAAATGTATTAGTATAAAGACATAAATATAAAGACATTGTAATGGCCTGAGATAATCGAAAAATATACCAATATGAAGTTAAAAACACAATTTTAAGAATGTTCCAATGGGATGCTGTTCATATGAAAGATATGCCAAACATAGACATGGGTGGCATACTGCCGAAATATAGAGAAATAAGGGCACATAAAGACTGAGATGACCTTTCCTGGGGTAGCATCAGCTCCAAATGGGGACCAGTTTTCTCCTCCTCGTCTGGCTGGCAAACCATTCGTCCAACTTTCACTACATTGTGATCACAACGCTGATCTGTCAAGTCCTAAAGGTGCATATACAGAACAGAACTCTATACAGACTTATTAAATAGACTTTTTTTTTTCTGCCCACAAGAATTTGAGCAGAGTGCGCAAAAAGGTACTAAACCGCACTATACTTCACTAACCCTTTCAGATAACAAAACATTGCAGAAACCTTGTCCATGGTTACCTTTTTCTTCCTCCGTAGTGAAGGGGGTTGGTGGTATTTTTCCCACAGTATGGTAGTTTGCCAGCCCTTTGTCCACCGTTCCCAGCCCCAGCAGCCACTCACAATCACATTTCCCTGCATTACAATCAGCCATCATAAAGGAATCGTTAATGATCAAAACAGCTATAGCTATTTTTATCATTAACTATTCCTTTATGTTGGCTGATTGTGTGCTGTGGAACTTCCTACATAGGTTACCTGGCACTGCATCAAACCATGCCCCCATTGGTAAGGTAGGTCTGATAGCTGCCGCCTACTGTTCTGCCCCAGCTCCATGATATTTCCGACCACGTCACAGAGGGGAGGCTAAGCTTATAGCGGGTTTCGCTTTGGTCTCTCTTTTTACCATCCCTTTTTGCCAGTAAAGAGCTGCAAATTTGGTGAGTTTTGACTTTAAATAGTGATTAGAGTAATACAACTTTATGTTATTGATATCACCTTTCATAGTCTAATTTTTATAACCAAAACGTAATAGTATACTCAAGTATAACGTGAGGCTCTGCCTCCCCTGACGGCACAGCACTGTTTCCTACCCATGTTATCTTGTATGATAAATGCATAGGTATGCCACTACAGAACTCTTGCGGCGCCTTAGAAATAAAAGATGGAAAAAAAATTAATAGAGCTCCAAATCCATACTGCTTATGTGTAATCTAGTCCAAAAACAACTTGGGTTTTAGTTCTGGTATTTTTATGCTTTTTTTTATTTTATTTTATTTTTTATTCTTTTACTGTAACTTTTTATCAAGTTTTAAAGCCGTATAAAGAACAATCCCCTCACCAATTCATTTTTTAAATGTGTTCATTCTAACCTTTTTTTTTTTTACTGTATTAGTTTTGTTGTACACAAATGTTGTTTCTGCTTGAACCCATCCTTGTTAAAAATAATCATCTATGACTGTACATAATCGGCATATTATGTTTAATCTCTTAGGCATTGAATGTCCGAGAGGTGCTAGAAATAACCCAAGTGGTGTGCAGGAAGGAGAGCCTTTCAGTGAGGATGCCATGATGTACACCAAGGAGCTGGTTCTGCAACGAGAGGTAGGAGTCTTGTTTACACCGCTGCTTGGCATTATAACAAAGTGTGTGGCTTCTATTCCCATGACAGAAGTCAGTGGTAGCTACAGATTTACTCATAGGAACCTAATGTCTGTCTGTATACTACAAGTCCTATGTGCATGTATTAAATCTATATATTTTGCTCGTAAGACTATACATTACATTTCTCTTCAGTATTACCACGTTTAGTAGTTCTTGAAGTCCTATTTTGTACAATAAGTTTCTCAAAATGAAATTTCTTAACATGTTTATCAGAATGTTTTAGTAAAATGTAAATGTGTATGCAGACATCCAGCCTTCTTACATTAAGTATTATGTTCAAATGTCATAAATACATGATTGCAACATGTAAAGCGGCTTCACGATTATTATGACTTTCCCTGCCCTGTTTGTGAATGTCCCACTTCATTACTGTATGTACTGTAGCAATTCTAGAAGGAAATATAACTTTCTTTAATTGCTTACCTAATAGTCACAGCCCAGTTATGTCTGAACTAATCTGGTCATGGTTCCTTACCTTTTCAATGCCATTTCTGAAGCCTGGAGACAGATCAGAGATTAAGAGTAAAGAACATGGGTTAGATCAGTTGTGGGCACAATACTAGATGTTGGGGTGCCCGTTTGTGACATTGGAATTATAAAGTTTAATAATACATGTTACATGTCAACTGTGTTTGGTTCAGGTACTAAGTCATTAGGACTTTGGCTTATCATTTGGGTTGTATAAAAGTGTATACAATGTATGTAGGTAACAGGCTATTATATTTCCAAATGTTTATCAAGAACCTCGAAGTACCTGACACTATAGTCTGTAGTAATGGAGACTAGAAATATGCCAAGAGTGCAGTAAATGACCTTAAGTAGACTACTATTATTTACCGAATACCAGAATACACTGCAATTCTTTACTACAGGGAGCAAAATATTCTAAAATGAATGTTTCCAAACAAACAAAGGGAATACAAGAGTTTTCACAAGACTGTTGTTCCCACACCTAGGTACCAGTAGTAACAATGCCCAAAAATAATGTTAAATGCTGTAATGCAAGCTGACATGAATAGTAATACCCAACATATGGTACATAAATGTTAGAGATCAGCCAGCTGCTCTTTGATAAAAAAAAAAAGACCCAAAAGTGATGTGATATCCTTGCAGTGTTCCCAGGTAGCAGAATCCTCCTATTGAAGGCTACCATCAACCAACTTGGAAAGAGATGTGTTTATAACTTCCCTCCACAATTGCAACTGATATGGAGACTCAGCGGTCCTATACTTTTTGCCTTTTCATAACCCTCACAGTTACCTGGACGTCACACACATGAACTGTGGCTATGCTTGCTGCCTTTTATTTATCTAAAGCTAGGAACTGCATACGAACATACAATCAGAATTACATTTATATTCTCTTATACAGTATATATCAACGTGATACAGTAGCTAATTTCTATGAATAACATCACTATCTTAGATTTTGGGAAACATGGATATTGGAGGGGCTTTACTGCTGCTGTTCTATGGCAGCAAATTCTCCAGAATACTGTACAAAAGAAAGGCTGTGTTCACTGGCAATCAGTGGGTTATAGTGTGCACCTATTTCCAAGAAGTTTATATTTCCATTTTTTAAGAATGCTTGTTTTAGAACAACCTTTTTAATGTGTGTTACCCAGAACCGATTTTCCTAACTGCTCTCCACCTTGAATATTGGTGACCATGTTGATCTTTTGTATGCAAAATGTCAACAAAACACTACAGGGAACGTTTGAGTTTATTTTTCATTTTCAGTGTTTATACCCTTGCCTTTCGTGTAGCTCAGAGGTCAAGATACATTGTGTGAAGTATGGTGCTGGGTGTGAAGCTTTAATGGTTTATTGCAGTAACATCAATAGAATTGATTTGTCTGAAGGTTAGGAGTGACTGTATCCTGGATATGCCTTCAGTTTCTTCATAAAATAGTGTTTCAGTTTTAAAAATGGCATACTTGTATGGTTGGCAGGTGTCCAGCTGCATGTGCTTTCTCGAGGTTAGTGAGATCGGTGTGTCTTATGATTAGTACCTTGGGTGTGAAGCTAGAAGACAATGGGGCAGATGTACTAAGCCTCAAAAAGAGATTAAAAAAAAACAACAGTGATAAATGTCCAGCCAATCCACTATCGGTAATTTTCAAACACAGCCTATAAAATGAGAGTTAAGAGCTGATTGGCTGGACATTTATCACTCTTTATCACCCTAGCGTTTATCTCTTTAAGGCATAATACATCTGCCCTATTTTTATTTTCTAGGTAAAATCGAACAATCTATAACTGGATTCCTTGTTTCCAAACTAGTAAGGAAAGACTAACTATACTGTACTTTAATCCATATTTACTTCTCCCCTTTTTGCCCTAATTCATAATTTCATACTTTTCCCCTTTACTCCGGCCCCTCTGATCTCTAATTTTCCACCCACTCCTCCTCCATATTCCGTAATTCTACCCTAGTTTTCTCCAATGACCCGTTAGTTACACACTTGCACAGGAGGCTGATCTTTCATTGTTCTAAGGTGTTACAGGAATAGTATTTCGATATTTCAGGCAGAAGTTAATTAGTCACAAGTCCGTTTTGTAGACTCTTTAATGCCAAAGAATCTTCACAAGTTTTTTTTTAAACTGTATTCTAATTTGCTGTTATCAGCAAAAGAGTTTCCTCTGAGACCTAGATAATAAGCTCTCTTTTTTTTTTTCTTAGATCCTTAAATCTAGAACCCTTGCTGGTGTATAGAACAGTACAGTTCTGTGAATCAAGTTTTTTTTTGTTATGCTGAGCTGTCTGGTCCTTCGAAAACAAATGATTGTATATTTGCAAGTAGGGCCCTCTTAGTATTTCTTCCAATCTGTAATGCTTTGAATATGCTGTAACTACAGAAATAATTTTCTATAATGATACAGTAAGCAGATTGTGAATGGACCCCTTCAGGGTTGAGGCTGAATTAAATTAACCCTTTACCTTTCCAGATTGCTCAGTATAAAGGGAAAATTACTTTAGGCACCTTCTTACTGCTTAAGGGAGGCAAGGTATGTTCATGGTTTACTGCTGGTTTGCATTGTTTTTGTTGTGCAGTTTTGTTTTTTTAGCTCCTTTAATTGACTTTCTATCCTTGTAAAGATCTAATTAAGATCTGTTCTATTGCCCTGAGAGAAGTGAGACCCCTGAACACAGGTTGTACTGTGCCTTAGGGATATTTGTGGATTTAACCTTTTAACTATGTCTGTGTACCGCTGTTTGGGAAATGTGGTATATGTCTGACCTTTTCAAGTTTGCCAGTGAGATAATTGAATAGTTCTAGAAGTTTGCCTGGATTGTTCATGCTTCTTGTTTTAAGTACTGTAGCAACAGATAAAATTGTGTCTGAACAAATATAGATGGAATTCATACACAAATGGTTTAAATGGAATAGGTACATTTAGTTATTCTTTCTGATCCTTCAGCCTAGATTTTAGGCACATCTGCACTTCGTTGACCAATTCACCTTTTCTGAAACAGGTATGATATTTCATATGTTTTCAGTCACCACAGATCATTCAGTTGTGCATCCATAGTATTCCTCTTTTTGCAGTAACCTCTCATACAATTTATCCTACCATCGCGCTGACATGCTGAATATGATCTCCTTTTCTTTAGCCTCTCATTTCCAGTCTCCAGCTACCCCATGACAAGACTATTCAAACTAAGCACAACCCTTTGCCCTAGACCTGGCCCTTTTCTCCTCCTCACTGGGCTTTTCCGCAATTTCTCTACATTTCTACCCCGACCAGGCTTTCTTCCTCTACAGTTCTGCCATTCTGCCCTGGATTATTTATTTATTTATAGTTTCTTATATAGTACAGCAAATTCACTGGTTTAATGTATGCTAACCCAGCTTTTACTCTTTGCCTCTGCTGACACATTTCAACCTTTGCACCTCAAACGCATCCACTCTCTAAAAAATGCTCAATTGGGGAAGTTACCCTCTTTTGATGATCCTTTTCTAATAGTTCTGCACTATTGCTCTCCAAGCCCAGCTATTCAATCTATACCTCTTTCCATACTTTTTAGCACCTTCCTTTGCCACCTCCCTTACCCTCGTGCCACTATTAACCTTGACTTAGCCCTTGATTTTTGCATTCAAAATTGATTCATATTGCAAGGATATGTCTTCATCAGGCTGCCCCCATGTTTCCAGCAGCCTATACATTTTGCCGTACTTTTCCTCATAAAGTTCCTACCCTTATGTCATCCTCTCCTTCCTCAATATGCCATCTTGACTGCATAAACAATCAACTCATCTATTTAGGCCTGCTCACACCTATTGAACTGATTAGGCACTGCCATTGGCGGATTCAGGGGGGGGGTGCACCCGGGCACGTGCCCCCCCCTGTCAGTGTGTCAAATGTCCTCTCATCTGTCTGGTCGTTAGACCCATAAACTAATGACTGATCTTAGGTCAGAGCCCTGTGTTCTCATGTGATGGTCATAGCTTCCTTGCATTCCTCCATTCAGAAACAACCCCCTCCTCCTATATTGACCATTTTTACTGTAATACCCAAGTTAACTGCCAGTATCTGCAAAAAAATGGAAACTATAGATATGTCTCCTTTCTTGATATTGTCTTAAATTGTAACTATTCAATTAAAGCAAATTAAATGCACAAAAGTAATAAGTGGTAATTCTGCACCACAAGTGCGACATTGTTGTGCCAAACAGACACAAGCAGCCCCGTGGCACAGCAACAATGAGAGTAGCTATACCTCTATGTCTTAAATGTTGATTAATACATAGTTCTTGTGTTAAAAATTTTCTTTGCAAATTTCATTGGTTTTGAATCCTATGGATTTTGTCTGGGAATGCTGAAGGTAGTAAAATTACTGTTATTTATAGGTGTTTGTCTTAAAATTAAATAAAAAAAAATTCTTTCAAAACCATACTGTATTAGTGATCTGAATTTATTTACGTGCTGACAAAAAAATATTGAACTATAGTATATCTGTTAAATATTAGCAATTCTCATGTAGATAATTTTTGCATTCTCTTAGCTATACATGGATTTAACAAAAATATTTCTTTGTATACATTTCACATATTGTAAAGTTTCGGACTATTAGCACTTCCTACCTTACCAAACTTTCTACCAGTATCCACGCTTTCAGATGCACCCTTAAGGCTTCATTCTTCATAAAATCTCATCAATCCTCCTTGTAACTTTACCCCTCTGACCTCCCACTTGCTCTTTGTGCACTATGTGGGGCCCCTATGCGTAACTCCTAGCATTTTTTTTTAAAGCTGCAAGGGGTTAGCAGTTAAATGAGTAAGGTACTCACATTTAGCACTCACACCATCGGAAATTTGGGTTTACCTCTTCCAGTCTGAACAAACCTTGGACCTACCTTTTTTCTGCCATCTTGGAATAAACCGTTTTGGATGTTTCCACCAGCAGGAATATTGTGGCTACCAGCCTTTCTTCTCCATTGAACATCAGCAAGGTCTTTGCTTCAGAGCACAAGACCACGCCATACATTCAGAGATTTCAGCCAGCTGGTCATTACCACACTTCTACAGTACTGGTAACACACCATTTCCACTAAAATGTGGCTTATAAGGAACTTTTTCCTAAGGTCCTAGAGGTTTAATAGGTACAGACTGCTTCCATATATAATTTCACTTCAATACCAGATATGTGCATGTGCAATATTTCTGTTTCAATCAATGTTTAGTTTTTTAATAAATATTATTGTGAAGATGATCCAAACTTATGTTTTTTTTTTGCGCTTTTTATTCTATAATATACAGGAATAGCTATGCTGTTTTAAACAGTAGCTTGTTCTGACATCCTCACCTGCGCCACCCCCTTTCCTCATTTGAGGTGTTCTGTCCATTCTCCCCATTATATATACTACACAAGAACTAAACCCTTGTTCCCACAAATATAAGCAGAAAGCTATTATTTTAGCAACAGACCACATTTATAGTGAAATCAAAACCTCTTCTCTATTCTCTATATAACTGCTGCAGTTCTGTGTTCAGTGGAGCTGCAGTGTAGTGTACTGAAAGTAATTGTATTGACTCCCGACTGTGGAAACTTTGAACATGTTCCTTATTTTTCTAATTTGTAGGAGTTTCTTGTCAACTAGATGTTTACCCCATAATTTTACAATCTCAGTTCTTGTCTGCATATTTACCATTCAGCTTTACTACAGTCAGTGATCCTGAAAATAGGGAATAAAACCTCCTAATGTCTTTAAAACCCAGCAGAGCTGAAGTGCGGTCTTACACAGATAGGGGTTATGACATAATTCTGTATATTAAGGCTGTTAGCCAATCATCGCCCTATGCTAGTTAATATTGGCCAAATATATTGTATGTTCAATAATTATTTCATTGTGTAAAAATAAAATTAGCCCTTTTTAGAACTGATTTTGCTGCTATGTGTATCTACAGTATGTATTCCAATATCTAGTACTGTATCTCAGTGGTTTTCAATAAAGTTTGGGAACCACTGTTCTAGCTACTTAAGGATCCAGTTAGAAAGTAAACTTAGAATGAACATACCCCATGTATGAGACCTATAGTTTAAAAAATGTACATGGTCTATTTGAACAAGTTTAGTAGGTCATTAGCACTATGCCTTTTAGCACTGCTTTTTTTGTGTAATTCCCCATTTCATTGTTTACTCATTTGTCTTGACTGGTGTCATGTCATCTTGACATTGCCGAGTTGTAGTTACATGCACTGCATTATCGGATATCTGCTCTAGTCCTCCATCACTGGTTAGTAATTGCACATTTTCCTCTTACGGCCACATGCATTCTCTTAACCTGGACACTGTGAATACATTTGTGTCTCAATGATCGAGCACAGTGTATCTTTGTAGTTCCAGACCCATTGTTAAGGCAACCATGAATAGTCTTTTTCTATTCACATGTTTTAGGACTTCTTGTGTTACAATGGTGAGTATTTATAGTGTGATCAAATGAGACAGCACCATTAGATATTTCCCTTGGCACTGATTTATTTAGTTCGAAAACTTGGTAGAAATCTTACTGGAGCTGCAAGTGTGTTGTGTTGCCCTGCTCTTGTCTCCTGCCGTGCACGTAGGCTTGCTTCTGAGTTTTATGTAATTTGTCTACTTCTCTCACAAGGTGTTTGGTGGATCAATATCAATTCACCTTTTCCCTTATTGATTAAAGTGACAGGGAGAAAAATGATAGGCTGGACCTGGCCATTCATCATGCCATATCTGGTTACCAGAGAACCTTGGTGCCCTACTCTTGTACGTCATGTGTTGGAACATCTGTCCTCTTGGGTATACCAGACCACCCCTTAACAGTAAGACAATCTGGTTAAATACTTAAATTACTACTGGTCTGTGAGCAGTCTGTGTAGAGCTGGAACCGTACCTGAATTAATGTGCCACAATTATGTTTTGTTAAAGTAATGCCTACAAATGATGGGTAAATTAAATTATTTTTTTTTGTAAGACATCACCCCATAACCTACACTGATCTATTGTGTACTGTGACACATCTTTAGTGACCGTGTCTGCAGCTAAGATGCAGTAGAATTATTGTGATAAACATGGGATTTGAATAAGTTTTCTCCCTGGTACCGCTTTCTTTCTCCATCTTTGGACTTAATTGAATGAACTGATCCTGTAAGACACTGGTATAATAATTAAAATACATTAAAGGCTCTGTGAAAAATGTACATTTAGATCTAGTTCATAGTGGTTCCAGTTGATGGGTAGACCACTATTGGTCAACACAAGTAAAAGGTCGGCATGTCAATGTTCAACACATGAAATTGCAGTTTTTTATTTTCCTTTTGACAACCAACAAGGACTACAATTGAGAACAGTGAAGTGTGCTGATCAGCGCAAGGTACCATGCCGAAGCAAGGTGTGCAAAGAATGCCGTGTGAGGGTATGTGTTAAGTGGTGATCCATGTCAACATTGACCCAATAAATGTGAAAAACATTTTGCTTATCAACCTAGTGCCTGTTGATCATTCATGGTCGACATGTTCACTGTTGATCTAGTTACTGTCGATCCTTTGATCCACACCCATTCATAGTTATCTCCTTTTTGCATGGTGTGTTGTACATCATTTAAAACTAAAGGTTTTATCGGTATCTTGTTAATTTTCCTGCTCAAGGTCGTAATTTTATGTCGCTGTATTTTAATAGCAGCAGGTGGCTCTATACTTCAGAACTCATTTTATTGCTCATATATTCTTTTGTACAAATATTCTCTTTTGCTATAGAATAACTTTATCCTTAGATTCTCCCACTATTAATGAGTGGTTAGTTTTGTCTCTTACATATACAATGTAATCAAAAGGTTTTTTTAAATTGCTATTAAGAATTCGCTTTGGTTCATGTTATGCCATATCCATAGTGAATGGAAACATCATATAAATCTTTTCGAGCAAGTGGATATTTTCATGCTAATCAAGTGCAGAGATTAGAGATTGATGCCTATGACGTACACTTGTTAAGATGTGTACGTTGGGCATGGAAGCTTAACCTCCTTTATTGCATGTACTCGAGATCAACGAAGAGGGATTGTTAATGGTTTAATAAACTACAAAGAAAAAAATAGTTTGGAGGCTTTAACCTTGTGACATCTGGGTTTAACTCAAATAATAATAAAAATACATGTATATACAAGTAAAGTCAGTGCAGTCTCCTATATCTTACCCTGCTTTGATGCTGTAGTGAGCTAAGACTCCAAAAGCAAATGATTCCTGGCTTTAAAGTACTTGTACCATCAAAGTGCTGGTACCATCAAAGTGCTGATCATGCTGTCCATACAATACATTTTGGAGCTATACTCCATCCTCCCGATTGGAGGATTTATCAAAAATTAGTGTTGGGAAGCTTGAACATTGTGACATCTGTTATGAATCTAAATGTTCACGAATGTCCAGTTTAATTGGATAATTAATTATACAGTATATAGCTCTCTTTTCAGTAAGATTGAAGGTGACTGTAAATATTAGAGTTGAGGGTAGAAGGAACTATGGGGAAAACTGCTTTTGAATCTTATTGCATAAAAAATAATCCAAACAAACTATGGGGTAGAAATATTAATCCTGGTAGAGTGAGAAAGTGGACCGTGACAAAACACAAGCCAATCAGCTGTGTTTGAAAAAATGACAGGAATTGATTGGCTGGTGCGTTATCATGAACCACTTTATCACTTTGCCAGGCTTAATAAATCTGCCCCTCAAATTATTTTTATGTGATCTGATAGCAGTTTGCCTATGCCAAAAGTTAGGTTAAAAAACACCATATTGCACACTTGTATGGTGTCCCAGTATTCACTAATATATATATATATATATATATATATATATATATATATATATATATATATATATATATATATCTATTTTGGAGGTGGCTAACACAGGTTTTGGAATCCCTAATCAGGCCACATAAATTTGCCAAATTATACATTTAGGATAAATGGTGTAAAAATATCTTTACGCCTCAGTGATGTAATTTTTCAGGAATGCTAGGAGAAGGTGACTATCAAGCTTTTCCACTTGTGGACTGAAAGTGAGTTCTCACCTAAACACCTTATACCAGTGGTTCCCAACCCTGGTCCTCAAGTTCCCCCAACAGTGCACATTTTGCAGGTCTCCACACAGAATCATTGAAAGAATTAGCTCCACCTGTGGATCTTTTAAAATGTGCCTGAATAATCTGTGCACCTGCTGGGTGACCTGGAAACCGTTTACTGTTAGGGGTATTTGAGGACCAGGGTTGGGAACCACTGCCTTAGACAATCATAGGATTTATAATTTCTTATGTACATGTTACACCAGGTACTCATATTCTATACCGTTATGTATTACACCACACATTTGTAATATACTGAACTCCTTTCTTCTACTGCTAAATTGACTGGTGAGTAGCCTGAGACACATCGTAACCCGAGCTGAATTTATCAGCCTTAAGTGCCTTCAATACCCAGTAATTCAGTTAAAGCTTTTCATTTGGGACGCAAGTCAGAATAAGAGAAACTATTAGTCATGTTGACCATTGCAGCTACGGGTTGAAAGATGGAGCAGCAGTTGATGGTTGCCTCCATGTTTATTACATTTTTTTTTCTTTACACATCAGCACGGCATATGTGCTGGACAAAATGTCAAATTAAATTGTATTTCCTTTCTTAGTAAATTAAGGAAATTTTCAGTGTGGAACAAACATGTTATCTGGAGTTGGTAGTATTTGCCTTGTGTTGGTCTATACTGTCCTTAGACTACCTTCTAAAATATTTTACATTTTCTTTACAATTGTGTATACAGTATATACATACTCTTTCCCCCAGGCTGTGGCTTCCATTTTGGATTTTACCAAACAAAAGCACAAAAATAAACTCTTCCCAGCCTATGAAGTGTGAATTAAATGGTTATGGTTGTGAATGCTCTGCAGGTACTGTTATATCTTTGATTTGAAATGTGTTTGGGGTCAGTTTAGGCATAAGCCATTTATTTATATTATAATGTCTAAAACAATAAAGCAAGTGGTCATATATTGATGGAGTGATTGTGTATCATTTTATATTAATATACAGTATAGCAAGACTTGTTGCAGTCCTATAATCTATACATTTGGGTAATAATAAAACTACTTTCTGCTTTTTTTTTTTAACCCTTTGACCCATGGCATATTTTTGGTGTATCCCAATGATGAAGCACGTATGTAGACAAATGAGGCCCTAAGTAACCCCACAAAAGTATGGTTAGTTAATTTTCATTGTCAGTACACAAAGCATTGCAGCTCAAACACCAAAACCTTTCAATAGTCTGATACTCTGGCACCTGCTGTTAAATTTTCTCAGTATTTTCATATATTAAATAGACTTTGGCATTTGAGTGGCAACTGCCATCACAATACAGTCTATGCAGTAAAATTGTTAGTATCCATTTAAATAGACATGGGGTCATAAAGGGCTAATGTAAGCTGATTTTTACAGGTTTCTCTTTCATTTTCGCACCCTTAGGGGGACTTTGCCTAAATATGAATTTATAACATTTTAAGTCCGCTTTTGATATTTGGATAATATTCAACTCTGAAATAAATGTTGGTTCCTTCAGGGAATCTTTTAATTTTCGGATAACGCTGCTGGTTGCAGTGAATATTCCTCTAATTGAGACGACATCCTTGTACGTCCCATTGACCAGATCTGAGATTTTTCTATGCATTGTGTAATAAAGATACCCATGGTTTCTAGTGTCCTTTTTGTCCTGAGTTACAAAAAAAGAAAAAAAAAAACACACACACAAAGCATTATTTAAGAAAAACCTGTATTGCTGAACCTGTTTTAGGGTAAAAATAAAAAAACCTTTTCAGGGAGCCACAGATCTAACAGTGAAAGAATAGCCCGATACCAGGATTCCATATTGTATATGCATATATAGTTCCAATTCCTACCAAATAGATTCATTGACAGTATGCTGTAGCATATATATTTTTTTTTCCTAAAGGTAAAATATGAAAGTGCCAAACCTTCAGAGAGCAATTCTTATGCAGTGTATTCATCTACATCTTAAAAGCCTTAAACCACCATATAAAAATGAATAAATGATAAGGATCTTGCTTTCAGGACTCAGAAAAACCTAGAGAGGTTAGCAATCCTAGAAATCAGCAAAGGAATGATGTTGGAGTTATAGATTGTTTGTTTTTTGTTGTTGTTCCATGAAGCCTTTAGACTATTGAAGCTAGAGGATAATTTACCTTTTGGTTGTTGGGTTACTGATAATATTCAGAACCGGAATAATGAACCTTTTCAAGTAGAATTTTCTGGTTTGCAGCCCAACTTTAAATGAGATCTGCTGTGAAAAAAAAACTTCTACAGATATCAGACAGTTCCCAGGATATCAATGTATACTGAATTAAATCACAAATCCAAAAACTATTTTCGTGAATTGAAATTAGTATGTTTACTGCAGTTGGCTTTAGATTTATTCATACATCATCCGCTTAAACATGAAAACTCCCTTAACACCATAGTGAAATACATATGTATAGCAGTGAACTGTAGAGATGGTCTCCTTGTACACCTAGCAACTAAACCTTATATAGTGCTAAGCATTGATGCAAATGAGACGCTCCGACATGGGTAGAGTGCTTTTTTCATTGTACCTTCGTAACATCATTGCTGCATACCAAGGTGATCAGTCTACCACAATGGTTAGGTTGTGCATGTCACAGGGGAATTGGTATAAACTTTGCATTGTCATAGATTCAGGGGTACTTCTTTACTTTCACGGCGCCACTCTAGATAGGACAGATAGGATACTAGATAGGATACGATTTGTATGCGATTTGACATAAGATATCGCATAAGATATAGGATAGGACAGATAGGATACTAGATAGGATGCGATACGAAGCGTGGCGAGCGGACACGGATGTTGTTTCAAAGCAAGTCCCCAATATCGCATGCCATTTGCATGCAATTCCATAAAATACATTCCGTGTCCCCTCGCTGCGCTCGCCACGCTATATAAAATCAACTCCACGCCCTAGTGGATAGTGGGGTAATGAAATGGATAGTAAATCTTATCATATATCTTATGCGATATCTTATGTGATATCTTATGTCAAATCGCATACAAATCGTATCCTATCTGTCCTATCTGTCCTATCTAGTGGCGCCGTGAAAGTAAAGAAGTACCGATTCAGGATAAAGGAACATGGTTAGAGGAACAGCTGCTACAGTCATATGAGAACCTTTTTTATTTGTTTAAAAGGTTTTGGTTATCTTTGGTTTATATTATGCATATAGATTTGCAACAGTCGCATACACTGATGTACAAGTTTCAAAAACCCCAGTTGTCCGATTAAGCTAGCAAAGTCATTTTATCGCTGTTTGCAGTTTTGAAAAAAGGGTGTTTGCTGTAAAAAAGTTGCAAGAGCCCTGACATACCTAGAACAAAGCTTTGAGGACACATCTATACAGTATATACATTTTCTTTCATTGTAACATAAAGTGGTTTGGTATTTTATGCAGATTACGCAGCAGTTTAACTTTCCAGGTTGTTTATATACTTATCTTAGTATTGCCATTTGACTTTTAGCAAAGAATGTCATTTGCTGTGTTTTCCCACTTCTATTTATATAGATGTCCACAATTCTCAGATTTCCAAATTTAGAGCACACTTTGTGGATGTTAGGTAGATGTCTAGGTAGATGTCGGTGCCATGTAAGTTTTGTAGACTGAGTCCTTGAAGGCAAGTGAAGTCATCCAGGTGGCAGTAAATCTAGTGGACAACATCCTATTAAAATCAATTCTCTGCATCCAATGTGATATAGGATGTATGGAAGTTCTCCCAAAACAAGGTATTGGTAGCCTTAGATGTGTTTACCAAGTGCTGCAATAACAATGTTTTGTATTGGTAAAGTGGCATGTCCATCAAGCTGATGAGCCAAAATTCAGGAGTCCCTGGAACTGGGTATCCAATGAGCTCACAAGTAATTTTCTGGTCATGTTGCCAAAAACTAATTAATAAATTGTATTGCCACAACTGTGGAGGGGGCCCTGTTATTGCTTACATCACCAACATAGGGCAGATAC